>NW_025091163.1:0-325324 GCF_016509475.1 Prionailurus bengalensis
TCTGGGGTCCCAGAAGGTCACATCCCCACCTAGGGAAGGATGGCCAAACATTTCCTAGGAGCTTAGGTTCTCTACTTTCTAAAGCAATCCCTACAGGAGGGATTGGAGTTGGGGCCTAGTAGGACAGAACTCTCTTTTACGTAGACTTTGTCAGTAGTGTGCCACGAGCCATTCCCTGCCTTTCCACTGGGTACATACAATGGGGACAGGGTGGCACTCAGTGGGTTGCCCTGGCCTGGGGGTCCTCCTCAGGGAAGAACGTGCTGGGATGTCTTCTGTGACGCTCCTCTTCAGCCTCACCCCCACGCCACCTCCATGTCTGCACCCAGTGACAGTAACACACCCTTTTCCAGACCCCCTTCGAAATCCTGGGTCAAATCCAGGACCCCATTTTGAGGACATGAAGTTGGGGTCATGCCTGGTTCTGACTTTCTACCCGTCTGTAATTCTGGGCAAGGCACTGACCCTAGCAGGGTCTTCACTTCCTCCTCCCTTCAGTGGCTCCCTGGGATGCCCCCATCCTGTCAACACATCCTTGTGGGATTTCCTTCCTGGAGTGTGGTATGGACGTAGTGTTTGATTTCTGTTGCAAAGAAGATGGCACCGTGGCCCCAGACCAAACAAGTTTAGGTGATAAAATGTGCATGGCAGGGCCACGTGCTCACTGTCACTCTCTGTGTTGTCTCTCAGCTCCTCACAGTGGGGACCAACCCCCGTGTTGAGTCGTGACATGGACAGGTACACACAGCCTATCCCTGAGAGACAACAACAGACAAGGAAGAACTAAGGCACTCGATGTGGACTGAATCCTGCCACCACCCTGAAGTGGGTTCAGGGGTTGAGTGAAGCAGGTTCTGAGTGATGACAGCAGCCACAACCTCCTGAGAGGCTCTGGCAGGAGCCCTCCGCTGAGCCCTGCTGAATTCCTGGTCCCCTGGGCCTGTGAGGTGGGAAGTTTATGGGGAAGCCACTAAGGGTGGGGGAATATTGTCCCATGGCACTAGAGCAGAGTAGTCACAACGTCCTCCTGCCCCAGGCCCTGGCCCTCCTCACCCTCCCTCCCTGCTGTCCTCCACAGCTCTTTCCGGTCTCCCTGGTCTCCTTTCACACGTCCCCTCTGAAACAATGGCCTCTGCCTCCGCTTGTCTGCCCCACTGTGCCTTCTGCCGGGATACATTCCCTCGGACTTGAGCAGGGCTGACTCGTCTTGCACTGCGGCAAGAAATATTAACGTTTCCTCAGCACAGCCTTGTCAGACCCTCCCCTGGTGGAGCTCAGGACCCACTTGTTGCACCTTGAATTTTTCTATGGAGTCCTTGCTCATGTCATTCCCATTTTTGTTTCATGTTCTTTCCATCTTCCTGGCTAGTCCTTGAACTCCTAGAGGGAAGACGTGGCTGCCTTACCAGCACTGGCACTATGTGAATGCTCAGATGCTCATTCCCGGGGGCTGACTGAGGAGGTAAAGGGATCCCACCCACCAATTAGCAGCTCAGTCATTGTAGTCTAATTTACCTGGGTCATTTTCCAATACTTATTTTATCGTATATCTGTTGAGTCCACTCTAGTCGCAATTTGGGGCGTGAAATCACACTCCAAGATCAAGAGTCTCATGCCCTACTGACTGAAACAGCCAATTTTCATGGAACTAGACTGATGTCTAAGTTACCTTGCGGGTTAACATTTCGTACGTGTATTAGGTTATGCTGAATTACCAGAGAACGCGCCACATTTCAGAAAGCATGTCCCCATAGATTTCCTCACATGACAGAGCTGGGTGTGTGTTTAGATTGGAGACTAAAGTCCTTCATGTGGTCACTGAGGACCCCAGAGTTCCTCCATTTTGTCCCTTCTCCCTCCCGAGGATATCAGGTACTTGCACAACCAGCAGCACAAGGGGCGATCAAGGGGAAAGAGAACAAGGAAATGCACCTGGGAGCATGTTATCAGCCTGGTCTAGAGTGCCTAAAATATCCACTTTTTCACTCATTCCTTGCTTTCAAGGCAAGGATTTTTAAGTAGTGATCTGTGAGAACCTATGTCCCACAAACCATAGAAAATGCATCCCTAGATATGCACCACAAAACATACGAAGGTAATTCCTGAGCTGAAGGAAAATATTCTCCCTCCGGGACACGTTGTATGAAGGAAACAAGAAGAGTAAACATCTATGTGTGTGTTTGTGTGCGATCTGTACGTATTAATGAATATGAGGTTTTATCGCTATCCCTGAATATCTTTAAGAAGTGAAGGATCATTGACTTTTAAATAGAAGAATTAGGAAAACAATAAGTAAAAAATTGTAATTAGTGAGCTTACAGACATATAGTATTAAGATATATGAGAGTATCGGGGCGCCACGGTGGCTCAGTGGGTTGAGTGTCCACCGCCTTGTCAGATCATGATCTCACGGTTCGTGGGTTCGAGCCCCGCATCGGGCTCTGTGCTGACAGGCTGTTTCCGATTCTGTGTCTCCCTCTGTCTCTGCCCCTCCCCCACTCACGCTTTGTCTCCCTCTCTCTCAAAAAGAACCATTCAAAAACGTTTAAAGAAATTCCATTAAGATCTAGGCCAGTAGGAAGTAAACGACACTTGGTTGAGAAGTCAATGAAGTGCCTCCTACGATGGATTGTTTTCAAGTACGAAAACGCTCATCAACCACATAACTGCAAGTATAGTGTGAATATTGAAACTGCAGCCCAGTTAGCCAGTTAAATGGAAAGAATTCCATATATCTGTGTTCAGTTACACTTCGCCATCCAGAGCAGGGTCTGGTACACCTTGCACGTTCAGTCGATGCTTGCTGCACAATCGCATGGGTGATGGCCTGTCATTCTCACCAAAAGAAAGAAACGTTGAAACGCAATGAAACTCAAGAAAAGAAAAATGGCATGGAGGAGTTGGGATCTGAGGCACACTGTGAAGAAAACATGGGGGTTGTGAGGTAGTGGAGGTGGACAGGCGGTTCCACAGAGTTGAAGGACATGCCACAGTCAGCGGTGGCAGGGTGGATTTGAGGGTGGGACCGCTGGGGGTGCAGTCCAGGTAGGGCCATGGGAAGGGCATACAGAGCTGAAAAGCACCGGCCTTTCAAGGAAAAGGGAGTTGGAAGGAGTCTCGAGTGCCCAGTGTGTCTCCCTGTCACTTAGGGCTGCCCTTGCGGTCATGGGTCACGAGCGAGGACGGTGCACAGCTACAGATAGATGTCCACGGTTGGCGGCAACGTGAGGCAGAGTGAAGAACAAACACAGAGGCCTAGGATGCAAGAGGGAGCACTGGGTTCACGTCGAGGCACCTCCCTGGGAAACCTGCTTTGCAGAAGCCTCCTGGGTTTCTTGAGGGGAGAAAGGGAGTTGTCCACTTTGGAGGAGACACCTGCTAGTCCCTGTCCCACTGGCCTGGTCTCTGGAGCCCTCTGCCTGGCTCCTAGGTGTCAGGCTGGCGGGTAGGCGGTCAGAGCATCTGGTGGGCCCAGCGAGGTGCAGTGGTGCAGACCCTGTCGCCCAGGAGCTGTGCCCCCTGAGGGGGGGGCGGGGGTAGGGGGATGGGGGGATGGGGTGGCCTGGATCGCGGGACCAAGCAGGTGTGCGGGAGGGCACGCACAAGTGTGCGCATGCGCTTGGGCCAGGGGCGGAGCCCGTTGAGGGGCACAGGTGAGGCTGTAGTGGTGTTCTGTATCCTGGCTCCCAGCCTGTCTGCCGCCCCAGGCCCCCAAGTGTCTGGGCCCGTCAGGGGCTGACGCCCCCCACCCCGCCTCCCCCGACCTGGGACATGCTGCTGCCTGTCGCCTGTGACCCGGTAACCTTGGCGGTTGCCCTAGGGATAGCCCTAGCGCTAACGGTAGCGCTCGCGCCCCCCACGCGGTTAAGACTGGGAGCCATGAGCCTCCAGCCTAGTAGGGTGGTGGCCCTGCTGCTCCTGCTGCTCCTGGACCAGAGGCCAGGGCGTGCGACACCCTCCCGGGTCGCCTCGGTTTTGGTTGCTGTGCTCGAGTGCCAGCCCTTGCAGGGGCAGAGCGCGATGCGATTCCCCTCCCCCCCCCCCTCCCGGCGGCCCCGAAAGACATCTGGGAGAAGCCTAAAGGTGCAGCAGCTGAGACCCACAGCCTCCCTCCAGGACCTGCCTCAGTCGCGGTGCTGCCAAGGTAGGGATCCTAGTGACAAGGTCCCATGTGGCCTTCCACCCTGCCCCTCTCTGTCTTCCCCTTCCATGACCCCTCCCCCCTCACTTGTGCTCCGGGTTCTTCTTGGGCTCCTTTGCGGCTGCAGTCTGGAGGACTCAAGAGTGAGCTTTCTGGGTTGGACCCGGGTTCCCTGGAGGAGGAGGCCCCAGATCCATTAGGGGGTTAGGCTCCGGTGGTGGGGCGTGGCTCAGGTCGGGGGTGGGGGTGGGGGGCGACCTGAGTGCCATGGAGGTCTGACGGGGTTGGTAGTTGGAGGGTGGAGGTGGGAAGGAACGAACGAAAGAACGAACAAACGAAGGAAGGAAAGCGTGGACCTGCGGTTGTGGGAAAATATCAAGGCAGGGCCAGGGAAGTCGCAGCCATGAGCAGGAGGAAACATTCCTGCCTGTGAAAATGAAGCACAAGGGACCTGAGATTCCAGAGAAACATTCCAGGGAGAGTCAGGGTGGTGGGCCTGAGTTGCTGGAGGCCAGCAGGGGACGGTGTTGAAGGGATTGAGAGTGGAAGCAGCAGGTGAACACAGGTCTCCTGCCTCCCCCCTGCACACCTGCTCTCCTGCCCTGCCCGGCCCCGCCGCGCCCCGCCCCTCGTGGCAGAGTTGCACCCTCTGATGGGAAGGGGGAGATCTCACCCCACTTGTGGCTAAAGGGGATCCTCTATCGTGGGAGTCAATGGGACTACAGGGTAGGGGTCTGGATTAGGGCAAGTGCAACTCCCTGTTGAGCTCTTCATTTCTGAAGGCAATTTGCATTCAATCAATGAACTCGTAGCCAGTGAGCCAGGAATAAGTGGCGCTTGTGTGTTTTAGAGGGTGGTGCAGACTCTTTCCTACATGGACATGTGTGCTGAAGAGAACTGGGTGTTGTGGATGGAGTCCAAAGTCATCTTTTTGGGACATGTTGGGTGGGAACGTCTTCTTCGCACTCTGGCGAGGAAGGTGGATGGAAAAGCTCCTTGTCCAAGGCAGACTTGTGGGTTTTGTTGTTCCTATCCGCGGGGCGTGTTGCTTCCTGTTTTCCGTGGAGTGCCTCCTGTGTTGCATTTGTTCCGTCTTTCAAGAGTTTCAGACCTTATGAATCACATCTCCTCCAGGATTCACCAGGCAGCATGAGGGAGAAGTGACTCTGAGCTGACCGGGTCTCTAGAAACCAGTGCATTTGTATCTGAGCAGACCGTGCTGATCTCTCAGCCTCCTTTGGAAATGAGGTCTTGAGCAAATGCTCTTTCATTGCATGGGTTCCACCTGTGTCAGGTTGTTGGCGTTTGTGTTTGTGCATCTGTGTAAGTGTCTGCGATGCCGTGTCCTGTATTTAGTCCCGACCGCGACAGTGTCCCAGTCCTTTCCAGAGACATAGTTTTGTTGCATAGGAAATTCTCATTTCAATAGTGTGTCCCAATGCTGTTACAACGGATGAAAACTTCCTGCAGGCAGCACCGTGACCTCACCGAAAGCAAAAGTCTAAGAACTGAGGCTTTCCCAAACTTACATATCAAGCTGACTGGTGCTTTATATTTTCAGTAAGATGGTGTGGTGTAGGCCACTTTGAGCAGCTGAGGATCCTAGGCATCTGTTTTTCCCTCGAGAGGTGAGTTGTCTCTGTCAGCAATTCAGGAGATTATGATTCTCTTGAGGATCATTATTTTCTTGATTACCATGATTACTATATTCTGCATAACCCATCGCATGGAATTTGATAAGGAACTCGATACCCGGAACCTTTTCGTCACCAAACGCTCGCTACAACAAGGAGAAAAACAATCACTTTTGTGCGATGGACAATGCACCTTACCTTTATTGTACTGTTTTAGTGGTTTGTACATATGTTTAGAGTAATGAAAGTGTCCACTTAGATCTAAGGAGTTTTTTGTGACATCATAAACCATAAAAATAATGGAAAATCTAAGTTACCTAGTAATGTAAGCACTCTGTCCTTTTGGATACGAAATCTTAAGTAAAGTACTCATCTTGCAAAAACTGCCAAGACCTGATAATTCATTACTATTCATGTAGGTCTAGTGAATGGAATGGACTGAACTAAGGTCTCTGAAATAGAGGAAGCTAGAATTTGAGATATTGAGTCACCTTTACTGTCTCTTTCCCTGTTGACAAGGTCTTTTTTTATTCAGTAATGTCTCTTGACCATTAACCTATTTCCCTCCTTCCTGCTCCCCCCCCCACCTTTGCAATCATCTTTATGTATTTATTGATGGGCTTGTTTCATTCTGTTTTGAGGATTTTTGGTTTTTTTTTTTCTTAGTTTTTGTTTCAGATTCCCCATATATGTGTGAGCATTCTGTATGTGTTTTTCTCCGTGTGAGTTCTTTCACTTGGCATAATGCTCTCCAGGCTATTATAAAACACTGTGGCATAATAACAGGTGTGAAGGTATTTTCGGGAGTTAGTGATTTCCTGTGTTCTGAGTTGTACCTAGGGGGGTAATTGAGGGACGTTGCTGGATGATATGGATGTTCTCCTCTGAATTGTGTGAGGAAACTTTACATTGTTTGCGACTGCCTCTGCACCAAGTTCCAATGCCACCAACAGGGCCCAATGATTCGCTTTCTTCCATAGTGTCCCGACGCTTGTGTTTTCTTGTCTTTTTGATAAGACCGTTCAGACCTGTTTCAGGTGATATCTCTTTGGCTTTGGACTTTCATTTCCCTCATGTGGAGTGACATGGAACTTCTCTTCATGTATGTGGTGGCCATCTGTATGTCTTCATTGGAAGAATGCCTCTTCGGGACTCTCCCGGGTCCATCATTGCTCTTTGCTTTTGCATTGTTGCGCTGTAGGCGATCTTGATACCTTTTGTGTTTTAACCCTTGACCATATATGTAGTTTGCAAGTATTTTCTCCCATTCACTAGTTGCCTTTCCATTCGGTGGAAGATATTGTTGCTGTGCAGAGCTTGTTTTTTTTAGTTTCACATAGTCCCACTTGTTTAGTTTTCCTTTGTAGCTTTGGCTTCTGGTGTCAAATCCCAAAACTCAAGTCAAGACTGAGATCCCAACCTTCTCGTGGGTTTGGCATTTGGCTTTGTCCAGCAAAGTCAAGGACGGCAGAAAGGGTTGCTTCAGACCCCATGGAAATAAAACAGAGGTGACAGGTAGTTTAAGGGACGTCTCCGCAAGCTGCTCTCAGGCTCCCGTAGTCATTAAGCCTACAAACGATGTGCAACTCGTCAGCGGGCCACATGCTAGAAAGAACGTATTGAAGACATGGTGCGAACCACATCGAGACAGGATAAAATATTCCATGTGAGAACGTGGTCCAAGGACTTGGTGAGACCATGCAGAACCCAACCCCTAGATACACACGCACTAGATCAGCCAAGTCTCGCCTGCCCCCCAGATACACACCAACTAGGTAAGTGAGCTGCTGCAACTGTTTGCAGGAAGGCCAGAGAGCAGTGATCTGCTCTGCAAAGCGTTCCCTATAATCTCCCAACTCAGGACATCGTTGTGCGATTTCCCACACCTCCTGCCCAAGGTCTTATCCAGGACTTTCTGGTTTCAGGTCTCAAGTCTGTAATACATTTTAACTTTGTTTCTGTGTGTGATGCTAAATAGGTGTCAAGTTGTTTTTCCACGCCTGTTGTTTTTCTGTGCCCAGTGATTCTGGGCACCACCTATTGAGGAGACTGCCTTTGCCTGAGGTTATACTCTTGGTTCTTTGGTTGTGAAATAATTGGTTACATATGTGTGGGTTTCTTCCTGGGCCTTCAGTTCTGGTCCAGTGACCTCTGTGTCTGCTTTTACCCCAATAGTGTACTGCTTGGGTTATTGTAGCTTTGATATCTAGTTTCAAATCAGAAAGCATGGTGCTTCCAGCTGTTTTCTTCCTTCTCACAATGACTTTGGTATTCAGAGCCTTTTGTGCTTCTGTCCACCTTGAAGGATGATTCTATTTTTGAGAACGTGCTTCAAGTTTGAACGGATTGCACCTAGGGAATGTGTAGATGGCTTTAAGTGGTGTGGACATTTTGATAATCTTAATTCTTTGGATCCACTAGCATAGAATGTCTTTCTGCTTATTTCTGTCTTTTCAAATTCTTTCTCCACTGATTTATGGTTTTCAGTAAAGAGGTCTTTCATCTTCTTGGTTAAATTCATTCTTTTCTTTTTGAATTTTTTTATGTTTATTTATTCTTGACACAGAGAGGTACTTGGAAACACACACACATACACACACAGAAAGAGAGAGAGAGAGCACGTGTATGAGTGGGGAAGAGTTGAGAGAAAGGGAGACACAGAATCTGAAGCAGGCTCCAGACTCTGAGCTGTCAGCACAGAGGCCATCAGAAGTCTCAGAACACAAGTCATGAGGTCACGACCTGAGCCAACGTCAGATGCTTCACTGACTATGACACCCAGGTGCCTGTAGGGTGATTTATTGTCAAGTATTTTCTTCCTCTGGAGTTACTTTAAATTATTTTCTTAATTTCTCGCTCTGATAGTTTGTGATTCATGTACAGAAATGAAGCACATTAGGGAAAACGACATACATATCTTAACATGACTGAAATCATTTATTAGGTCTACTAGTAATGTTGTAGAGTCACTGCGGTCTGTCTAGACCATGTCATGCACTCCCAGTAAGTGAAAAAGTATCTGGGAATATAGGATGATGTGATCGAAAATAGATGACAGTAAGCAGGTATATGGAGTGAGAGTGTGCAAATTTTCTGAAATGTTTTGTGGTTGATATAATCCAACAAGTCCATAAATAAGGTATGTTTGGATGTATGTTTTCTTTCAACCAGACCCAGAGAGCTGTAACATAAATATATGGTTCCCAATACATTGCCACGACACGCCCTGTGCATCTTGGGAGTTGGCCACCTTGTCTCTCTTTTGTGTCCTGGAACCCAGTGCCTGACTCTACCGCTCAGTGAATTCATCTCAGAATACTGCAGTTGGGAAGAGACCTACATTTTTCATAGACTTCCTGAAAGGTACCTCAAAAGCATTGGATTTTACAGAGTTGTGCCTGATCTGCCTGGAATCCTCTGAGGATGTGTCAGTTGGAATGGCACTTTCCTTGCTGGGAGATCAGGGAGCCCTGCAGTATTCCTGTGTGTCTTGTGGTCGGTCACCAGAGGGTGCTGTGTGGCTGCTCATGACAGGGACACTGCTCCCCAAAGATGAGGCTGGCAGGTGCCGGGCGCCACTGCTGGAGGAGCCTGAAGGGTGGAGGGGCTTGGCTCGGTATCAAAGTCTGACTGAGTCTCCATCCTACAGTCTCCCTGCGCTCCTGATGTGCTGTGTAAAGGACTCTCTTGCTTGCCGAGGTGCAAGTGGTTCTTGCTGTTGGCCCTGAATCCTCAGGGTGAACCCATTCAGGTCCTGGTCTTTAACTCATTGACCTGACCTTCACTTGAGGTACTTTCCTGAGAGTAAGCGACCCAGCCTGGGAGGAGGGCCAGGAGGCAGACAGCAGTGGCCCAGCCTGCATCCTCCACTGACCTGAAAGCAGGGACTGGCTGCTCTTCTGAGAAGCAGAGCTATGGACCAGGAGGCACACAGGCCACTGGGCTTTGTCATGGGATGGGGCCTGGATGAGGGTGTTCTAGGACATGGGGAGGGATGCTGTGCAGGAGGTCAGAATGAGGGAGTGTGGTTTCTTCCCTGCCCCATGGGTCACTCCTAGGTACCCTGATGGCCTCAGTGCTGGCTTGTCCTCCTGATTCTTCAGGGATCCACTCAGTCCCGGGGGTCCCTGATTTTCACATATGAACGCAATAGAGTAAAGAGTCTGTAGATGTTGGAAACTGGAGGCAGCCCCCGAAAAATGCCAGAAATTATGTCCCCAAAGTTGTGCTAGGTGTACACGCCTGAAGAAAGAGAGAGTTCCGGTACACATGTGCCCTTGTGTTCAATGATGAGAGTCAAAATATTGGAATTGGCCCAGTCATTCAGCTTCTGGAGACGCAGAGGAAAGGATGATGTGTGGCCCCTGAGAATGCAGAAGGGGACAGGACTGTGCCTGTCCACTGTGGGCACATTCCGTAATACAAGACCATAGTCCTGGATGGATGCCCAACCTGCACACCACTCGTAGACACAAACACAGACACCTGCTGCACTCAAAGCCAAAGGACCGTGAAGATGACACCATGTCTTAGGGGCTATTATTTTCAAAGAATGTATATTTTTTCTCCGTCTGTATTTGTTGTTTGCTCTTTATTTATTTGGAAAGAGCAAGAAGGAGAATCCTGACCAGGGCTTCAAGCTGTCATTGCAGAGCCTGACTTGGGACTTGATCTCAAGAACCATGAGATCATGACCTGAGCCATACTCCACTCAGAAACTCGACTGTTTGAGCCACCTTCGTGCCTGTCCTCATTATTTAAATCTTCCTTTTACTAAATAAACATCACCTGTTGAAAACCTTTAACAACTTTACACTTTATTGCCTAATAGAATAGCATAAATGGAATATTGACTGATACATTTGGGTATTTTTATAATATGCACATTAGACCAATATCCCCATGGCCTGTCCAGGAAAATGAAAGATTTTCAAGGTATTCGCTCTGGTCCAGACATTTCTCTTCTGGCTTCTGCTCTTGTGTCAAACCTCAAAGGGTCCCCATGGCAGACAATGAAGATATTTCAAGTAGGGGCCTTCACCTAATCTTTGTTCTTTGTTCTTTGAGAAAATGTCCATATCATAGAAATTCCAGAAGAAATTCAGAGAAAAAGGGGCTGAGGGTGTACTTGAACAAATAATAGCTGAGAACTTCTCCAATCTGGGGAACGAAACATGCATTGAAATCCAGGAGGTACAGAGAACTCCCTTCAGACATACCTTGAATCGATCTTCTGCACGACATATCATAGTGAAAGTGGAAAAAGAAAGATAAAGAGAATCCTGCAAGCAGCTAGGGATAAATGGGCCCTAACATACAAAGGTCGACACAGAAGGGTAGTAGCAGACCTATCTATTGAAACTTGGCAGTCCAGAAAGGAATGGCAGAAAGTCTTCAATGTGATGAACAGGAAAAATATGCAGCCGAGAATCCTTTATCCAGCAAGCCTGTCATTCAGAATAGAAGGCGAGATAAAGGTCTTTGCAAACATACAAAAACTGAAAAATTCATCACCACTAAACCATCCCTACGAGAGATCCTAAGGGGGATTCTGTGAGGGAAATGTTGCAAGGACCACAAAGTACCAGAGACACCATGACAAGCATAAAACGACAGATGTCACAATGACTCTAAACCCATATCTTTCAGCAATAACACTGAATGTAAATGGACTAAATGCTCCAACCAAAAGACATAGGGCATCAGAATGGATAAAAGAAAACAAGACCCATCTATTTGCTGTCTACAAGAGACTCACTTTAGACCTAAGGACACCTTCAGATTGAACGTGAGGGGATGGAGAACTATCATGCTACTGGAAGTCAAAAGAAAGCTGGAGTAGCCATACTTTTATCAGACAAACTAGTCTTTACATTAAAGGCTGGAACAAGAGATGAGGAAGGACATTATATAATAATTACAGGGTCTATCCATCAGGACGTTCTAACAATTAAACATGCGGCAAATATGGAAGTCCCCAAATATATACAACAATTAATCACGAACATAAGCAACCTCATTGATAAGAATGTGGTCATTGCAGGGGCTTTCATACTCCACTGACAACCTTGGATAGATCATCTAGACACAGGATCATTAAGAAACAAGGGCCCTGAATGATACATTGGATCAGATGGACTTGACAGATCTATTTAGCACTCTGCATCCCAAAGCAACAGAATATACTTTCTTCTCGACTGCACATGGAACATTCTCCAAGATAGATCACACACTGGGTCACAAAACAGCCCTTCATAAGTATAAAAGAACTGAGGTCATACCATGCACACTTTCAGACCACAATGCTATGAAACTTGCAATCAACCACAGGAAAAAGTCTGGCAAACCTTCAAAAGCATGGAGGTGAAAGAACACCCTCCTAAAGAATGAGTGGGTTAACCAGGCAATTAGAGAAGAAATTAAAAAATATATGGAAACAAATGAAGATGAAAATACAACAATCCAAACTCTATGGGATGCAGCGAAGGCAGTCCTGAGAGGAAAACACATTGCAATCCAGGCCTATCTCAAGAAACAAGGAAAATCCCAAATACAAACTCTAACAGCACACCTAAAGGAAACAGAAGCAGAACAGCAAAGGCACACCAAACCCAGCAGAAGAAGAGAAATAATAAAGATCAGAGCAGATATAAACAATAGGAAAAAAAAAACCACAACTGTAGAGCAGATCAATGAAACCAAGAGCTGTTTTTTTGTTTGTTTGTTTTTCTTCTTTTTGAAAAAAAAATAAACAAAATTGATAAACTTCCAGCCAGGCTTCTGGAAAAGAAAAGGGAGATGACCCAAATAAATAAAATAATGAATGAAAATGGAATTAATACAACCAATCCCTCATAAATACAAGCAATTTATCAGGGAAACCTATGAAACATTATATGGCAACAAACTGGACAACCTGGAAGAAACGGATAAATTCCTAAGCACCCACACACTTTCAAAACTCAAACAGGAAGAAACAGAAAACATGAACAGACCCATAACCAGCGAAGACATTTAATCAGTTAAAAAATATCTCCCAACAAATCAGAGTCCAGGACCAGATGGCTTCCCAGGGGAATTCAACCAGGCATTTTTTTTTTCATGTGACATTTATTGTCAAATTGGTTTCCATACGACACCCAGTGCTCATCCCAACAGGTACCGTCCTCAGTACCCATCACCCACCCTCCCCACCCTCCCACCCCCCATCAACCCTCAATTTCTTCCCAGTTTTGAAGAGTCTCTTATGGTTTGGCTCCTTCCCTTTCTGTTGTTTTCTTTCCCCTGCCCCATGGTCTTCTATTCAGTTTCTCAGGCATACACATTTTCAGTAAAATAGTTGACTGAGTCCAAGTCTGCATTAAAAAACTAAACTGAGATCAATTAGTATTTATCCCAGAAATGCAAAGATTTTTTTTTTAATTTATTTTTTAATATGAAATTTATTGTCAAATTGGTTTCCATACAACACCCAGTGCTCATCCCAACAGGTGCCCTCCTCAATACCCATCACCAGGCATGTAAAGCAGAGATAATATCTATCGTTCTCAAGCTGTTCCAGAAAATAGAAAGGGAAGGAAAACTTCCAGACCCATTCTATGAAGCCAGCATTACTTTGAACCCAAACCAGGCAGAGACCTAGCAAAAACAGAGAACTACACTCCAATATCCCTGATGAATAGGGATGCAGAAATTCTCAACAAGATACTAGCAAATCGAATTCAATACCATGGAAAAAGAATTATTCACCATGATCAAGTGGGATTCATTCCTGGGCTGCAGGGCTCGTTCGATGTTCCCAAGTCAATCAGTGTGATACATCATATTAACAAAAGAAAAGATAAGAACCATATGATCCTGTCAATCGATGCGGAAAAAGCATTTGATGAAATTCCGCATCCTTTCTTAATCAAAACCGTCAAGAAAGTTGGGATAGAAGGAACATACTTAAACATCACAAAAGTCATTTATGAAAAGCCCACAGCTAATATCATCCTCAATGGGGAAAACCTGAGAGCTTTCCACCTGAGATCAGGAACACGACAGGGATGTCCACTGTCACCAGTGTTGTTTAACATAGTGTTAGAAGTTCCAGCATCAGCAGTCAGACAACAAAAGGAAATCAAAGGCATCCAAATTGGCAAAGATGAAGTGAAGCTTTCGCTTTTTGCAGATGCCATGATATTATACATGGAAAACCCAATAGACTCCACCAAAAGTCTGCTAGAACTGATACATGAATTCAGCAAAGTCGCAGGATACAAAATTAATGTACAGAAATCAGTTGCATTCTCATACACTAATAGTGAAGCCACAGAAAAACAAAGAAAGAAACCGATCTCATTCACAACTGCACCAAGCATCCTAAAATACCTAGGAATAAACCTAACGAAAGATGTAAAAGATCTGTATGCTGAAACTATAGACAGCTTATGAAGGAAATTGAAGAAGATACAAAGAAATGGAAAAATACTCTGTGCCCGTGGATTGGAAGAATTAATATTGTTAAAATGTCAATACTACCCAAAGCAATCGACACATTCAACGCAATCCCAATCAAAACGGCGCCAGCATTCCTCTCAAAGCTAGAACAAGCAATCGTAAAATGTGTATGGAACCACAAAAGACCCCGAATAGCCAAAGTAATGTTGAAAAGGAAAACCAAAGCAGGAGGCATCACAATCCCAGACTTTAGCCTCGACTACAAAGCTGGCATCCTCAAGACAGCATGGTATTGGCCCCAAAACAGACACATAGACCAATGGAATAGAATAGAAACCCCAGGGTGAGACCTACAAAAGGATGGCCAACTAATCTTTGACAAGGCAGGAAAGAATATCCAATGGAAAGAAGACAATCTCTTTAAGAAATGGGGCTAGGAGAACTGGACAGCAACATGCAGAAGAATGAAACTCGACCAACTAGACCACTTTCTTACACCATTCCCAAAACTAAACTCAAAATGGATGAAGGACCTGAATGTGAGACAGGAAACCATCAAAACCCTAGAGGCGAAAGCAGGAAAAAACCTCTCTGACCTCAACTGCAGCAGTTTCTTGCTGGACGCATCTCCAAAGGCAAGGGAATTCAAAGCAAAAATGAACTATTGGGACCTCATGAAGCTAAAAAGCTTCGGCACTGCCAAGGAAACAATCAACAAAACTAAAAGGCAACTGATGGAATGGGAAAAGATATTTGTAAATGACATATCGGATAAAGGGCTAGTATCCAAGATCTATGAAGAACTCACCAAATTCCACACCCCAAAAACAAAGAATCCAGTGAAGAAAGGGGCAGAAGACATGAATAGACACTTTTCTAAAGAAGACATCCAGATGGCCAACAGGCACATGGAAAGATGCTCAACGTCGCTCCCCATCAGGGAAATACAAATCAAAACCACACTCAGATACCACCTTACGCCGGTCAGAGTGGCTAAAATGAACAAATCGGGAGACGATAGATGCTGGCAAGGATGTGGAGAAAGGGAACCCTCTTGCACTGTTGGTGGGAATGCAAACTGGTGCAGCCGCTCTGGAAAACAGTGTGGAGGTTCCTCAAACAATTAAAGATGGATCTACCCTATGACCCACAATAACACTGCTAGGAATTTACCCAAGGGATACAGGAGTGCTGATGCCTAGGGGCACTTGTACCCCCATGTTTATAGCGGCACTTTCAACAATAGCCAAATTATGGAAAGAGCCCAAATGTCCATCAACTGACGAATGGATGGAGAAGTTGTAGCTTATATGTACAATGGAATACTACTTGGCAATGCGAAAGAAGGAAATCGGGCCTTTTGTAGCAACGTGGATGGAGCTGCAGAGTGTTCTGCTAAGTGAAAGAAGTCAGGCAGAGAAAGACAGATACCATATGTTTCCACTCCTATGTGGATCCTGAGAAATTCCACAGAAGACCTGGGGGGAGGAGAAGGGGGAAAACAAGTTACAGAGAGGGAAGGAGGCAAACCATCATTGAGACTCTTAAAAACTGAGAATAAACTGTGGGTTGATGGGGGGTGGGAGGGAGGGGAGGGTGGGTGATGAGCATTGAGGAGGGCACCTGATGGGATGAGCACTGGGTGTTGTGTGGAAACCAATTTGACAATACACTTCATACTAAAAAAAAAAAAAAAAAGAATTAAGAAAAAGAAACAAAAGCTGGACTTGGCTGCAGCTCATAGTCTCCAGGTAGAATTCCTGAGGCTTCCAGATTGTCATCCTCCTACAGGTCTCTCAAGGACTTTATTTAACGTTTTACCACTAGAGCTTGGCCCCGGTTAGTGTCACTTTCCCTGATAGCCATAAACACTTCCCCAGATAGATGCTAGCAATTACCTCTCAAGCCTATGGCCTACTGATACACATCGGAAGGGTTTCAAGACTGATGTTTTCATAGCCAGTAGTAAACAACCTTATCTTAGCAGCAGCTAGCTCCTCCTGGTCCTGAAAGTGCTACTTCTAAATTCCTTAGAGACTTGCATTACCCTTAGCCCCCACTAAGTAGAAAGTATGGAATCAGTCACTTCTCACAAACACAAGTGCAGCTCTTCCTACCCATGGGTTCTAGCTCCATCCTGTAATAGAAGCACGTTGTTGCACCGAAAATGGCTCAAAATTCTGTCTTGACTGTTTGCTCTCAGCCCACATCACACCAGCAATGCTACATATTAGCTCCTGGTGCATTGATCTGTTCCTTTGTTTGTTTACTTTGAATTTTGTTTATTTCTGCTCTGCTCTTCATTATTTCCTTCCTTCTAATGGTTTTGGGTTTTGTTGTTCTTTTTCTAGCTCCTTTAGATGTAAGGTTACATTGTTTATGAGGGAGTTTTTCTTGCTTTGTGAGGAAGTGTATTGCTATAAACTTCTATCTGAGAACACTTTTGTGGCATCCCAAAGATACTACCTATGTCAGATACTACATACTTAGATTCTTTGTTCTCGAAAGGTTTGAAAGCATTGCTTCTACTTGGATGATAGATGATCATAGTAAAGTGAGTCATGTGTTGCAGAGAAGTAGGAAAGCTTGTTTCAGGGCACCCATTTAGAGATGGAATTCCTGGCTGGGTGTGAGATTCAGTGGACTATACGCTGATCTGGTCACGCATTTTGATGCATTCAATCTCAATGACTTCATGAAGCCATCTTATAAATTCAGTAGGGAAGACAGACGATCTTGTTTTAGAAATAAGACAGCTGAGGTGCAGACTGACTGGCACTATGGCTGATAAGTGGCAGTCAGCTTGAGAACCCAGCTATGTTCTGATTCGTCTTTCCTCAGTGGGATGAATCCACCCTTATCCCTTGATGCGGGTGTGTTTTCCTAGTGGACCCTAACACAAATGCCTTCCTTCTGCCTCTCCCCATACCATGCATCCATTTGCTCACGAAGTCACTTCTGAGAGCCTTTGTTGGTAGACATTCAGTTGGCGGAACCGGCTCTCAATCCTGGGTGGTTTCTAGCAGGGATCTTCCTTTCCACCCACGGCCCTATGGTACCTGATCTTCAGTCCTACCATGAAGCTCTTGGATTGGTGTGCAAGCTGACTTAGACACCTGGGATTCAGTTAACAAGCATTTAGTGAAGGAAAGACTCGATGATGAAAATTCCCAGAACTTCTTAGTCCTCATTCAGTGTTTTCAGCTGACTCATGAAATATGTCATTCTGTGTTCTTCCAATTATCCAGCTGTAAAAAGGAATAATACCCCATTCTAACGTAGGGAAGTATTATCTCTGTGTATTATGATATAATATTTCTTATACAAGAAAGCTGTTGTAAAAGTCCAGCTACCAAAAATAATGAAGAAGTTACCTGGATGTTTGCAAATGTCAAAAGCTTAAACTAGCTTCAAGTAGCGATAAATGAAACTATGTTTTAATGGCAGATAGCTCAGCTTCAAAAGTGTTTATCTCTTCTGCTTCAGGAAATGTGGCCACAAAATGTTCTGTTTGGTAAAGATTATTTTTATTTATTTTGAGAGGGGGGAGAGAGAAAGAGAGAGAGAGAGAGAGAGAGAGAGAGAGAGAGAGAGAGAGAATGAATGTGCAGAAGCAAGGGAGGGCAGAAAGAGAGAGAGAGAGAATCCCAAGCAGGCCCCACACTGTCAGCACGGAGCCCAACACGGGACTCCATTTCAGGAACTGTGAGATGATGCCGTGTGCTGAAATCAAGAGTCGGTTGCTTAACCGACTGAGCCACCCAGGTGCCCCCACAATAACATTTTCTGAAGAGAATGTTTTCTAAAGGAACAAATGGAGGTTGATACTTTTCAAACTAGGTTTTATTTGACTAGCTTAATGAAAAATGGTAAAAGGTGATTAGCAAATAACTGTGAACAAAAGTAATGACCAAGGAGGCCCCAGTGAGGTTACTGAAGATCTCAGCAAAAACACCAGAAACAACATTTTGAGATCAGAGGGAGAATGGGATGGAAATAGTGTCCTAACATCTGAGGGCATTGGGAGGGTGTGAAGAGGAGTGTGTTCTCCTCACAAGTTTCTTGTGAAGCTCTTCTAACTTCCCAGCTGTTTGCTGTGTCTGCTTCCTTCCGGCAAAAAAGTGATGTGTGCGTTCAGTGCCCTGATAGTCTTAGTCGATTTTTGTGGTCTGAGAAGAATAGATTTTTTACAAATTCTTTTTCACTTAACCTTATTTTTCTCAACGTGAAAGAATTTTACATGATTCCAAAGTCAAACTGTGAATAAAAAAGTATACACAGAGAAATGTGCCATCACTCTCTCTCCCATCTCCTAACGCAGCCCCCATGGGGTAAGCGTTCTCATTAGTTTTTACTATACCTTTCCTGTAATTCTTTTAGTAAGAAATGAACCAAATGTAGAATTTTCCTTTTCCGTAACAAGGAGCATAGTGGATGCACACTTTTGCCTATTGTCTTTTGAGTAACGCCGCATCTTAGAAACCATTTCATACTGTTTCCGAGAGACCTCGGGACAAGAGACGTCTTGTTGGCCACGTTGTGTACATTTCTCGTCGTGTATTTTACCAGCCTGCTGTGAGTATCTGTGTCATTGCCGAGATTTTGCTATTAGAAATAAGGCCATGATCAATAAACCTTTGCATATTATGTTTCATATTTGTAGAGAGATACTCAGTGGTTAAAGAGAAATACATTCATCGTTTTCCAGGCACTGCTAGATTTCCTTCCCAATCGTCATGTCTGATAGTGCCTGGGAGCTGTTCTGTACGTAACAGTTTGGTGCTTTTCGATACCCTGTCGTAGTTCTGAAGTTTCACACGTACCGCCATAGGTCCCATACACACATCTGTGCATGTCACAGGCCCCACCACACGGGCAGCTGAGTGTCGAGGGCAGAGAGAGCCTCCTTTCACAGAGTCTGTCAGGCTTAGAGAGAGAGCTGGGAGCAGGATCCTGATGTCTTGGTCTGGAGCTCTCTCTGCCACCCTGTAGTCATAGGGCAGTATGGGGAGAGCTGAGTGTCAAGTACTAAGAAAGTGTGCCTGTCTCCGATAGTGATGGAGAATAAAGAAGGAACATTTAACATGCCACCGGGAAGAACGCCCTGGTTGCTCAGCTTATAATGGAGGACTCTAGTGAAATAAATTGTAATTTAGGGCAGACACTTGAAATTTCTCTTTCTTGCCAAAATAAATTAATTTCTTCAGCTGTCTGAATTTCCTTTCTTAAACTGGACAGGAACTAACAGAGTCTAAATTAAACTCATTTTCCATTCATACAGCTGGGTCACTTTGGGCTGCCCGAGTGTGCTTCTGGGTGTCCTAAAGCACATTTAAACCACTCCCCCACCCCCGGTGTTTCACGCTGTTTTCATAACCCATCTGATTTAGCCAGTGTAACACATAATATTTGCTTTCGCCTCTCCACTCTAGAGTCAGGGTCTATTTCTGAAACGTCTTGAGAGTTATTCGGGAAGACTGTTGTGGGAAGGCATCGCCATACACCTGCTAGCACTGGGCAAGGCAGAGGGCAGATGGCGGGGGGTCAGGCTGGGGAGTTGGGTGAGACAGACCCTGCCTTGCCCAAAGAAAGCTTTGTTTTCGTGACGCCTTTCCCTGTGTTCCCACTGGTAGCTTTGCACTACTATTTGGGAGGTATTGTTTATACATAGGGTCCAATGAACTGGATCATGAATGTAGGGAGTTGTGAATTAAAAAAAAAATGGTACAACAAGCCGAAGAATTTTAGAAATATCTTGTTTAGGTCCAGGACAGTGTTTCTGCTTGGAGCTCTCACTGAGCACTTGGTGCCGTCGGCTTGCTCTCACTTGTTGGAGGCGTGTGAGGCAGTCTGTGCAACAGGGCAGCATTTGCACCTGCTGAGCCCCCCATAACGTCAAGTGTGACACTTCCTTGGAAAGCACTCGGGAAGCTCTTAGTGTCTTTCCTCATCACCCTCCCTGTTTCTCATCCCTGGGAATGAGGGCAGGGGGCAGTACTGATGCTGGCAATGAATCCTGCTTTACACAGTCTGCCAGATGTGGTTCCCCATGGGAGGAGCCATGATTTGAATATGCCTTTTGGAATATTCTGAACTAGAAAGATCTGGAAAGGTCAAAACTGTGGAAAATACCTTTCAAACACGAAAGTTGGGGAGAAATTGAAATATTTATAATATTTTAGGTCTAGCATATTTTAGATTTTGGAGTATCGTAATATGTGAATTTTAAATTTTGTTAACTTTATTTATTTATTTTGAGAGAGACAGTGAAGGGGGGGGCAGAGAGAGAGAGAGGGAGAGACAGACTCTCAAGTAGGCTCTGTGCTGATGTGGGGCTTGAAACCGCAAAACCGTGAGATGATAACCTGAGCCAAAACCAGAAGTTGGGCACTTAACCAACTGAGCCACCCAGGTGTCCCCATAGTGTGTGAATTTTTAAAAACAGATTGTCTTTAGTTTACTTCTGAATGAAATGGTCATGCCTGTATATGTAGGGAAGTAGAAAGCTAGAAGAATTACAGGCAAAGATTTGTTTTCCTATGTTTCTTCTTCCCTTTTAAGAAATATAAAGAAATAAAAAGTCATCGTAGAGGGTGAATCTCCCTCTGATTGATGGTCTCCACCAACCCTCTTTTCCCTGCTTTCCTCTGCTTTCCCTTGGATCCTGGGCCCAAGCAGGTGTGCCCAGGGCAGGTTCAGATCCGCGCATGCGCATGGCCAGGGGCGGAGCCCGGTGAGGGACACAGCTCAGGCTGCAGGGGTGCTGTGAGTCCTGGCTCCCAGCCCGCCTGCCGCCCCAAGCCCCCAAGAGTCTGGGCCAGCCAGGGGCTGACGCCCACCCCACCCCCCGACCGGGCACATGCTGCTGCCTGGCGCCTGTGACCCGGCAGCCATGGCATTGGCGGTAAGGGGTAGCGGTAGTGCTCGCGGGAACGCTCGCGGGGCCCTCGTGGAGAAGACAGGGACCCATGAGCCTCCAGCCTCAGAGGGTGGCAGCCCTACTGCTCCTGCTGCTCCTGGAGCCAGAGGCCAGGGCTCCGGACGCGCTTCCCGGGCGCCTCGGTCTTTGGCTGCGCTGGTGGGGTGCCAGCACAGGAAGGGGCAGAACGCCATGCGATGCGCGCCCCCCCCCCCCACGGGGCCCCCGAAAGACCATCTGGGAGAAGCCTAAAGGTGGAGCAGCTGAGACCCACAGCCTCCCTCCAGGACCTGCCTCAGTCACGGTGCTGCCAAGGTAGGGATCCTAGTGACAAGGTCCCACGTGGCCTTCCCCCCTGCCCCTCTCTGTCTTCCCTTTCCATGACCACCCCTGCCTCCCTCTGCTCCGGGCTTCTTCTTGGGCTCCTTTGCGGCTGCGGTCTGGAGGACCCAGAGTGAGATTTTTGGGTTGGACCCGGGTCCCCTGGAGGAGGAGGGCCCCAGATGGAGTAGGGGGTTAGGCTCCGGCGGAGGGGAGTGGCTCAGGTCGAGAGGGAGGGCACCCTGAGTGCCCATGGAAGTCTGACTGTGTTGGTGGTTGGAGGGTGGAGGTGGGAACGAAGGAAGGAAGGAAGGAAAGCGTGGACCTGCGGTTGTGGGAAAGTGTCAAGGCAGGGCCAGGGAAGTCGCAGCCATGAGCAGGAGGAATCATTCCTGCCTGTGAAAATGAAGTACAAGGGACCTGAGATTCCAGAGAAACATTCCAGGCAGAGTCAGAGAGCACTCCAGCCTGAGTTGCTAGAGGCCAGCCAGGGAACTTGTTGAAGTAATTGAGAGTGGAAGCAGCAGGTGAACACAGGCCTCCTGCCTCCCGCCCTCCACACCAGCTACCCTGCCCCGACCCACCCCGCCCCGCCTCTGCTGGCAAAGTAGCATCCGCTTAAGTGGGGAGGGGGGGAGATCCCACCACGCTTTTGGCTAAAAGGGGTCCTGTATCATGGGAGTCCATGGGACTGTGGGGTGTGGAGTGTGAAGTAGGGGTAGTGTAACTCCCTGTTGAGCTCTTCATTTCTGAAGTCAATTTGCATTCAATCAATGAACTCTGAGCACATGGGCCAGGAATAAGTGGCGCTTCGTTCTTTGAGAGGGTGGTCCAGACTCTTTCCTACTTGGAGCTGTGTGCTGAAGAGAACTGGGTGTTGTGGATGGAGTCCAAAGTCATCTCTTTGGGACATGTTGGGTGGGAACGTCTTCTTCGCACGCTGGCGAGGAAGGTGGATGGAAAAGCTCCTTGTCCAAGGCAGACTTGTGGGTTTTGTTCTTCCTATCCGTGGTGCCTGGTGCTTCCCGTTTCCGTGGAGCGCCTCCTGTCTTGCATTCGTTCCGTGTTTCCAGAGTTTCAGTCCTTGGCAATCACATCTCCTCCGGGACTCCCCAGGCAGCACGAGGGAGAAGTGACTCGGAGCCCGCCGGGTCCCTAGAAACCCGTGCGTGTGTACTGGAGCAGGCAGTGCTCCTCTCTCAGCCTCCTTTGGAAATGAGGTCTTGGGCAAACGGTCTTTCACTGCATGGGTTGTACCTCTCCCCGGTTGTTGGGGGGAGTGTGTGTGCGTGAGTGTGGTGCTGTGGCCCGTGTGGAGTCCGGACCGCGTCAGGGACCCAGTTCTTTGCAAGGAATGCGTTTTGTTGCATGGGAAGATCTCATTTCACTAGAGAGTTCCAATCCTGTCTCAAAGGCTGAACACATCCTGAAGGCAGCACCTTGACCTCACTGAAAGCAAAGGCCTAAGAGCAGAGGCTTTCCCACACTTCCATCTCGAGCTGACTGGTGCTTTATGTTTTCAGGAAGATGGTGTGGTGTCGGCCATTTGGAGCAGCTCAGGCTCCTAAGCGTGTGTTTGGTCCCCGAGGGGTGAGTTGTGTCTCTCCGGAATGAGGGAGATTATGGTGACCTTGAGTATCATTACCTTCATGATTACCGTGATTATTCTGCCTAAGTCATGGCATGGATATTGATCCATGAGCTTGCCATGTGAGAGGTTTCCTTGGTAAAGTAGTCGCCGTGCGTGTCCTCGAAACTTGGTTGTGGTCCGAACACCTTTGATGCTTTGCACGTCCTGAAGCGGCTCCACGGGTGTGCAGTCCCTGTTGCCATATAGGTGAGGAGGCAGAGTCTGTTGACCTGAAAGCCCGTCCAAGTATCCAGGGAGATGTGCGAGGGCCTCTCCCTGAGGCACTGGGTTCCTAGCCGGCACCACCCAGAATCAGGCAGGGAGGTTTTCTTGATGCCAGGGGGAAGTCCTGAGGAGGGAGGGGGAGCCGGACACGGTCGGTCGGGGGAAGGAAGGGATCCCTCCCCTGCCTCACCATCCCCAGCAGTTGCCTAGGTGCTGGCCACGAGGGAGGGGACTGCCTAGGCGTGTTTGTTTTCTCGTTGGTCTTATCCCACCTTGGTAGAGCGCTTAGCCTGTTCCAGGCACTGTTCTGGGCACTGGAGAGATCTATGGTGACGACACAGAGTACCTCGGCAAGGACTCTGGTCCCCGTTCGTATTTCCAAGGGAAGATGTGAAAGAATGTGTGCCGGGGGTCACTGCTGTGAGGCGGGAGGACTCGAGGCATGAAGCCAGGCAGTCGGGCTCCACATGAGCGTGCTGCACCGCTGGCTTTCCCACCGCTGCCTGTCGAGAGGCAGGGAAAGCATTTGCACCTAGCGTGCGTGTCCTGCGAGCAGAGGTGGGCTTGGAGACGTGCGTGTGCCCTCAAACGGGGAATCCAGCAACATAGGCTCTAGGGCCTGAGTCACGCTCTCTGCGGGGAACCCTATCATTTCAAGTCCAGCCTGAGACGCTTTGGACAGTGACACGCGGGGCTCTTAGTGAGGGTGGCGGCGCAGCGGGGGGCATGGGTCAGCGGGACCTTCCTAGGACCCCCGCCCCGCCCCCCGCCCCCCCCCCCCCCGGTGCTCAGCTCCCCCTGAAACCCAGGCAGGGCTGGAAGGAAGAACAGGCTGTCGATGGCACCATCCCTTCCGCAGGGAGGCTTCTTGGGAGCTGGTGACTGAGGTGACCTTTGCGAGTTCCGCCTCTGAATTGCAGGAGAAGCGGCCGAGGGCCCTCATTTCCTGCGGTCCACACTCCCCGTCGCCCTGTGTGCCAGTTGCCAACGTCGCAGGCGCCCTGGTGGTGGACGTGTTCCCCGAGTAGGGGAACCCCAAGGCCGTTTCTGCGTCCTCAGATGCTAACGTTCTCTGCTTGTGTCCTGCGCCCTGGCTGGTCCGAGACCCTGAGCACAGGGCCTGCAGGAAGGGTGAAGGGTGCGAAGCTGTCTCCTGGTAGGTAGCTGCGGTGAGGTCGTTCCCGGTGGCCTGCGCTCAGCTGCAGGGCTCCTTGGAACCCAAAGCCACGACGTTTCCCGTGGGACAAAGTGCGCTGCAAGGGGAGCCTGGGGAGTCATCAGGCCCTAAGGGTAGGCAGGCATGACCTTGATCCGTGGGCCTTTTGATCAGAGCGCCCTCTTTGCTACCTATCGTCAGGGCAGCCTCTTTGGAAGACAGAGGGCAGGTTGTGGACAGTTGTATAGCATCCTTCCTGGTGGTATGTGTTGTAAGGGCTCTGACCTTGCGGAAATGGGCGGGGATGGATGGAGTGGACTCCTGAATGGAACCTTCCCCGGGCGCCTGGGTGGTTCAGTGGGTTGAGCTTCCCACTTGGGCTCAGGTCACGCCCTCGCCGTTCCTGAGTTCCAGCCCTGCGCTGGGCTGTGTGCCCACAGCTCAGGCCCTGGGGCCTGTTTTCAGATTCTGTGTGTCTCGCTCTCTGCTTCTCTGCCCCTCCCCCACTGGCGGTCACTGGCTTGCCAGCTTGCTCTCTCGCTCCCTGTGTCTCCAGAGTGAAGAAACATGAACAGATAGGAAATAGAACGTTCCCCAGGGCAGGTGCTGGCCACGGGCACAGCCACTCATTCGCTGTAGTAATGAACTCGACGGTGTTCCTTTCGTGTTATCATTTGAGGTTCTTTGTTTCTTTCATTCATTCTGAGAGACAGAGAGAGAGTGGACGCATGCATGTGTGCCTGTGAGCAGGGATAGGGCACACAGGGAGGGAGAGAGAGAAGAGGGCCAGCGGGCTCCGCATCGTTGGCGCCCATCTTGAGGTGGGCCTCCCTGTGGAGGCTCAGCCTCACAAACTGTGAGATCGTGACGTGAGCTGAGATCCAGAGCCACATGCTTTTGTTTCTTTTTTCATGTTCACGTCCGAGAGAAAGCGAGAGAGACAGAGAGAGCACAAGCGAGGGAGGGGCAGGGAGAGAGAGAGGAAACCCAGAAGGGAATCAGGTTCCAGGCTCTGAGCTGTCAGCACGGAGCACTAGGCGCGACTCAGCTCAGGAACCCTGAGAGCCTGACGTGACCCGAAGTCGGACCATTACCCAGCTGAGTCATCCAGGCGGCCCACAGAGTTTGCCGTGTGTATTTTCAAAAGAAAAAACAGCTACGTTGATATATAGATCTATCTACCTGTGTGTCCTTAGGGATACCTATGTACATACACATACATGTCTACATATACGTACACACATTCGTGGATGTGTATATATATGTATATGCATACACACTCGCGCGGGCGCGCGCGCACACACACACACACACACACACACACACACACACACACACACCATGTAAACTGAGCCCAACAGTCTTGTCAGTGGAGACGCAGAGCCAGGAGGGAGGCATCAGCACAATGTTCAAAATGAAAGGGAAACGTCATTCTCGTATCTCTCAGTACGTGCCATGACAGGGAGACACACGTGAGTGTTCTGGTAGGATAGGAAGCTGCTCCCACGGAGAATGCAGGCAAATGGCCCCTATGGAGCCAATGGAACCCTAGTGCACTTGTGGTAGGAGACTGATCAAGGAGGCCCAACACTGGTGACCTTTGTAATGCTAGCAGAGGGCATTTGCATTTGTATAGCATGCGATCATTGACGTTGCCCCTGGGGGGAGAAAGGTTTTGCATCTCTATTCTCCTAGGTTTGTGGCTTGGTTTTGTCTTCCCTTGTGCACTGGAAAGAGTCCTGACAGGTCCTGATGGTCCACAGTAAGTCCCAGTCACCAGAGTCCAGAGTCCCTTGGTGGGGCTTGTGGGATGGTGTCCTTCCCATGACCATGAAGTCCACAGACCAGTCTTGAGCTTTTGCTGTAAGTCCTGTTTCTACCAGGTCCAGTCTGGGGGTGCCTCTTTGCAAGGCCTCAGGTGAGGACACGTGATGAAGGCTGCCCATTGGGACTGGCCTTCCATGATCCCTATGTCCGTGACTCCCTGCTCTCCTTCCAGGGCTGCGTAGGTTCGTGCCCTTGATGCTCCTTTCGTAGAAAGCCTTGACTGCTTGGTCTCTCTACTCCTCCTCACCCTGGACGGTAGTCCTGTGGCTCCCCTTGAATCCTCAGGCATACGTTTCCTTGCCCACCTCTGCACACTGGCCCTCCAGAGCAGGGTCTGGTACGCCTTGCACGTTCAGTCGATGCTTGCTGCACAATCGCATGGGTGATGGCCTCTCTCTCTCTCTCTCTCTCTCTCTCTCTCTCTCTCTCTCTCTCACCAAAAGAAAGAAACGTTGAAAAGCAATTGAAACCCAAGAAAAGAAAAATGGCACGGAGGAGTTGGGATCTGAGGCACACTGTGAAGGAAACATGGGGGTTGGGAGGTAGTGGAGGTGGACAGGCGGTTCCACAGAGTTGAAGGATGTGCCACAGTCCGCGGTGGCAGGGTGGACTTGAGGGTGGGACCGCTGGTGGTGCAGTCCAGGTAGGGCCATGGGAAGGGCATGCAGAGCTGAAAAGCACCGGCCTTTCAAGGAGAAGGGAGGTGGAAGGAGTCTCGTGTGCCCAGTGTGTCTCCCTGTCCCTTAGGGCTGCCCCTGTGGTCACAGGTCACGAGCGAGGAGGGTGCACGGCTGTAGATGTCCCCGGTTGGCGGCAATGTGAGGGAGAGTGAAGAAGAAACACAGAGGCCTGGGATGCAAGAGGGATCACTGGGTTCACGTGCAGCCACCTCCCTGGGAAAAGCCACCAGGCAAAAGGTTCCTGGGTCTCTTGAGGGGTGACAGGGAGGTGTCCACCTTGGGAGGAGACACCTGCCAGTCCCTGTCCCACTGGCCTGGTCTGTGGAGCCCTCTGCCTGGCTCCCGGCTGTCAGGCTGGCGGGCAGTCGGTCAGAGCATCTGGTGGGCACAGGGAGGTGCGGTGGTGCAGACCCTGGCGCCCAGGAGCTGTGCCCCCTGCGGGGGGGTGGGGGTGGGGGTGGGGGTGGGGGGATGGGGCGGCTTGCATCCTGGGCCCAAGCAGGTGTGCGGGAGCGCGCGCACGAGTGCGCGCACGCGGCGTGGGCCAGGGCCGGAGCCCGGTGAGGGACACAGCTGAGGCTGCAGCGGTGCTGTGAGTCCTGGCTCCCAGCCCGCCTGCCGCCCCAAGGCCCCAAGTGTCTGGGCCAGCCAGGGACTGACGCCCACCTCAGCCCCCGACCGGGGACATGCTGCTGCCTGGCGCCTGCGACCCGGTAGCCATGGCATTGGCGGTAGGGGTAGCGGTAGTGCTACCGGGAGCGCTCGCGGGAGCGTGGGCGGGGCCCCGCGTGCAGAAGACTGGGAGCCATGAGCCTCCAGCCTGGGAGGGTGGCGGCCCTGCTGCTCCTGCTGCTCCTGGAGCCAGAGGGCAGGGCGCGGGACGCGCTTCCCGGGCGCCTCGGTCTTTGGGCGCGCTGGTGGAGTGCCAGCACTGGCTGGGGCAGAGCGCGATGCGATGCCCCCCGGCGCCCCCGAAAGACCATCTGGGAGAAGCCTAAAGGTGGAGCAGCTGAGACCCACAGCCTCCCTCCAGGACCTGCCTCAGTCGCGGTGCTGCCAAGGTAGGGACCCTAGCGACAAGGTCGCACGAGGCCTTCCCCCCTGCCCCCCTCTGTCTTCCCCTTCCATGAGCACCACCACCCCCCCTCCCTGGTGCTCCGGGCTTCTTCTTGGGCTCCTTTGCGGCTGCAGTCTGGAGGCCTCAGGAGTGGGCTTTCTGGGTTGCACCCCGGTTCCCTGGAGGAGGAGGGCCCCAGATCGAGTAGGGGGTTAGGCTCAGGCGGTGGGGAGTGGCTCAGGTCGAGAGGGGGGGCGCCCTGAGTGCCCATGGAAGTCTGACTGGGTTGGTGGTTGGCGGGTGGAGGTGGGAACGAACGAAGGAAGGAAGGAAGGAAGGAAGGAAGGAAGGAAGGAAGGAAGGAAGGAAGGAAGGAAAGCGTGGACCTGCGGTTGTGGGAAAGTGTCAAGGCAGGGCCAGGGAAGTCGCAGCCATGAGCAGGAGGAATCATTCCTGCCTGTGAAAATGAAGTACAAGGGACCTGAGATTCCAGAGAAACATTCCAGGGAGAGTCAGGGTGGTGGGCCTGAGTTGCTGGAGGCCAGCAGGGGACGGTGTTGAAGGGATTGAGAGTGGAAGCAGCAGGTGAACACAGGCCTCCTGCCTCCCCCCTCCACACCTGCTCTCCTGGCCTGCCCAGCCCCGCCCAGCCCCGCCCCGCCCTGCCCCACCCCTGGTGGCAGAGTTGCACCCTCTGATGGGGAGGGCGAGATCTCACCCCGCTTGTGGCGAAAGGGGGTCCTCTATCGTGGGAGTCCATGGGACTAGGGGGTAGGAGTCTGGATTAGGGCAAGTGCAACTCCTGGTTGAGCTTTTCATTTCTGAAGGCAATGTGCATTCCATCAGTGAACTCGGAGCCAGGGAGCCAGGAAGAAGTGGCGCTTCTGTGTTTTCGAGGGTGGTCCAGACTCTTTCCTACTTGGAGCTGTGTGCTGAAGAGAACTGGGTGTTGTGGATGGAGTCCAAAGTCATCTCTTTGGGACATGTTGGGTGGGAACGTCTTCTTCGCACTCTGGCGAGGAAGGTGGATGGAAAAGCTCCTTGTCCAAGGCAGACTTGTGGGTTTTGTTCTTCCTGTCCGTGGGGCATGGTGCTTCCCGTTTCCGTGGAGCGCCTCCTGTCTTGCATTCGTTCCGTGTTTCCAGAGTTTCAGTCCTTGGCAATCACATCTCCTCCGCGACTCCCCAGGCAGCACGAGGGAGAAGTGACTCGGAGCCCGCCGGGTCCCTAGAAACCCGTGCGTGTGTACTGGAGCAGGCAGTGCTCCTCTCTCAGCCTCCTTTGGAAATGAGGTCTTGGGCAAACGGTCTTTCACTGCATGGGTTGTACCTCTCCCCGGTTGTTGGGGGGAGTGTGTGTGCGTGAGTGTGGTGCTGTGGCCCGTGTGGAGTCCGGACCGCGTCAGGGACCCAGTTCTTTGCAAGGAATGCGTTTTGTTGCATGGGAAGATCTCATTTCACTAGAGAGTTCCAATCCTGTCTCAAAGGCTGAAAACATCCTGAAGGCAGCACCTTGACCTCACTGAAAGCAAAGGCCTAAGAGCAGAGGCTTTCCCACACTTCCATCTCGAGCTGACTGGTGCTTTATGTTTTCAGGAAGATGGTGTGGTGTCGGCCATTTGGAGCAGCTCAGGCTCCTAAGCATGTCCCCGTGGGGTGAGTTGTCTCTCTCAGCAATTCAGAAGATTATGATTATCTTGAAGATCATTATTTTCTTGATTACCATGATTACTATATTCTGCATATTGCATGGCATGGAATTTGATAAGGAGCTCGATACCCTGAACCTTTTCGTCACCAAAGCTCACTACAACAAGGAGTAAAACAATCACTGTTGTGCGATGGACAATGCACCTTACCTTTATTATACTATTTTAGTGGTATATACATACGTTTAGAGCAATGAAATTGTTCACTTAGATCTAAGGAGTTTTTTGTGACATCATGGTACTTCAAGAAACCATGAAAAGAATGGAAAATCTAAGTTACTTAGTAATCTAAGCACTGTGTTCTTTTGGACACGAAATCCTAAGTAAAGAACTCATCATGCAAAAACTGTCAAGTCCTGATAATTCCTTATTATTCCAGTAGGTCTAGTGAATGGAATGGACTGAACTAAGGTCTCTGAAAATAGGAAACTAGAATTTGAGATATTGAGTCACCTTTACTCTGTCTTTCCCTGTTGACATGGTCTTATTTTATTCGGTGATGTCTTTTGACCTTTACCCTTTTCCCTCCTTTCTGCCCCCCCACCTTTGCAATCATCTTTATGTATTGATGGGCTTGTTTCATTCTGGTTTGAGGATTTTTGTTTTTTGTTTTCTTAGTTTTTGTTTCAGATTTCCCATATATGTGCGAGCATTTATATGTGTTTTTCTCTATGTGAATCTTTCACTGGGCATAATGCCCTCCAGGCTATTATAAACACTGTGGCATGATAACAGGTGTGAAGTCATTTTTGGGAGTTAGTGATTTCATGTGTTCTGAGTAGTACCTAGGGGGTAATTGAGGGAAGTGCTGGATGATATGGATGTTCTCCTCTGAATTGTGTGAGGAAACTTTACTTTGTTTACAACTGTCTCTGCACCAAGTTCCAATGTCACCAACAGGGCATAATGATTTGCTTTCTTCCACATTGTACCCGATGCTTGTGCTTTGTTGCCTTTTTGATAAGACCGTTCAGATAGGTTTCAGGTGATATCTCTTTGGCTTTGGACTTTCATTTCCCTAATGTGGAGTGACATGGAACTTCTGTTCATGTATGTGGTGGCCATCTGTATGTCTTCGTTGGAAGAATGCCTCTTCGGGACTCTGCCAGGTCCGTCATTGCTCTTTGCTTTTGCATTGTTGCGTTGTAGGAGATCTTGATACCTTTTGTGTTTTAACCCTTGACCATGTATGTAGTTTGCAAGTATTTTCTCCCATTCACTATGTTGCCTTCCCATTCTGTGAAAGATATTGTTGCTGTGCAGAACTTGTTTTTTTAGTTTCATGTAGTCCCACTTGTTTAGTTTTCCTTTGTAGCTTTGTCTTCTGGTGTCAAATCCCAAAACTCAAGTCAAGACTGAGATCCAAACATTGTCGTGGGTTTGGCATTTGGCTTTGTCCAGCAAAGCCAAGGACAGCAGAAAGGATTGCTTCAGACTCTACGCAAGTCAAGAGAGGTGAGAGGGAGTTAAGGGACGTCTCCGCAAGCTGCTCTCAGGCTCCTGTAGTCATTAAGCCTACAAACGATGTACAACACGTCGGCGGGCCACATGCTAGAAAGAACGTATTGAAGATATTCTGCAAACCATATCTAGACAGGATAAAATATTCCATGCGACAACACGATCCAAGAACTTGGTGAGCCCATGCAGAACCCAACCCCTAGATACACACACACTAGATCAGCCAAGTCTCGCCTGCCCCCCAGATACACACCAACTAGGTAAGTGAGCTGCTGCTGGCTCTTTGCAGGAAGGCCAGAGAGCAGTGATCTGCTCTGCAAAGCGTTCCCTAGAACCTCCCAACTCAGGACATCGTTGTGCGATTTCCCACACCTGCTGCCCAAGGTCTTATCCAGGACTTTCTGGTTTCAGGTCTCAAGTCTGTAATACATTTTAACTTCGTTTTTGTGTGTGGGGTAAATAGGTGTCAGGTTGTTTTTCCATGCCTGTTGTTTTTCTGTGCCCAGTGATTCTGACACCACCTGTTGGGGAGACTGCCTTTGCCTCAGGTTATACTCTTGGTTCTTTGGTTGTGAATTAATTGGTTACATATGTGTGGGTTTCTTCCTGGGCCTTCAGTTCTGGTCCAGTATCCTGTGTGTCTGCTTTTACCCCAATAGTGTACGGCTTGGGTTATTGTAGCTTTGATATCTAGTTTTAAATCAGAAAGCATGGTGCTTCCAGCTGTTTTCTTCCTTCTCACAATGACTTTGGTATTCAGAGCCTTTTGTGCTTCTGTCCACCTTGAAGGATGGTTCTATTTTTGGGAACGTGCTTAAGCTTTGATAGGGATTGCACCTAGGGAATATGTAGATGGCTTTAAGTAGTGTGGACATTTTGATAATCTTAATTCTTGGGATCCACTAGCATAGAATGTCTTTCTGCTTATTTCTGTCTTTTCAAATTCTTTCTCCACTGATTTCTTCTTTTCAGGAAAAAGGTCTTTCTCCTTCATGGTTAAAGTCATTGTTTCTTTTTTAAGTTTTCTATCTTTTCCTTGACAGAGAGAGATACATGGAAACACACACATACACATGCACACACACACAAACAGAGAGAGACAGAGAAAGAGAGAGATTCAGAGAGAGCACACATGAGTGGGGAAGAACTGGGAGAAAGGAGACACAGAATCTAAAGTAGGCTCCAGACTGTGAGTTGTCAGCACAGAGCCCCACACAGGGCTCAAAACAACACCATGAGATCACGACCTTAGCCAAAGCCAGATGCTTCACTGACTGTGCCACCCCGGTGTTTGTAGGCTGAATTTACTCTTAAGTTTTTTCTTCTCTTGCAGTGATTTTAAATTATTTTCTTAATTTCCCTCTCCGATACTTTATTATTCATGTACAGAATTGAAGGATGTTCTGTACAACGACATAGATATCTTAACATGACTGAATTCATTTATTAGGTCTACCAGTAAGGTTGTGGAGTTTCTGCGGTCTCTCTAGAGCATATCATGCACTCCCAATAAGTGAAAAAGTACCTGGGAACATAGGATAGTGCGATTGAATTTAGATGAGAGTAAGAAGATATATGGAGTGAGAGTATGCAAGTTTTCTGAAATGTTTTGTGGTTGATACAATCCAACAAGTCCATAAACAAGGTTTGTTTGGATATATGTTTCCTTTCCACCACCAAGTCCATAAACAAGGTTTGTTTGTATATGTATTTTCTTTAAACCAGAACCAGAGAGCTGTGACATTGACATATGCTTCCCAACACATTCCCACAATGCGCCCTGTGCATTTGGGAGGTAGCCCCTTCTCTCTTTTCTGTCCTGGAACCCAGTGCCTGACTCCACCACTCAGTGAATTCATCTCAGAATACTGCAGTTGGGAAGAGACCTATGTTTTTCATAGACTTCCTGAAAGGCACCTAAAAACATTGGATTTTACATGGTTGTGTCTGATCTGTCTGGAATCCTCTGAGGATGTGTCAGTTGGAATGGCACTTTCTTTGCCGTGAGATCAGGGAGCCCTGCAGTATTCCTGTGTGCCCTGTGGTCGGTCACCAGTGGGTGCTGTGTGGCTGCTCATGACAGGGACACTGCTCCCCAGAGATGGGGCTGGCAGGTGCCAGGCGTCACTGCTGGAGGAGCCTGAAGGGTGGAGGGGCTTGACTCGCTACCAGAAGCCTGACTGAGTCTCCATCCTGCAGTCTCCTTGAGCTCCTGATGTGCTGTGTAAAGGACTCTCTGGCTTGTCGAGGTCCAGGTGGTTCTTGCTGTTGCCACTCAGTCGTCAGGATGAACACCTTCAGGTCCTGGTCTTTAACTCATTGACCTGACCTGCACTTAAGGTGCTTTCCTGAGAGTAAGCGACCCAGCCTGGGAGGAGAGCCAGCAAGCAGACAGCAGTGGACCAGCCTGTATCCTCCACTGGCCTGAAAGCAGGGCCTGGCTGCTCTACTGAGAAGCAGAGCTATGGAACAGGAGGTGCACAGGCAGTTGGAGTTTGTCATGGTAATGGGCCTGGATGGGTGTGTTCCAGGGCATGGGGCAGGGATGCTGTGCAGGAGGTCAGAATGAGGGAATGTGGTTTCTTTCCTGCCCCATGGGTCACTCCTAGGTACCCTGATGGCCTCAGTGCTGGCTTGTCCTCCAGATTCTTCAGGAATCCACTCAGTCCCAGGGGTCCCTGCTTTCCACATAAGACCCCAACGTAATCAAGAGTTTATAGATATCGGAACCTGGAGGCAGCGCCCGAAAAATGCATATAAATTTTTTCCCCAAAGTTGTGCTAGGTGTACACGCCTACAGAGAGGGAGAGTTTCGGTACACATGTACCTTTCTGTACAATGATGAGAGTCAAAATATTGGAATCGGCCCAGTCATTCAGTTTCTGGAGACGCAGAGTAAAGGATGATGTGTGGCCCCTGAGAATGCAGAAGGGGATAGGACTGTGCCTGTCCACCGTGGGGACATCCCATAGTACAAGACCATAGTCCTGGAGGGATGCCCAACCTGTCACACGACTCATGAACACAAACACAGACACCTGGGGCCCTCAAAGCCAAAGGACTGTGAAGATGACACCGTGTCTTCTGGGCCAATATTTCTTGAAAGAATATACATTTTTTTCTGCGTATGTACTTGTTGTTTCCTATTTATTTATTTATTTATATGGAGAGAGCGAGAAGAAGAATCCTGACCAGGGCTTCAAGCTGTCATTGTAGAGCCTGACTTGGGACTTGATCTCAAGTACCTTGAGATCATGACCCGAGCCAAATTCGACTCGGAAACTTGCCCATTGAGCCATCTTGGTGCCTGTCCTCATTATTAAATCTTCATTTTACTGAATACATGTCACCTGTAGGAAACCCTTCAGAACTTTATACTTTAGTGCCTAATAGATTAGCATAAATGGAATATTGACGGTTTCATTTGGGTGTTTTTATAATATGCACGTTAGACCAATATCACCATGGCCAGTCGAGGAACATGAAAGATTTTCAAGGTATTCGCTCTGGTCCAGACATTTCTCTTCTGGCTTCTGCTCTTGTGTCAAACCTCAGAGGGTCCTCATGCCAGATAATGAAGATATTTCAAGTGGGGGCTGCACCTAATCTTTGTTCTTTGAGGACTATTCCTCTAGTGGATTCCTTGAGTGGAATATTCCACTACAATATTAGTGCCATTGAATATTTAAGCAATTATTAATCAGTCTCCTGTCATGTAGCCAGACACAACAGGCCATGTTGTGTGTTTGCACACACATGGAAATCCCAGAGGAGCTAAAGCAGCAGAAACCGAGATCGCTGGTTGCAGAGACTGGGGTGAGGGAATGAGCCGTGGGTGATTAGTAGTCCACGTGTCTCTGTGATGGAAATGTTCTAGGAGTACATAGTGGTCACGGGTGTAAACTCCTGCGAATGTACGTACTGACACTTGAATTGTAATTTCAAAGGATCAGAGTAAATTGTTTGGAACTTAGTTTATCTTTTATTTATAAAACACAAATATATAAGGACAGTAAATACCGCTATAACAACTACAGAAATGACAAAGAACACAATGACAAGGTCAGGGAATTCATCCTGTGGGGCTGCAGCCGACATGAGCCGCTGTTGGGGAGCTGAGGCTGGTTGCTCAGCTGCAGCAGGTGGTTGCTCCAGCCGTTCCGTGACCCCGCCGGCTGGGGCTGGGGGCTGCTCATGCTCTGGGGCCACCAAAGGGGCAGGTGGCTCTTCCAGCTCCTGACTGTCAGCCAGAGCTGGGAGTACCTCCTGCCCTGGTGGGGACGCTGCAGTGAGGGTCTCCGATTCTCGTACCCGCTGAGCTCCAGGAGAACTGGTGGCTTCAGGCAGCCTGGGCCGCGAGGCTGCAGTGGGCACCGCAGAGATAGCGGGGGCTCGCTCCCGAGGCACGTCTGGACGGGGCTCTAGAGCTGCTGCCAAAGCTTCAAGAATAGAAAGTGTCATCACCGTGAGTGCCATTCCATGGCAGGAAACCTCTCCCGCAGACATTGTCATCTGAGTCAAAGAACCCACCAGGAGGAAATCTCCCAGACGGCAGGCTAATGGAACAGTGATCTGAGCCTAGTCCCTACGCCTGGCCCACCTACAGTCTGAGGAAACGTGTTCTCTGTGGCATACCCCGTCCCGGCCACACGCCCACATCTCCCACCCAGAGTCCTCCTCGCCCAGAGGCTCTGGCTCATTGGGCTCACGGTGTTTCCGCCATGAGTAGAGAAGGCGGGCGCGGCGCTGCAGCTCGGAGCCCGGCATGTGGGCCCTTACATACGCCCGCAGCAGCTTCAAGCTGGTGAAGTCTGGAGGCCGGAAAAATTCCTCGGGGTAGTGATCCAGCCAGGTGCCCAGGATGGAGGAGATGGCCCTGGGGATACAAAAGTAGCCAGAACAATCACCATGGGGTGTTCCTCCCGCTGATGTCTCAGGACAGGCCTGTGGGACCTGGCCTCTATGCCTCCTGCTCCTGGACGCCCAGAGGGTGCTTCTGTACGTTGTCCACCTGTGATTTGGCAGTCCCGCCGACGAGAGACCTGGTCACTGAAGAGGGACCGTCAAGATTCTGTTTGACGGGAACCCCTTAACCAATGATGTGGTGGTCTCTGTCCTTCTTGGGGAAGCCAGCCAGACTCCTCGCTGTGTCCCGCTGCCTACCTCCCACTGGAATTCAAGTCCGTGCGTGAGTGGAGGGGTGGTGTCGGGGTGAGTCAGTGCCTTCACTGCATACCCTAGCGCTCCACGAAAATCTGCGCAAATACGGGACAAGAGGACTCTGTCTCTTACCTGGGCTTGCTGGGACCCTCCTGGTGCCTTCAACGTGACGACCTGTGCCTCTGTGCTGCCTCATGCACTCAGTGCACATGTGGGTGTCGTCCCACTGACACCGTTCTCCCATCGTGTGGGTGATATGTGCTCCTTGAGCCCTCACTGTGTCTCCTGTACCCTTGCTAAGCACGCACCGTGGATGTTCCCCAAGGTGGTGAGCGTGATGCTCCCCCAAACCGTTATGCTGGGTCCCCTGATGGGGCTCTAGGCAAGGCTGTGAGTGGGAAGGGATGGGGTTGGACTCTCTAAGGGGCTGACGTGGTCCTCTGGCGCCCTCTGCTGCCTCCTTGTGCCCACAGCCCTACCTCTACCAGACAGGACAGAACCCCTTTCCTTGCTTCCAGGGAGAAGCCCTCAGATCTTTGCCCTCTCACAGGACTCTCAGACGTGTGGGATGCTGGGTCCTGCAGCCCCTCCCACGCACAGTCTCAGCACTGCCCTCTTGGAGAAGGAAGGCCCTCCAGCCTGAGCTCAGCCTACTCACAGTTTCTCCTGCTCCCGGGGTCCGCCATCCTCCTCAGCCTCCGAATGGAAGCATCCGTATCTGGAGGAGGCCAGAAGGACATCATATGAGCTGTCCTGTGGATGCTACGTCTTGTCCTATCCAGAGTCCCTGGCTGCTGACTAGAATGGAGCTCTGGAGGGGAGGGTACTGTCCGCTCTGCGCATTGGATCCCAGTCAGCTCCTACAGAAGTGCCTGCACCTAGTGGGGCTTCCTGCGTGTTTGAAGAATGATAGGGCCCCAGTCAGCTCCATCACACATATTGGTGTGGGTCTGGGCGTGCTGCTCATCCTGGGCATCCTTGACTGGTTTGAGCCAGGACTCAGACACACAGATAGAGCCTCCAATCTCCTTTTCCAATGGGAAAACAGCCCAAGTCAACACCTGGCGACAGTGAGGGATGAGGCAGAAAGTTGATCATGGGCAAGAGGACAAAGATGACCCAGCAGAGACGCAGCCCTGCCAGCAGAGCTTTCCACAGGCCAGGGTGACTTTCCCTGCTGTGCCCCCACTGAGGACCTGGAGTGTTTCCACCCGGATCAGAGGAACCATGTGAGACGCCAGGACGTGTGGTGACTTTCCTGAGACTCCTAGCTTTCAGGGGCTGAATCGCCCTGGGCTGTGAAGGGCAGGGTGCTCACCTCATAAACAGTATTTCCAGGACCTGCTGGGTGGTAGTAAAAGTCCTGTATGTTCTCAAGAATGTGAAGAGGTAGGAGGGGTCTCTACCCAGGAAAGCAGGTACCAGGTGCTCCACTCGCTGTTCCAGTAGCATCCAGCCTCCTTCGATGGTCCCTTCCTCACGGTTCTCATTGTCGGGCATGGGTGAGATGTTCATACCCTGAGGTAGAACACAGGAGGGACACAGAGTCAGACACAGCACCATGGACATCAGGAGGCTTGGGGTCCAGAATGCAGACCAAACCCCCAAGCCGTCAGTGACTTGTGGCAAGAGTGAGACCTGGGTGCCCAGACTCTGAAGAAGGATGTTGGTAATCACACGAGAATTTGAGTTGGGAAATGGCTGAACACGTTAGGATCTCCGATCTGACATCCCCACAGGCGAGGGAATTAAAAGCAAGAATGACCTATTGGGACCTCATGAAGATAAAAAGCTTCTGCACAGCAAAGGAAACAACCAACAAAACTCAAAGGCAACCAATGGATTGGGAAAAGATATTTGCAAATGACCTATTGGACAAAGGGCTAGTATCCAAAATGTATAAAGAGCTCACCAAACTCCACACCTGAGAAACAAAGAATCCACTGAAGAAGTGGGCAGAGAACATGAGTAGATACTTCTCTAAGGAAGACATCCGGATGGCCAACAGGCACATGAAAAGATGCTCAACGTCGCTCCCCATCAGGGAAATACAAATCAAAACCACACTCAGCTATCACGTCACGCCAGTTAGAGTGGCCAAAATGACCAAATCAGGAGACTATAGATGCTGGAGAGGATGTGGACTAACAGGAACCCTCTTGCACTGTTGGTGGGAATGCAAACTGGTGCAGCCGCTCTGGAAAACAGTGTGGAGGTTCCAAACAATTAAAAATAGACCTTCCCTATGACCCAGCAGTAGCACTGCTAGGAATTTACCCAAGGGATACAGGAGTGCTGATGCAGAGGGGCACTTGTACCCCAATGTTTATAGCAGCACTCTCCACAATAGCCAAATTATGGAAAGAGCCTAAATGTCCATCAGCTGATAAGTGGATAAAGAAATTGTGGCTTATATACACAATGGAGTACTCCGTGGCAATGAGAAAGAATGAAATATGGCCCTTTGTAGCAACGTGGATGGAACTGGAGAGTGTTCTGCTAAGTGAAATACGCCATACAAGGAAAGACAGATACCATATGTGTCCACTCTTTTGTGGATCCTGAGAAACTTAACAGGAACACATGGAGGAGGGGAAGAGAAAACAACAGCTTAGAGTGGGAGAGAGCCAAAGCATAAGAGACTCCTAAAAACTGAGAACAAACTGAGAGCTGATGGGGGTGGGAGGGAGGGGAGCGTGGGTGATGGGTACTGAGGAGGGCATGTGTTGGGATGAGCACTGGGTGTTGTATGGAAACCAATTTGGCAATAAATTTCCTATATATTTTTTAAAAAAAACCACCAAGGAAAAAGAATCTCAGGTCAGATTGTTAGATGAGTATGCACGGCACCTCCCCACATGAACAGCAGTGTCCCTGTGATTTCTAACAGCACAGTCCATTCTGGGGATCTGAAGAGAGGGACAGTACCTGGCAGAGGTTGGATCAGGATAATAGGACATGTAGGATGTTCAGTGCAGCACTGTGACATGGCAAGAGAAGGGAATCCTGTCACAGTCCCACATTTGTGAAGGGTTGAATGGGTGAGGTGAGTGGTCACATTTCCAGAATGTTGTCTAGGTGGTAAGGCCCTTGCTCCTGATTAGGAGGGGCCCCAGGGGCGTGTTGCTTGGCCACCAAAGTGCAGAGCATTAGACATAATGCAATGAGCCCCATGTCCTTTGGGTAAAAATCTCCCTGCTCCTCACGAACGTGTGTCAGACGTGGAGAAGGTGTGGAAGGATGGTCGGGCGACCCGGGACCCCTAGGAACGTTCGTCGGGGAAACGTGTACAACAATGCCAATACATTCTAGACAGAATGGGACGTGAAATGGTCTCACGCCTCTTTTCTGATCTTCCTCCAAATAAGTGGAGAGTGACCTTGCGTCTGGCCGTGGCAGGGGCTGGGCCCTGCTGGCATGTTTGGGGAGCAGATGGGGTTCCAGGTTCATCTGGGACCAGGAGTCTCCGAGAGCTACCAGGGGAGCAGCAGTGTGTTTTCTGGGCCCTGGGATTCTTTGCATTGGCTCTGGGCCCTTGGTGTTGGGTTTCCCTGGTACCTGCACTCACCCTGAGCCAGCGGGGCTTCGTCCTGATGGCATGGGGCTTCCTTCTTTCCTTCAGGGAAGTAGAGCAGGGGCTCTCATTCAGCTTGTCCTCCATCTGTGGCATGTGGCTCTGTAAAGACAGTGCCCAGCAGGCAGGCAGGAGTCCTCAAAGCCGTGTCTGCTTGCTTTCACTTGTCCTCAGACCCATAAGAATTCATTCCAGATATGACACCACAGTGTGCACTCACCTCCCCCACGGAGGAGAAGCAAGGTGGCGTGAGGGCCTTGGATTCAACCTGTTACAGGTTAGAGGCACCTCAGAGATCCCTTTTCCCTCCTTCCAGCATGACATGTGCATGGCCATGATGGGTCCACCAGGTGGTCCACTGCCACCGAACCTGCTCCGGTCCCGGGGAGGACCGGCCCCCATGTCCCCCTTTCCCCGAAACTGAACATGAGGGGATGGGGGTGCCCAGGGAAGGTTAAGAGCTATGAGCTGACCTGACCTGGCCTCCTCCAGGCTGCTCTGTGTTACCTTATGTGACCTCCTGGAAAACATCCTGAGGCATCGCCAGCGTGGGTTAAGGAAACCTCTCCAACATCTGAGTAATCCTGCGCACTGGGGTTTCTGGCATCCAGAGCCCCGGTACCTGGGAAAACAACAAGAGAACATCCTAAAGTCTCTGTGTCTGTAGGCAAGTGAGCCTGGTATGGGACCTTCCTAGAACATGGGTGCCAGGTTACAGGAGTTCCAAGCTTTCCTGGGGCCTATTGTGAGCAAAGTGATGTCACGGCCTAGGATCCGCCTCCTGAGTCCCCCTCTGGGATAACACCTTTGCAAATAGTCCTCTCTTTGCTGACTGCTCACCCCCATTCTCCATGAAATGTCCCATCGGTACACAGTTCCACCAATGCACCCCTCTCCACAGTCCCCTGAGAAGCTCTGGGGGCAGCCAGGGTCCCAGCTGTGAGACCTATCTGGGTTGAGACAGAACTCTTCTTTCTTACCTCTTTCTGGTCCCAGATTCGCGACTGTGCTTCTCAGGGATGGTCCGTGTCTTTTCCGCCCAATGGAGATCATTCTAGCATGTCCTCAGGATGTCCTCAGGATGTCCTCAGGCATATGTGGGATGATACCTGTGAAATTGGAGCAGTGGTGTCACCTGTTGGAAGTTTATCCAACCACATTGACTTCAACGTCTCACCTCCTCTGATTCTGCTGCTCCTCTGATCCCAGCCCACAGTCCTTCCAGGTGTGCGTACGTGCGTGAGTGTGAGTGTGTGTATGTGTGTTTACCAGTGCTCGTTTTCTGGGGTCCCAGAAGGTCACATCCCCACCTAGGGAAGGATGGCCAAACATTTCCTAGGAGCTTAGGTTCTCTACTTTCTAAAGCAATCCCTACAGGAGGGATTGGAGTTGGGGCCTAGTAGGACAGAACTCTCTTTTACGTAGACTTTGTCAGTAGTGTGCCACGAGCCATTCCCTGCCTTTCCACTGGGTACATACAATGGGGACAGGGTGGCACTCAGTGGGTTGCCCTGGCCTGGGGGTCCTCCTCAGGGAAGAACGTGCTGGGATGTCTTCTGCGACGCTCCTCTTCAGCCTCACCCCCACGCCACCTCCATGTCTGCACCCAGTGACAGTAACACACCCTTTTCCAGACCCCCTTCGAAATCCTGGGTCAAATCCAGGACCCCATTTTGAGGACATGAAGTTGGGGTCATGCCTGGTTCTGACTTTCTACCCGTCTGTGATTCTGGGCAAGGCACTGACCCTAGCAGGGTCTTCACTTTCTCCTCCCCTCAGTGGCTCCCTGGGATGCCCCCATCCTGTCAACACATCCTTGTGGGATTTCCTTCCTGGAGTGTGGTATGGACGTAGTGTTTGATTTCTGTTGCAAAGAAGATGGCACCGTGGCCCCAGACCAAACAAGTTTAGGTGATAAAATGTGTATGGCATGGCCTCATGCTCACTGTCACTCTCTGTGTTGTCTCTCAGCTCCTCACAGTGGGGACCAACCCCCGTGTTGAGTCGTGACACGGACAGGTACACACAGCCTAGCCCTGAGAGACAACAACAGACAGGGAAGAACTAAGGCACTCGATGTGGACTGAATCCTGCCACCACCCTGAAGTGGGTTCAGGGGTTGAGTGAAGCAGATTCTGTCTGAGCGATGACAGCAGCCCCAACCTCCTGAGAGGCTCTGGCAGGAGCCCTCCGCTGAGCCCTGCTGAATTCCTGGTCCCCTGGGCCTGTGAGGTGGGAAGTTTATGGGGAAGCCCCTAAGGGTGGGGGAATATTGTCCCACGGCACTAGAGCAGAGTAGTCACAACGTCCTCCTGCCCCAGGCCCTGGCCCTCCTCACCCTCCCTCCCTGCTGTCCTCCACAGCTCTTTCCGGTCTCCCTGGTCTCCTTTCACACGTCCCCTCTGAAACAATGATCTCTGCCTCCGCGTGTCTGCTCCACTGTGCCTTCTGCCGGGATACATTCCCTCGGACTTGAGCAGGGCTGACTCGTCTTGCACTGCGGCAAGAAATATTAACGTTTCCTCAGCACAGCCTTGTCAGACCCTCCCCTGGTGGAGCTCAGGACCCACTTGTTGCACCTTGAATTTTTCTATGGAGTCCTTGCTCATGTCATTCCCATTTTTGTTTCATGTTCTTTCCATCTTCCTGGCTAGTCCTTGAACTCCTAGAGGGAAGACGTGGCTGCCTTACCAGCACTGGCACTATGTGAATGCTCAGATGCTCATTCCCGGGGGCTGACTGAGGAGGTAAAGGGATCCCACCCACCAATTAGCAGCTCAGTCATTGTAGTCTAATTTACCTGGGTCATTTTCCAATACTTATTTTATCGTATATCTGTTGAGTCCACTCTAGTCGTAATTTGGGGCGTGAAATCACACTCCAAGATCAAGAGTCTCATGCCCTACTGACTGAAACAGCCAATTTTCATGGAACTAGACTGATGTCTAAGTTACCTTGCGGGTTAACATTTCGTACGTGTATTAGGTTATGCTGAATTACCAGAGAACGCGCCACATTTCAGAAAGCATGTCCCCATAGATTTCCTCACATGACAGAGCTGGGTGTGTGTTTAGATTGGAGACTAAAGTCCTTCATGTGGTCACTGAGGACCCCAGAGTTCCTCCATTTTGTCCCTTCTCCCTCCCGAGGTTATCAGGTACTTGCACAACCAGCAGCACAAGGGGCGATCAAGGGGAAAGAGAACAAGGAAATGCACCTGGGAGCATGTTATCAGCCTGGTCTAGAGTGCCTAAAATATCCACTTTTTCACTCATTCCTTGCTTTCAAGGCAAGGATTTTTAAGTAGTGATCTGTGAGAACCTATGTCCCACAAACCATAGAAAATGCATCCCTAGATATGCACCACAAAACATACGAAGGTAATTCCTGAGCTGAAGGAAAACATTCTCCCTCCGGGACACGTTGTATGAAGGAAACAAGAAGAGTAAACATCTATGTGTGTGTTTGTGTGCGATCTGTACGTATTAATGAATATGAGGTTTTATCGCTATCCCTGAATATCTTTAAGAAGTGAAGGATCATTGACTTTTAAATAGAAGAATTAGGAAAACAATAAGTAAAAAATTGTAATTAGTGAGCTTACAGACATATAGTATTAAGATATATGAGAGTATCGGGACGCCAGGGTGGCTCAGTGGGTTGAGTGTCCGCCGCCTTGTCAGATCATGATCTCACGGTTCGTGGGTTCGAGCCCCGCATCGGGCTCTGTGCTGACAGGCTGTTTCCGATTCTGTGTCTCCCTCTGTCTCTGCCCCTCCCCCGCTCATGCTTTGTCTCCCTCTCTCTCAAAAAGAACCATTCAAAAACATTTAAAGAAATTCCATTAAGATCTAGGCCAGTAGGAAGTAAACGACTTGTGGTTGAGAAGTCAATGAAGGGCCTCCTACGATGGATTGTTTTCAAGTACGAAAACGCTCATCAACCACATGACTGCAAGTATAGTGTGAATATTGAAACTGCAGCCCAGTTCGCCAGTTAAATGGAAAGAATTCCATATATCTGTGTTCAGTTACACTTCGCCATCCAGAGCAGGGTCTGGTACACCTTGCACGTTCAGTCGATGCTTGCTGCACAATCGCATGGGTGATGGCCTGTCATTCTCACCAAAAGAAAGAAACGTTGAAAAGCAATGAAACCCAAGAAAAGAAAAATGGCACGGAGGAGTTGGGATCTGAGGCACACTGTGAAGGAAACATGGGGGTTGGGAGGTAGTGGAGGTGGACAGGCGGTTCCACAGAGTTGAAGGATGTGCCACAGTCCGCGGTGGCAGGGTGGACTTGAGGGTGGGACCGCTGGTGGTGCAGTCCAGGTAGGGCCATGGGAAGGGCATGCAGAGCTGAAAAGCACCGGCCTTTCAAGGAGAAGGGAGTTGGAAGGAGTCTCGAGTGCCCAGTGTGTCTCCCTGTCCCTTAGGGCTACCCTTGCAGTCATGGGTCACGAGCGAGGAGGGTCCACAGCTGCAGATAGATGTCCACGGTTGGCGGCAACGTGAGGCAGAGTGAAGAACAAACACAGAGGCCTAGGATGCAAGAGGGAGCACTGGGTTCACGTTGAGCCACCTCCCTGGGAAACCTGCTTTGCAGAAGCCTCCTGGGTTTCTTGAGGGGAGAAAGGGAGTTGTCCACTTTGGAGGAGACACCTGCCAGTCCCTGTCCCACTGGCCTGGTCTCTGGAGCCCTCTGCCTGGCTCCTGGGTGTCAGGCTGGCGGGTAGGCGGTCAGAGCATCTGGTGGGCCCAGCGAGGTGCAGTGGTGCAGACCCTGTCGCCCAGGAGCTGTACCCCCTGAGGGGGGGCGGGGGTGGGGGGATGGGGGGATGGGGCGGCCTGGATCGCGGGACCAAGCAGGTGTGCGGGAGGGCACGCACAAGTGTGCGCATGCGCTTGGGCCAGAGGCGGAGCCCGTTGAGGGGCACAGGTGAGGCTGTAGTGGTGTTCTGTATCCTGGCTCCCAGCCTGTCTGCCGCCCCAGGCCCCCAAGTGTCTGGGCCAGTCAGGTGCTGATGCCCCCCACCCCGCCTCCCCCGACCGGGGACATGCTGCTGCCTATGGCCTGTGACCCGGTAACCTTGGCGGTTGCCCTAGGGGTAGCCCTAGCGCTAACGGTAGCGCTCGCGCCCCCCACGCGGTTAAGACTGGGAGCCATGAGCCTCCAGCCTAGGAGGGTGGTGTCCCTGCTGCTCCTGCTGCTTCTGGACCAGAGGCCAGGGCTTGCGACACGCTCCCGGGACGCCTCGGTTTTGGTTGCTCTGCTGGAGTGCCAGCCCTTGCAGGGGCAGAGCGCCATGCGATGCCCCCCCCCGGCGCCCCCGAAAGACCATCTGGGAGAAGCCTAAAGGTGCAGCAGCTGAGACCCACAGCCTCCCTCCAGGACCTGCCTCAGTCGCGGTGCTGCCAAGGTAGAGATCCTAGTGACAAGGTCCCATGTGGCCTTCCACCCTGCCCCTCTCTGTCTTCCCCTTCCATGACCAACCCCCCCCCCCCTCACTCGTGCTCCGGGTCTTCTTGGGCTCCTTTGCGGCTGCAGTCTGGAGGACTCAGAGTGAGCTTTCTGGGTTGGACCCGGGTTCCCTGGAGGAGGAGGCCCCAGATCCATTAGGGGGTTAGGCTCCGGTGGTGGGGCGTGGCTCAGGTCGGGGGTGGGGGTGGGGGGCGACCTGAGTGCCATGGAGGTCTGACTGCGTTGGTGGTTGGAGGGTGGAGGTGGGAAGGAACGAACGAAAGAACGAACAAACGAAGGAAAGAAAGCGTGGACCTGCGGTTGTGGGAAAATATCAAGGCAGGGCCAGGGAAGTCGCAGCCATGAGCAGGAGGAAACATTCCTGCCTGTGAAAATGAAGCACAAGGGACCTGAGATTCCAGAGAAACATTCCAGGGAGAGTCAGGGTGGTGGGCCTGCGTTGCTGGAGGCCAGCAGGGGACGGTGTTGAAGGGATTGAGAGTGGAAGCAGCAGGTGAACACAGGTCTCCTGCCTCCCCCCTGCACACCTGCTCTCCTGCCCTTCCCGGCCTCGGCGTGCCCCGCCCCTCGTGGCAGAGTTGCACCCTCTGATGGGGAGGGGGAGATCTCACCCCACTTGTGGCTAAATGGGATCCTCTATCGTGGGAGTCAATGGGACTACAGGCTAGGGGTCTGGATTAGGGCAAGTGCAACTCCCTGTTGAGCTCTTCATTTCTGAAGGCAATTTGCATTCAATCAATGAACTCGTAGCCAGTGAGCCAGGAAGAAGTGGCGCTTCTGTGTTTTAGAGGGTGGTGCAGACTCTTTCCTACATGGACGTGTGTGCTGAAGAGAACTGGGTGTTGTGGATGGAATTCAAAGTCATCTTTTTGGGACATGTTGGGTGGGAACGTCTTCTTCGCACTCTGGCGAGGAAGGTGGATGGAAAAGCTCCTTGTCCAAGGCAGACTGGTGGGTTTTGTTGTTCCTATCCGTGGGGCGTGGTGCTTCCTGTTTTCCGTGGAGCGCCTCCTGTCTTGCCTTTTTCCGTGTTACAAGAGTTTCAGACCTTATGAATCACATCTCCTCCAGGATTCACCAGGCAGCATGAGGGAGAAATGACTCTGAGCCCACCGGGTCTCTAGAAACCAGTGCATTTGTACCTGAGCAGACCGTGCTGGTCTCTCAGCCTCCTTTGGAAATGAGGTCTTGGGCACATGGTCTTTCATTGCATGGGTTCCAGCTCTGTCAGGTTGTTGGCATTTGTGTTTGTGCATCTGTGTATGTGTCTGCGATGCCGTGTCCTGTATTTAGTCCGGACCCCAACAGTGTCCCAGTCCTTTCCAGAGACACAGTTTTGTTGCATAGGAAATTCTCATTTCAATAGTGTGTCCCAATGCTGTTACAACGGATGAAAACTTCCTGCAGGCAGCACCGTGACCTCACCAAAAGCAAAAGTCTAAGAACTGAGGCTTTCCCAAACTTACATATCAAGCTGACTGGTGCTTTATGTTTTCAGTAAGATGGTGTGGTGTAGGCCACTTTGAGCAGCTGAGGCTCCTAGGCATCTGTTTTGTCCTCGGGAGGTGAGTTGTCTCTGTCAGCATTTCGGGAGATTATGATTCTCTTGAAGATCATTATTTTCTTGATTACCATGATTACTATATTCTGCATAACCCATCGCATGGAATTTGATAAGGAACTCGATACCTGAAACCTTTTCGTCACCAAACGCTCACTACAACAAGGAGAAAAACAATCACTTTTGTGCAATGGACAATACACTTTACCTTTATTGTACTGTTTTAGTGGTTTGTACATATGTTTAGAGTAATGAAAGTGTCCACGTAGATCTAAGGAGTTTTTTGTGACATCAGAAACCACAAAAATAATGGAAAATCTAAGTTACCTAGTAATGTAAGCACTCTGTCCTTTTGGATACGAAATCTTAGGTAAAGTACTCACCTTGCAAAAACTGCCAAGACCTGATAATTCGTTACTATTCACGTAGGTCTAGTGAATGGAAGGGACTGAACTAAGGTCTCTGAAATAGAGGAAGCTAGAATTTGAGATATTGAGTCACCTTTACTCTGTCTTTCCCTGTTGACAAGGTCTTTTTTTATTCAGTGATGTCTCTTGACCATTAACCTATTTCCCTCCTTGCTGCTCCCCCCCCGCACCTTTGCAATCATCTTTATGTATTTATGGATGGGCTTGTTTCATTCTGTTTTGAGGATTTTTGTTTTTTGTTTTCTTAGTTTTTGTTTCAGATTCCCCATATATGTGCGAGCATTCTGTATGTGTTTTTCTCCGTGTGAGTTCTTTCATTTGGCATAATGCCCTCCAGGCTATTATAAAACACCGTGGCATAATAACAGGTGTGAAGGTATTTTCGGGAGTTAGTGATCTCCTGTGTTCTGAGTTGTACCTAGGGGGGTAATTGAGGGACGTTGCTGGATGATATGGATGTTCTCCTCTGAATTGTGTGAGGAAACTTTACATTGTTTGCGACTGCCTCTGCACCAAGTTCCAATGCCACCAACAGGGCCCAATGATTCGCTTTCTTCCATAGTGTCCCGACGCTTGTGTTTTCTTGTCTTTTTGAAAATACCGTTCAGACAGGTTTCAGGTGATATCTCTTTGGCGCTGGACTTTCATTTCCCTAATGTGGAGTGACATGGAACTTCTCTTCATGTATGTGGTGGCCATCTGTATGTCTTCATTGGAAGAATGCCTCTTCGGGACTCTGCCGGGTCCGTCATTGCTCTTTGCTTTTGCATTGTTGCGCTGTAGGAGATGTTGATATCTTTTGTGATTTAACCCTTGACCATATATGTAGTTTGCAAGTATTTTCTCCCATTCACTAGTTGCCTTTCCATTCTGTGGAAGATATTGTTGCTGGGCAGAACTTGCTTTATTAGTTTCACGTAGTCCCACTTGTTTAGTTTTCCTTTGTAGCTTTGGCTTCTGGTGTCAAATCCCAAAACTCAAGTCAAGACTGAGATCCAAACCTTCTCGTGGGTTTGGCATTTGGCTTTGTCCAGCAAAGTCAAGGACAGCAGAAAGGGTTGCTTCAGACTCCATGGAAATAAAAGAGAGGTGACAGGTAGTTTAAGGGACGTCTCCGCAAGCTGCTCTCAGGCTCCCACATTCATTAAGCCTACAAACGATGTACAACACGTCAGCGGGCCACATGCTAGAAAGAACGTATTGAAGACATGGTGCGAACCACATCGAGACAGGATAAAATATTCCATGCGACAACACGGTCCAAGGACTTGGTGAGCCCATGCAGAACCCAACCCCTAGATACACACGCACTAGATCAGCCAAGTCTCGCCTGCCCCCCAGATACACACCAACTAGGTAAGTGAGCTGCTGCAACTGTTTGCAGGAAGGCCAGAGAGCAGTGATCTGCTCTGCAAAGCGTTCCCTATAATCTCCCAACTCGGGACATCGTTGTGCGATTTCCCACACCTCCTGCCCAAGGTCTTATCCAGGACTTTCTGGTTTCAGGTCTCAAGTCTGTAATACATTTTAACTTCGTTTCTGTGTGTGATGCTAAATAGGTGTCAAGTTGTTTTTCCATGCCTGTTGTTTTTCTGTGCCCAGTGATTCTGGGCACCACCTATTGAGGAGACTGCCTTTGCCTGAGGTTATACTCTTGGTTCTTTGGTTGTCAAATAATTGGTTACATATGTGTGGGTTTCTTCCTGGGCCTTCATTTCTGGTCCAGTGACCTCTGTGTCTGCTTTTACCCCAATAGTGTACGGCTTGGGTTATTGTAGCTTTGATATCTAGTTTCAAATCAGAAAGCATGGTGCTTCCAGCTGTTTTCTTCCTTCTCACAATGACTTTGGTATTCAGAGCCTTTTGTGCTTCTGTCCACCTTGAAGGATGATTCTAGTTTTGGGAACGTGCTTCAAGTTTGAAAGGATTGCACCTAGGGAATGTGTAGATGGCTCTAAGTAGTGTGGACATTTTGAGAATGTTAATTCTTTGGATCCACTAGCATAGAATGTCTTTCTGCTTATTTCTGTCTGTTCAAATTCTTTCTCCACTGATTTCTGGTTTTCAGTAAAGAGGTCTTTCATCTTATTGGTTAAATTCATTCTTTTCTTTTTGAATTTTTTTATGTTTATTTATTCTTGACACAGAGAGGTACTTGGAAAAACACACACATACACACACAGAAAGAGAGAGAGAGAGCACGTTTATGAGTGGGGAAAGTTGAGAGAAAGGGAGACACAGAATCTGAAGCAGGCTCCAGACTCTGAGCTGTCAGCACAGAGCCCATCAGAAGTCTCAGAACACAAGTCATGAGGTCACGACCTGAGCCAAAGTCAGATGCTTCACTGACTGTGACACCCAGGGGCCTGTAGGGTGATTTGTTGTCAAGTATTTTCTTCCTTTGGAGTTACTTTAAATTATTTTCTTAATTTCTCGCTCTGATAGTTTGTGATTCATGTACAGAAATGAAGCACATTATGGAAAACGACATACATATCTTACATGACTGAAATCATTTATTAGGTCTACTAGTAATGTTGTAGAGTCACTGCGGTCTCTCTAGAGCATATCATGCACTCCCAGTAAGGGAAAAAGTATCTGGGAATATAGGATGATGTGATCGAAAATAGATGAGAGTGAGCAGGTATATGGAGTGAGAGTGTGCAAATTTTCTCAAATGTTTTGTGGTTGATATAATCCAACAAGTCCATAAATAAGGTATGTTTGGATATATGTTTTCTTTCAACCAGAACCAGAGAGCTGTAACATAAATATATGGTTCCCAACACATTGCCACAACACGCTCTGTGCATCTTGGGAGCTGGCCACCTTGTCTCTCTTTTCTGTCCTGGAACCCAGTGCCTGACTCTACCGCTCAGTGAATTCATCTCAGAATACTGCAGTTAGGAAGAGACCTACATTTTTACATAGACTTCCTGAAAGGTACCTCAAAAGCATTGGATTTTACAGAGTTGTGTCTGATCTGCCTGGAATCCTCTGAGGATGTGTCAGTTGGAATGGCACTTTCTTTGCTGGGAGATCAGGGAGCCCAGCAGTATTCCTGTGTGTCTTGTGGTCGGTCACCAGAGGGTGCTGTGTGGCTGCTCATGACAGGGACACTGCTCCCCAAAGATGAGGCTGGCAGGTGCCGGGCGCCACTGCTGGAGGAGCCTGAAGGGTGGAGGGGCTTGACTCGGTATCAAAGCCTGACTGAGTCTCCATCCTACAGTCTCCCTGCGCTCCTGATGTGCTGTGTAAAGGACTCTCTTGCTTGCCGAGGTGCAAGTGGTTCTTGCTGTTGGCCCTGAATCCTCAGGGTGAACCCATTCAGGTCCTGGTCTTTAACTCATTGACCTGACCTGCACTTAAGGTACTTTCCTGAGAGTAAGCGACCCAGCCTGGGAGGAGGGCCAGGAGGCAGACAGCAGTGGCCCAGCCTGCATCCTCCACTGACCTGAAAGCAGGGACTAGCTGCTCTTCTGAGAAGCAGAGCTATGGACCAGGAGGCACACAGGCCACTGGGGTTTGTCATGGGATGGGGCCTGGATGAGTGTGTTCTAGGACATGGGGAGGGATGCTGTGCAGGAGGTCAGAATGAGGGAGTGTGGTTTCTTCCCTGCCCCATGGGTCACTCCTAGGTACCCTGATGGCCTCAGTGCTGGCTTGTCCTCCTGATTCTTCAGGGATCCACTCAGTCCCGGGGGTCCCTGATTTTCACATATGAACGCAACAAAGAGTCTGTAGATGTTGGAAACTGGAGGCAGCCCCCGAAAAATGCCAGAAATTATGTCCCCAAAGTTGTGCTAGGTGTACACGCCTGAAGAAAGAGAGAGTTCCGGTACACATGTGCCCTTGTGTTCAATGATGAGAGTCAAAATATTGGAATTGGCCCAGTCATTCAGCTTCTGGAGACGCAGAGAAAGGATGATGTGTGGCCCCTGAGAATGCAGAAGGGGACAGGACTGTGCCTGTCCACTGTGGGCACATTCCGTAATACAAGACCATAGTCCTGGATGGATGCCCAACCTGCACACCACTCGTAGACACAAACACAGACACCTGCTGCACTGAAAGCTAAAGGACCGTGAAGATGACACCATGTCTTAGGGGCTATTATTTTCAAAGAATGTATATTTTTTCTCCGTCTGTATTTGTTGTTTCCTCTTTATTTATTTGGAAAGAGCAAGAAGGAGAATCCTGACCAGGGCTTCAAGCTGTCATTGCAGAGCCTGACTTGGGACTTGATCTCAAGAACCATGAGATCATGACCTGAGCCATATTCCACTCAGGAACTCGACTGTTTGAGCCACCTTCGTGCCTGTCCTCATTATTTAAATCTTTCTTTTACTAAATAAACATCACCTGTAGAAAACCTTTAACAAGTTTACACTTTATTGCCTATTAGATTAGCATAAATGGAATATTGACTGATACATTTGGGTATTTTTATAATATGCACATTAGACCAATATCCCCATGGCCTGTCCAGGAAAATGAAAGATTTTCAAGGTATTCGCTCTGGTCCAGACATTTCTCTTCTGGCTTCTGCTCTTGTGTCAAACCTCAAAGGGTCCCCATGGCAGACAATGAAGATATTTCAAGTAGGGGCCTTCACCTAATCTTTGTTCTTTGTTCTTTGATAAATTGTCCATATCATAGAAATTCCAGAAGAAATTCAGAGAAAAAGGGGCTGAGGGTGTACTTGAACAAATAATAGCTGAGAACTTCTCCAATCTGGGGAAAAAACATGCATTGAAATCCAAGAGGTACAGAGAACTCCCTTCAGACATAACTTGAATCGATCTTCTGCACGACATATCATAGTGAAAGTGGAAAAAGAAGGATAAAGAGAATCCTGCAAGCAGCTAGGGATAAATGGGCCCTAACGTACAAAGGTCAACACAGAAGGGTAGTAGCAGACCTATCTATTGAAACTTGGCAGTCCAGAAAGGAATGGCAGAAAGTCTTCAATGTGATGAACAGGAAAAATCTGCAGCCGAGAATCCTTTATCCAGCAAGCCTGTCATTCAGAATAGAAGGAGAGATAAAGGTCTTCGCAAACATACAAAAACTGAAAAATTCATCACCACTAAACCATCCCTCCGAGAGATCCTAAGGGGGATTCTGTGAGGGAAATGTTGCAAGGACCACAAAGTACCAGAGACACCACTACAAGCATGAAAGCGACAGATGTCACAATGACTCTAAACCCGTATCTTTCAGCAATAACACTGAATGTAAATGGACTAAATGCTCCAACCAAAAGACATAGGGTATCAGAATGGATAAAAGAAAACAAGACCCATCTATTTGCTGTCTACAAGAGATTCACTTTAGACCTAAGGACACCTTCAGATTGAACGTGAGGGGATGGAGAACTATCATGCTACTGGAAGTCAAAAGAAAGCTGGAGTAGCCATACTTTTATCAGACAAACTAGTCTTTACATTAAAGGCTGTATCAAGAGATGAGGAAGGACATTATATAATAATTACAGGGTCTATCCATCAGGACGTTCTAACAATTAAAAATGTCTATGCGGCAAATATGGAAGTCCCCAAATATATAAAACAATTAGTCACGAACATAAGCAACCTCATTGATAAGAATGTGGTCATTGCAGGGGCTTTCATACTCCACTGACAACGTTGGATAGATCATCTAGACACAGGATCATTAAAGAAACAAGGGCCCTGAATGATACATTGGATCAGATGGACTTGACAGATCTATTTAGCACTCTGCATCCCAAAGCAACAGAATATACTTTCTTCTCGACTGCACATGGAACATTCTCCAAGATAGATCACACACTGGGTCACAAAACAGCCCTTCATAAGTATAAAAGAACTGAGGTCATACCATGCACACTTTCAGACCACAATGCTATGAAACTTGCAATCAACCACAGGAAAAAGTCTGGCAAACCTTCAAAAGCATGGAGGTGAAAGAACACCCTCCTAAAGAATGAGTGGGTTAACCAGGCAATTAGAGAAGAAATTAAAAAATATATGGAAACAAATGAAGATGAAAATACAACAATCCAAACTCTATGGGATGCAGCGAAGGCAGTCCTGAGAGGAAAACACATTGCAATCCAGGCCTATCTCAAGAAACAAGGAAAATCCCAAATACAAACTCTAACAGCACACCTAAAGGAAATAGAAGCAGAACAGCAAAGGCACACCAAACCCAGCAGAAGAAGAGAAATAATAAAGATCAGAGTAGATATAAACAATAGGAAAAAAAACCCCACAACTGTAGAGCAGATCAATGAAACCAAGAGCTGTTTTTTTGTTTGTTATTTTTTTTTTGAAAAAAAATAAACAAAATTGATAAACTTCCAGCCAGGCTTCTGGAAAAGAAAAGGGAGATGACCCAAATAAATAAAATAATGAATGAAAATGGAATTATTACAACCAATCCCTCATAAATACAAGGAATTTATCAGGGAAACCTATGAAACATTATATGGCAACAAACTGGACAACCTAGAAGAAACGGACAAATTCCTAAGCACCCACACACTTTCAAATCTCAAACAGGAAGAAACAGAAAACATGAACAGACCCATACCAGCAAAGACATTTAATCAGTTAAAAAATATCTCCCAACAAATCAGAGTCCAGGACCAGACGGCTTTCCAGGGGAATTCAACCAGGCATTTTTTTTTTCATGTGACATTTATTGTCAAATTGGTTTCCATACGACACCCAGTGCTCATCCCAACAGGTACCGTCCTCAGTACCCATCACCCACCCTCCCCACCCTCCCATCCCCCATCAACCCTCAATTTCTTCCCAGTTTTTAAGAGTCTCTTATGGTTTGACTCCCTCCCTTTCTGTTTTTTTCTTTCCCCTGCCCCATGGTCTTCTATTCAGTTTCTCAGGCATACACATTTTCAATAAAATAGTTGACTGAATCCAAGACTGCATTACAAAACTAAACTGAGATCAATTAGTATTTATCCCAGAAATGCAAAGATGTTTTTCTTTTGTAATTTATTTTTTAATATGAAATTTATTGTCAAATTGGTTTCCATACAACACCCAGTGCTCATCCCAACAGGTGCCCTCCTCAATACCCATCACCAGGCATGTAAAGCAGAGATAATATCTATCGTTCTCAAGCTGTTCCAGAAAATAGAAAGGGAGGGAAAACTTCCAGACCCATTCTATGAAGCCAGCATTGCTTTGAACCCAAACGAGGCAGAGACCTAGCAAAAACAGAGAACTACAGGCCAATATCCCTGATAAATATGGATGCAGAAATTCTCAACAAGATACTAGCAAATCGAATTCAACAGCATGGAAAAAGAATTATTCACCATGATCAAGTGGGATTCATTCCTGGGCTGCAGGGCTCGTTCGATGTTCCCAAGTCAATCAGTGTGATACATCACATTAATAAAAGAAAAGATAAGGACCATATGATCCTGTCAATCGATGGGGAAAAAGCATTTGATGAAATTCCGCATCGTTTCTTAATCAAAACCGTCAAGAAAGTTGGGATAGAAGGAACATACTTAAACATCACAAAAGCCATTTATGAAAAGCCCACAGCTAATATCATCCTCAATGGGGAAAACCTGAGAGCTTTCCACCTGAGATCAGGAACACGACAGGGATGTCCACTGTCACCAGTGTTGTTTAACATAGTGTTGGAAGTTCTAGCATCAGCAGTCAGACAACAAAAGGAAATCAAAGGCATCCAAATTGGCAAAGATGAAGTGAAGCTTTCGCTTTTTGCAGATGCCATGATATTATACATGGAAAACCCAAGAGACTCCACCAAAAGTCTGCTAGAACTGATACATGAATTCAGCAAAGTCGCAGGATACAAAATTAATGTACAGAAATCAGTTGCATTCTCATACACTTGTGTGAAGCCACAGAAAAACAAAGAAAGAAACCGATCTCATTCACAACTGCACCAAGAATCCTAAAATACCTAGGAATAAACCTAACGAAAGATGTAAAAGATCTGTATGCTGAAACTATAGACAGCTTATGAAGGAAATTGAAGAAGATACAAGGAAATGGAAAAATACTCTGTGCCCGTGGATTGGAAGAATTAATATTGTTAAAATGTCAATACTACCCAAAGCAATCGACACATTCAACGCAATCCCAATCAAAACGGCGCCAGCATTCCTCTCAAAGCTAGAACAAGCAATCGTAAAATGTGTATGGAACCACAAAAGACCCCGAATAGCCAAAGTAATGTTGAAAAGGAAAACCAAAGCAGGAGGCATCACAATCCCAGACTTTAGCCTCGACTACAAAGCTGGCATCCTCAAGACAGCATGGTATTGGCCCCAAAACAGACACATAGACCAATGGAATAGAATAGAAACCCCAGGGTGGGACCTACAAAAGTATGGCCAACTAATCTTTGACAAGGCAGGAAAGAATATCCAATGGAAAGAAGACAATCTCTTTAACAAATGGGGCTAGGAGAACTGGACAGCAACATGCAGAAGAATGAAACTCGACCAACTAGACCACTTTCTTACACCATTCCCAAAACTAAACTCAAAATGGATGAAGGACCTGAATGTGAGACAGGAAACCATCAAAACCCTAGAGGCGAAAGCAGGAAAAAACCTCTCTGACCTCAACTGCAGCAGTTTCTTGCTGGACGCATCTCCAAAGGCAAGGGAATTCAAAGCAAAAATGAACTATTGGGACCTCATGAAGCTAAAAAGCTTCTGCACTGCCAAGGAAACAATCAATAAAACTAAAAGGCAACTGATGGAATGGGAAAAGATATTTGTAAATGACATATCGGATAAAGGGCTAGTATCCAAGATCTATGAAGAACTCACCAAATTCCACACCCCAAAAACAAAGAATCCAGTGAAGAAAGGGGCAGAAGACATGAATAGACACTTTTCTAAAGAAGACATCCAGATGGCCAACAGGCACATGGAAAGATGCTCAACGTCGCTCCCCATCAGGGAAATACAAATCAAAACCACACTCAGATACCACCTTACGCCGGTCAGAGTGGCTAAAATGAACAAATCGGGAGATGATAGATGCTGGCAAGGATGTGGAGAAAGGGAACCCTCTTGCACTGTTGGTGGGAATGCAAACTGGTGCAGCCGCTCTGAAAAACAGTGTGGAGGTTCCTCAAACAATTAAAAATGGATCTTCCCTATGACCCACAATAACACTGCTAGGAATTTACCCAAGGGATACAGGAGTGCTGATGCCTAGGGGCACTTGTACCCCCATGTTTATAGCGGCACTTTCAACAATAGCCAAATTATGGAAAGAGCCCAAATGTCCATCAACTGACGAATGGATGGAGAAGTTGTAGCTTATATGTACAATGGAATACTACTTGGCAATGCGAAAGAAGGAAATCGGGCCTTTTGTAGCAACGTGGATGGAGCTGCAGAGTGTTCTGCTAAGTGAAAGAAGTCAGGCAGAGAAAGACAGATACCATATGTTTTCACTCCTATGTGGATCCTGAGAAATTCCACAGAAGACCTGGGGGGAGGAGAAGGGGGAAAACCATCATTGACACTCTTAAAAACTGAGAATAAACTGTGGGTTGATGGGGGGTGGGAGGGAGGGGAGGGTGGGTGATGAGCATTGAGGAGGGCACCTGGTGGGATGAGCACTGGGTGTTGTGTGGAAACCAATTTGACAATACACTTCATACTAAAAAAAAAAAAAGAATTAAGAAAAAGAAACAAAAGCTGGACTTGGCTGCAGCTCATAGTCTCCAGGTAGGATTCCTGAGGCTTACAGATTGTCATCCTCCTACAGGTCTCTCAAGGACTTTATTTAACGTTTTACCACTAGAGCTTGGCCCCGGTTAGTGTCACTTTCCCTGATAGCCATAAACACTTCCCCAGATAGATGCTAGCAATTACCTCTCAAGCCTATGGCCTACTGATACACATCGGAAGGGTTTCAAGACTGATGTTTTCATAGCCAGTAGTAAACAACCTTATCTTAGCAGCAGCTAGCTCCTCCTGGTCCTGAAAGTGCTACTTCTAAATTCCTTAGAGACTTGCATTACCCTTAGCCCCCACTAAGTAGAAAGTATGGAATCAGTCACTTCTCACAAACACAAGTGCAGCTCTTCCTACCCATGGGTTCTAGCTCCATCCTGTCATAAGCACATTTTTGCACCAAAAATGGCTCAAAATTCTTTCTTGACTGTTTCCTCTCAGCCCACATCACACCAGCAATGCTACATATTAGCTCCTGGTGCATTGATCTGTTCCTTTGTTTGTTTACCTTGATTTTTGTTTATTTCTGCTCTGCTCTTCATTATTTCCTTCCTTCTAATGGTTTTGGGTTTTGTTGTTCTTTTTCTAGCTCCTTTAGATGTAAGGTTACATTGTTTATGAGGGAGTTTTTCTTGCTTTGTGAGGAAGTGTATTGCTATAAACTTCTATCTGAGAACACTTTTGTTGCATCCCAAAGATTTAGGACCTGTGTATTTTCATTTTCTCTCTCTCTCTCTCATATATGTGTGTGTGTGTGTATGTATATATATATGTATAAAATCTATATCTATCTCTAAAACTTCCTCTCTTATTTCTTGGCTCACCTTTTAGCTCTTTGATCGCATGTTATTTAACTCCCATGTATTTTTTTGTCTTTCCAAATTTTTTCTTGTGGCTGATTTCTACTTTCATAGCATTGTGATCAGAAAAGGTACGTTGTATGACTTCACTCTTCTTGAATTTGTTAAAATTTGTTTTGTGACCTAAGATGTGATCTATTCCAGAGAATGCTGCATGGACGCTTGGGTGCAACGTACCATGTGTATTCCATTGTTTTAACATGGAATGGTCTGCATCTACCCATTAGATACATTTGGTCCAATGTGGCATTCAAATGCACCCTTTTCTTGATGATTTTCCTTTTGGATGTTCTGTGCATTGATGTAAGTGTGTTGTTAAAGTCCCCTACTGGTATTGTGTTCTTGTCAATGCTTCCATTATGCTTTCAATAGCTGCTTTATGTATTGGGTGCTCTCGTGTTGGGTGCCAAATTATTTGCAATCACATCTTGTTGGACTGTACCCTTTATGATTGTATAGTGCCCTTCTTTGTCTCTTGTTACAGTCTTTGTTTTGTAATTTTTGTGGTTTGTATAGAGATATTTACTGTCCTTATGTATTTTTAATAAGGTAAACGTAAATTAACTTCAAAATAATTTTACTCTGATTCTTTGAATGTACACATTGAAGTGCCATTACGTATATTCACAGAATTATACAACCATGACCACTATGTTCTCCTAGAATATTTCCATCACAGACACATGTATACTACCCGTCAGCCATGGCTCAACCCTCACCCCGGTCTCTGCAACCACTGACCTCGGTTTCTGCTGCTTTAGCTCCTCTGGGGTTTTCAGGTGTGTGCAATCACACACCATGGCTTATTGTGTCTGGCTACATAACATGAGAGTGATTAATAATTGGTTAAATGTTCAATCAAAGTAATATTTTTAGGACAGAGGAATATTCCCCAAAGAACAAAGATTATGTGAAGCCCCCTACTTGAAATATCTTCATTATCTGGGATAGGGATCCCATTTAGAAGTTTGACTCAAGAGCTAAAAGCCACAAGAGAAATGTCTGGAGCAGACTGGGTGGCTCAGTCGGTTGAGCGGGCGACTTCGGCTCAGGTCATGATCTCGCAGTCCATGGGTTCGAGCCTTGCATCGGGCTCTGTGCTGACCGCTCAGAGCCTGGAGCCTGTTTCAGATTCTGTGTCTCCCTCTCTCTGACCCTCCCCCGTTCATGCTCTGTCTCTCTCTGTCCCCAAAATAAATAAGAACGTTAATAAAAAAATTTTTAAAAATAAATTAGTCTAAGGTGCATATTAAACAAACATCAAATTCAAATAAGAAATCTTCTCATTTACTACTGATATAGGTTTTATACGGATGTTGTTTCTTAAATGAAATAAAAATCTGAATAATAAGGACAGGCGCCAAGGTGGCACAATTGGTTGAGTGTTTTGACTTGATTTTGTCTCAGGTCATGATCTCATGGTTCATGGGATCAAGCCCCAAGTCAGGCTCTACAATGAGAGCACGAAGCCCTCCTCAGGATTCTCTCTCTCTCTCTCTCTCTGAAAATTAAGAATTAGAAAAAAAAAATAAATACAAATACATATGAAGAAAATGATATACCCCTGTCAAGAAATATTTGCCATTAGACATGGGGTCCCTCCTTCCAGTCCTTTCGCTTTGAGTGCAGCAATTGTGTGTGTTTGTGTGTGTGTGTGCGTGCGTGCGGTTGTGTGTGTGTGTGTGTATCAGTTGTGTGACAGGTTGTGCAGGAAGGGTTTCATGAGTATGGTCTTTAGTACCTGATGTCCCCATAATGGACAGGCTCAAGTTCTGTCCCCTTCTGCATCCTCAGGGGCCACACATCATCATTTACTCTGTGTCTCTACAAGTTGAATAATTGGGCCAATTCCAATATTTTGACTCTCATACCTGTACTGAAGGGTACATGTGTACCATTAATCTCTATTTCTTTAGAATGGCACACCTAGCACAATTTTGGGGACATAATTTGTACATGATTTTCAGGTGTAGCCTGCAGTTTCCAATATCTACAGACTGTTTATGACGTTAGGGCCTTCTTTGGGAAGGGAGCAACCCCTGAGACTGAGTGGATACCTGAGGAATTCAGAGGACAAGCCAGAACTGAGGTCATCAGGGTACCTGGGAGTGACCCAGGGGGCAGGGAAGAGCCCACACTCCCACTCATTCTGACCTCCTGCACAGCACCCCTGCCCCATGTCCTGGAACACACTCATCCAGGCCCCATCCCGTGACACACTCCAGACCCTTGTGCACCTCCTGTTCCATAGCTCTGCTTCTAAGTAGAGCAGCCATTCTCTGCTTTCAGGACAGGGGAGGATGCAGGCTGGGCCTCTGCTGCTCGCTTGGGTAACTAACTAGGAGTGTAATTGCCGGATCATAGGGTCGTTCTATTTTCAACTTTTTCAGGCACCTCCATACAGTTTTCCAGAGTGGTTGCACCAGATTGCATTCCCACCGTCAATACAAGACGCTTCCCCTTTCCCTGAATCCTCACCAACACCTATTGTGTCTTGGGTTGTTAATGTTAACCATTCTGACAAGGGGGAGGTGGGAACTCATCAGGGTTTTGATTGGTATTTCCCTGATGTTGAGGGATGTTGAGCATCATTTCATGTGTCTTTTAGCCATCTGGCTGTCTTCTTTGCAAAAATGTCTATTCATATCTTCTTCATATTTCGTTTGTAAAAGATTTATTAATTTATCGTGAGACAGAGATACAGAGAGTGTGTGGGTGTGTGTGTGCGCGCGCACGCGCACACACATACAGGAGAGACAGAGAACGAGGGAGAGAGAGAATCCTAAGCAAGCTCCATGATGTTGGCACAGAACCGGATGAGGGGCTCAATCCCATAAGCCATGAGATCATGCCCTGAGCGGAAATCAAGAGTTGGACACAGAACTGTGCTACCCAGCATGCCTCTTCTACCCATTTGTTAACTGGATTCTTTGTTTGGGGGGCATCGAGTTGTGTAACTTCTGTATGTATGCTGGATGATAACCTTTATTGGATATGTCATTTGCAAATATCTTCTCCCATTCCGTAGGCTGTCTTTTACTTTTGTTGATGGTTTCCTTCACTGAAAAGAAGTTTTTGTTTTGTTTTTGTCTGTTATTGTTGTTGTTGCTGGTGGTGGTGGTGGTGTTTTATGTTTTATCTCGAGGAATTCCCAATAGTTCATCTTTGGTTTTGTTTCCCTTGCTTACGGTGATGTGTGTGGTAAGAAGTTGCTATGGCCAAAGTCAAAGATGTTGCTGCCTGTGTTCTCCTCTAGGATTTTGATGGTTTCCTGTCTCACATTTAGGTCTTGCATCCAGTCTGGATTTCTTGTTGTGTACGCTGTAAGGAAGTAGTCCAGTTTCCTTCTTCTGCATGTTGCTGTCCAGTTTTCCCAACACCATTTGTTGAAGGGACGGTCCTTTTCCCATTGGCCATTCTGTTTTTATGCCAGGACCATACTGTCTTGATGACCTACAGCTGTGTCATATAGCTTGAAGTCAGGTCGGCCAGTCCTGTCCGTACGTAATTTTTTTCGAAAATTTGCCTTCACATGCTTCTCCAACTTTCTCTTTCATTGAGATTTGGGCCTAAGTTTTTCCCTTTCCAAATAATCTGTCTTGTTTCCTGGCAAAATTACATTCTTTTCTTTCCAGAAAAATGTATTCTCACTTCTCATTCCTTTTATGCATGTCTCCTAATTTCTTACATACAAGATTCTTTCCTTCAGGGTGCCCTGGTGCCTCAGTTCAATAAGCATCCAATGCTTGGTTTTGGCTCAGGTCCTGACCTCATGATTTGTGAGTTCAGGCCCCAGGTCAGGCTCTGCACTGACAGTACAGAGCCTGCTTGGGATTCTCTCTCTCTCTCTCTCTCTCTCTCTCTCTCTCTCTCTCTGTGTGTGTGTGTGTGTCTTCCCCACTCCTGTTGCTCTCTCTCTCTCTCAAAAATAAATAAAAAGAAAAAAGAAAAGATTGTTCCTTACAATATTCAGTAGTTTCAATTCCATTTATCTGATGAAAACTAAGTAGTAACCAGTTGTGAATTACCACAGGAGAATTCTTTAGGTTAGCCAATTCATGAATATTTTGTAATTTTTAGAACATGTTCTTTCATAGTACAACTCTTTCGTAATGAATGAAACATGTTTCCAATACACCCATATTTACCTTTACATCTCTATAATAAGAAGCCAACAAATGATAAACCTCTGTTTAGCAATGAATGGTTTAGCGTTATAGCTTCTTTGGAAAAGACTTAGACATCTAGTGACTTTAACTCAATTTACAAAACATTATGAAACCAGCGAATACTTAATAAAATAGGCAAAATCAGTCAGCACTTTCAGGAATCCTTGCTGACAGAGAGCAATAATTACAACATGAACTTAACTAATAAATTCAGGCAGAATAAAAGTGGATTATCTATATCACGTTTGACACCCGATAACTCAGGAAGACGTATCTCTCTTCCTTGAAAGAACAATGTTTTGTATGGAATAATATGTGGCATCTGCACCCCCTGAAAGTTAATCACTTTGTTCCACACTGGCAATTTTACCTGGGGCTCCCATGGGGAAATCTCAAGTGGGCAATTTAACCCCAAAGCAGGCCCGGAGCCTTTTCATGTTGCTTTGGTAGATGCTCCACTCTGAAGCTCATAAGGCTGCGACCCAACAGCCTGGGGTACTTTTGCTCCTCAACAGTGAGGGGAGGAGAAGCAAGATCTGATAGTGGCAGAAATGCGGAGGACGGAGTCCACTGTGACAGTGGAAGCCTTGCGGTCGCGCAGGAACTAGAAGAGGGGAAGGCGGGGGCGGAGGTGTGCTGGTAGGGATGCCACCAGCAAGGCCAGAAGCAGGTTCAAAGTTTGCACTAACATTCCGCTGTCACCGACTCCTGTCTCTTCCTCCTGCAAAACATGTCGTTTTCTCTACTTGGTTTTGAGCCCTCTGGTGGAGGCAGAGGAGCAGGAAATGGGTTGGACAGCTGGTGCTCGTGCTTGAGGAGGTGGATGGAGTATTTCCAGTGTCGGCCTGCCTGCCTTCTTCTTTTTCTCATTATTCTGACGATTGGCAAGGGTGTCCGGTGTCGTAGATTTTCACCCATCCTTATCTTTCTGGACCATAAATTGGGATCCTCCCCACCAGGCATCTTTATGATGGAGTCACAACAAAGCCTGAATGTAGGTGATTTCATCCCAGATCGGGTGAACTTGAAAAACACTTTGTTTAGTTTTTATTTTTCTGAGTGTTAGAAAGCACAGTCTTCCTCCACAAGTGCTTGATTTTAAGCCAATTACGTAGAGCTCATCTATAAATTATTTTTTGGAATACTATCCAGAGGTAGAAAAAATACCGGTCACACTTGTAACACATATGGGCACATACACACAATCCAGATGCCAACAAAATGTAGCCTTTGTTTCACTGATATTTGTGGAGTGAACATTAAAGATCCAACTTCCAATGATCTCCCGGTTATTAAAGCAAATCAAATGGCAAGACAGCATGTCAATTTAGGGACGTATGAATTAGCTATTTTCCAGTTTCCGACTAGAATACGACCAGTTTTGTCCAAAGATGCCAAATGCTGCAGCCACCAGCACAGCAAGGGAAGCCCAGTCTGCTTCTGTGAGCATCGGCTCCTCTCAAGAAGTCAGGGGTTTCACTGACAGAACTACATGGCTTCCTAGTCTCTGGTTGCTTAGTGTTAGAGCAGGGTTTCTCTTAACTCTGTGTAGAAGAAAACTCATTTCGACATGTCAACAGGAGCACGTCTGAGTCGTCTGTGACCCAAGTTATTCTTGGTTAGTTTTCCCAGTTAAGTAAGTACTTCCAAAGAGAGGTTCCATATACATTGTGTCTATATCCTGTGGAATTCCTGTGGGGGGTGGTTGCTTTTCCAGAAGCCGTTTGGCTTTGAAAGCACCATTCCCCATTCATTTAGTTTCAGTTTTAGAATAAAGCTTGAGCAAAATCAAAAATGGTATGTATAGTGGGTTGGGAGGGTGCTGCCTGTGAGTGTCTCTTACAAATGGCCACAATAGACTCTCCTGGGTGTCAGGTTCTCCCAGAGAGGGCTCAAACCGTCGAGGGGGCTCAGAGCACTGGAAGATCAATCCGGACGTGTGCGTCTCTGGATGAGCCAATCACTAATGACGGTATGGAATAGGAAGTTCCTCTAGGACTGATACACATGTCAAGGAATATCCTCAGACATTTGCACTAGGCTTTCAGCCAGCAAAAGGTGACATTCAGCTGGAAGGAACAAGTCCTCGTCTTTTATTGGAGAGGAATGCCTTAGTCTCTCATACTTCTAGCCAGAAAATTGCAATCAGTATGAAGTCAAATTCAAACAACCAACCCATCCAGGCCAACACCTCTATGGTATTCCCACCTAGAGAACATTAACAGTAACACTTAACACCTGGAATAAAAGTCAAGCCCACCAACGGAAACTGGGGAGTTCCAGACGTCAGCAGAACTCATGGATACACTTTCAGATGGTGAGAAGTCAGAGGGGCACAAAGAGCCTGTGCTGGTCCCAAGCACTGAGTTCCCAAAGACCTCCAGGTGTTCTCAGGCAAGTTTCTGTGATATCCTGCCCACTATGCCAAGAAATGTCGACACTAAATGAACAAATTGGGGCAAACAATGCAAAGAAAATGGGTTTTATCTGAGCTCCAGTTAGAAGAGCTGCTCGGGATACACAATTTTCTCAAAAAACCTGTGCTCCCCTGAAGGATCCCCTGGTGTAAGGGTATATAAATATGCATACATATGTGTAAAGGGTAAGGAATACGCATGAAGAAAGACATTGCAGAAAGTTACAGACTTAATCTTAAGATTTTAGTATATGGAAGGCTATATGAATTTAATCATATGGGAACAGGGAATTTTTTTCTTGTTCTTATTTTTATGATTGGAATGAACCTTTTTTTGTCATTTTTAAAACCTATCAGAGGTACAGTATGTCCTCACGGGCGTAATAGAGCCCATGCTTTGAGGTTTTGCAGGGTTATTTTGACCTTGATCGCTGTTAAAGTATACCTTCCCTGGGAATCTCACGACGAGGCCCACAAACATGAAAACTGGAGAATTGCTTGTATTATACCTGTTCCCATGTGTGAATGGAGCCTGCCTATAAGCCCACACTTTGAATTCCTCTGTCCCCACAAACCTGTCCCACATTTGAATCCCTTATTCACAGCCGCACTTCCTGATCATCTCTTTCGCTCAGTTCTGGACAAAACAACACCTGTGTTCACCTCCCTCGTGGGAAAGAAGTCCTAGGGTGGAGTACCTTGACGTGCGCCCAAGTCCACTTCCGCACACTGAAACCAGTCTCTCTCATCCCTTACCATCAACATTGTGCCCTTTTCCTTCCTGGATGCAGGGGTGTGTGGAACATCTAAGGTGCATTTTAAGGGAGTCATACACATGAATTATACTACTATTGATTTCTTTTGCTCTTAAAATGATTTACTGTTGAAATTGTCCTGGAACCATCAGGGCCTCTGGATCCCTCAGGCGGTGTTTCCTGAAACCTATCACAGAAAAACATGTTCCCGCTCCCCCACGTTGCTTGTTTCAGCTTCCTGCTAAATGTGGTGTTGCAGACCCTGGCGCCCTGATCAGTGTCCCCTGCGGGAGAGGGCCGAGGCGGGGGCTTGTATCCCAGACCCAAGCACATGTGCAGGAGCCCGGGCACGGGTGCCAGCAGGCGAGAAGGCCAGGGGCGGACCCTGGTGAGGGACACAGCTGAGGCTGCAGCGGTGCTGTGAGTCCTGGCTCCCAGCCCGCCTGCCGCCCCAAGGCCCCAAGAGTCTGGGCCCGCCAGGGACTGACGCCCACCTCAGCCCCCGACCGACCGGGGACATGCTGCTGCCTGGCGCCTGCGACCCGGTAGCCATGGCATTGGCGGTAGGGGTAGCGGTAGTGCTACCGGGAGCGCTCGCGGGAGCGTGGGCGGGGCACCGTGTGGAGAAGACTGGGAGCCATGAGCCTCCAGCCTGGGAGGGTGGCGGCCCTGCTGCTCCTGCTGCTCCTGGAGCCAGAGGGCAGGGCGCGGGACGCGCTTCCCGGGCGCCTCGGTCTTTGGGCGCGCTGGTGGAGTGCCAGCACTGGCTGGGGCAGAGCGCGATGCGATGCCCCCCGGCGCCCCCGAAAGACCATCTGGGAGAAGCCTAAAGGTGGAGCAGCTGAGACCCACAGCCTCCCTCCAGGACCTGCCTCAGTCGCGGTGCTGCCAAGGTAGGGACCCTAGCGACAAGGTCGCACGAGGCCTTCCCCCCTGCCCCCCTCTGTCTTCCCCTTCCATGAGCACCACCCACCCCCCTTCCCTGGTGCTCCGGGCTTCTTCTTGGGCTCCTTTGCGGCTGCAGTCTGGAGGCCTCAGGAGTGGGCTTTCTGGGTTGCACCCCGGTTCCCTGGAGGAGGAGGGCCCCAGATCGAGTAGGGGGTTGGGCTCAGGCGGTGGGGAGTGGCTCAGGTCGAGAGGGGGGGCGCCCTGAGTGCCCATGGAAGTCTGACTGGGTTGGTGGTTGGCGGGTGGAGGTGGGAACGAACGAAGGAACGAAGGAACGAAGGAAGGAAGGAAGGAAGGAAGGAAGGAAGGAAGGAAGGAAGGAAGGAAGGAAGGAAGGAAAGCGTGGACCTGCGGTTGTGGGAAAGTGTCAAGGCAGGGCCAGGGAAGTCGCAGCCATGAGCAGGAGGAATCATTCCTGCCTGTGAAAATGAAGTACAAGGGACCTGAGATTCCAGAGAAACATTCCAGGGAGAGTCAGGGTGGTGGGCCTGAGTTGCTGGAGGCCAGCAGGGGACGGTGTTGAAGGGATGGAGAGTGGAAGCAGCAGGTGAACACAGGCCTCCCGCCTCCCCCCTCCACACCTGCTCTCCTGGCCTGCCCAGCCCCGCCCCTGCCGCCCCTGGTGGCAGAGTTGCACCCTCTGATGGGGAGGGCGAGATCTCACCCCGCTTGTGGCGAAAGGGGGTCCTCTATCGTGGGAGTCCATGGGACTAGGGGGTAGGAGTCTGGATTAGGGCAAGTGCAACTCCTGGTTGAGCTTTTCATTTCTGAAGGCAATGTGCATTCCATCAGTGAACTCGGAGCCAGGGAGCCAGGAAGAAGTGGCGCTTCTGTGTTTTCGAGGGTGGTCCAGACTCTTTCCTACTTGGAGCTGTGTGCTGAAGAGAACTGGGTGTTGTGGATGGAGTCCAAAGTCATCTCTTTGGGACATGTTGGGTGGGAACGTCTTCTTCGCACTCTGGCGAGGAAGGTGGATGGAAAAGCTCCTTGTCCAAGGCAGACGTGTGGGTTTTGTTGTTCCTATCCGTGGGGCGTGGTGCTTCCCGTTTCCGTGGAGCGCCTCCTGTCTTGCATTCGTTCCGTGTTTCCAGAGTTTCAGTCCTTGGCAATCACATCTCCTCCGGGACTCCCCAGGCAGCACGAGGGAGAAGTGACTCGGAGCCCGCCGGGTCCCTAGAAACCAGTGCGTGTGTACTGGAGCAGGCAGTGCTCCTCTCTCAGCCTCCTTTGGAAATGAGGTCTTGGGCAAACGGTCTTTCACTGCATGGGTTGTACCTCTCCCCGGTTGTTGGGGGGAGTGTGTGTGCGTGAGTGTGGTGCTGTGGCCCGTGTGGAGTCCGGACCGCGTCAGGGACCCAGTTGTTTGCAAGGAATGCGTTTTGTTGCCTGGGAAGATCTCATTTCACGAGAGAGTTCCAATCCTGTCTCAAAGGCTGAACACATCCTGAAGGCAGCACCTTGACCTCACTGAAAGCAAAGGCCTAAGAGCAGAGGCTTTCCCACACTTCCGTCTCGAGCTGACTGGTGCTTTATGTTTTCAGGAAGATGGTGTGGTGTCGGCCATTTGGAGCAGCTCAGGCTCCTAAGCGTGTGTTTGGTCCCCGAGGGGTGAGTTGTGTCTCTCCGGAATGAGGGAGATTATGGTGACCTTGAGTATCATTACCTTCATGATTACCGTGATTATTCTGCCTAAGTCATCGCATGGATGTTGATCCATGAGCTTGCCATGTGAGAGGTTTCCTTGGTAAAGTAGTCGCCGTGCGTGTCCTCGAAACTTGGTTGTGGTCCGAACACCTTTGATGCTTTGCACGTCCTGAAGCGGCTCCACGGGTGTGCAGTCCCTGTTGCCATATAGGTGAGGAGGCAGAGTCTGTTGACCTGAAGCCCGTCCAAGTATCCAGGGAGATGTGCGAGGGCCTCTCCCTGAGGCACTGGGTTCCTAGCCGGCACCACCCAGAATCAGGCAGGGAGGTTTTCTTGATGCCAGGGGGAAGTCCTGAGGAGGGAGGGGGAGCCGGACAAGGTCGGTCGGGGGAAGGAAGGGATCCCTCCCCTGCCTCACCATCCCCAGCAGTTGCCTAGGTGCTGGCCACGAGGGAGGGGACTGCCTAGGCGTGTTTGTTTTCTCGTTGGTCTTATCCCACCTTGGTAGAGCGCTTAGCCTGTTCCAGGCACTGTTCTGAGCACTGGAGAGATCTATGGTGACGACACAGAGTACCTCGGCAAGGACTCTGGTCCCCGTTCGTATTTCCAAGGGAAGATGTGAAAGAATGTGTGCCGGGGGTCACTGCTGTGAAGCGGGAGGACTCGAGGCATGAAGCCAGGCAGTCGGGCTCCACATGAGCATGCTGCACCGCTGGCTTTCCCACCGCTGCCTGTCGAGAGGCAGGGAAAGCATTTGCACCTAGCGTGCGTGTCCTGCGAGCAGAGGTGGGCTTGGAGACGTGCGTGTGCCCTCAAACGGGGAATCCAGCAACATAGGCTCTAGGGCCTGAGTCACGCTCTCTGCGGGGAACCCTATCATTTCAAGTCCAGCCTGAGACGCTTTGGACAGTGACACGCGGGGCTCTTAGTGAGGGTGGCGGCGCAGCGGGGGGCATGGGTCAGCGGGACCTTCCTAGGACCCCCCCCGCCCCCCCCCCCCCGCCCCGGTGCTCAGCTCCCCCTGAAACCCAGGCAGGGCTGGAAGGAAGAACAGGCTGTCGATGGCACCATCCCTTCCGCAGGGAGGCTTCTTGGGAGCTGGTGACTGAGGTGACCTTTGCGAGTTCCGCCTCTGAATTGCAGGAGAAGCAGCCGAGGGCCCTCATTTCCTGCGGTCCACACTCCCCGTCGCCCTGTGTGCCAGTTGCCAACGTCGCAGGCGCCCTGGTGGTGGACGTGGTCCCCGAGTAGGGGAACCCCAAGGCCGTTTCTGCGTCCTCAGATGCTAACGTTCTCTGCTTGTGTCCTGCGCCCTGGCTGGTCCGAGACCCTGAGCACAGGGCCTGCAGGAAGGGTGAAGGGTGCGAAGCTGTCTCCTGGTAGGTAGCTGCGGTGAGGTCGTTCCCGGTGGCCTGCGCTCAGCTGCAGGGCTCCTTGGAACCCAAAGCCACGACGTTTCCCGTGGGACAAAGTGCGCTGCAAGGGGAGCCTGGGGAGTCATCAGGCCCTAAGGGTAGGCAGGCATGACCTTTATCCGTGGGCCTTTTGATCAGAGCGCCCTCTTTGCTACCTATCGTCAGGGCAGCCTCTTTGGAAGACAGAGGGCAGGTTGTGGACAGGTGTATAGCATCCTTCCTGGTGGTATGTGTTGTAAGGGCTCTGACCTTGCGGAAATGGGCGGGGATGGATGGAGTGGACTCCTGAATGGAACCTTCCCCGGGCGCCTGGGTGGTTCAGTGGGTTGAGCTTCCGACTTGGGCTCAGGTCACGCCCTCGCCGTTCCTGAGTTCCAGCCCTGCGCTGGGCTGTGTGCCCACAGCTCAGGCCCTGGGGCCTGTTTTCAGATTCTGTGTGTCTCGCTCTCTGCTTCTCTGCCCCTCCCCCACTGGCGGTCACTGGCTTGCCAGCTTGCTCTCTCGCTCCCTGTGTCTCCAGAGTGAAGAAACATGAACAGATAGGAAATAGAACGTTCCCCAGGGCAGGTGCTGGCCACGGGCACAGCCACTCATTCGCTGTAGTAATGAACTCGACGGTGTTCCTTTCGTGTTATCATTTGAGGTTCTTTGTTTCTTTCATTCATTCTGAGAGACAGAGAGAGAGTGGACGCATGCATGTGTGCCTGTGAGCAGGGATAGGGCACACAGGGAGGGAGAGAGAGAAGAGGGCCAGCGGGCTCCGCATCGTTGGCGCCCATCTTGAGGTGGGCCTCCCTGTGGAGGCTCAGCCTCACAAACTGTGAGATCGTGACGTGAGCTGAGATCCAGAGCCACATGCTTTTGTTTCTTTTTTCATGTTCACGTCCCAGAGAAAGCGAGAGAGACAGAGAGAGCACAAGCGAGGGAGGGGCAGGGAGAGAGAGAGGAAACCCAGAAGGGAATCAGGTTCCAGGCTCTGAGCTGTCAGCACGGAGCACTAGGCGCGACTCAGCTCAGGAACCCTGAGAGCCTGACGTGACCCGAAGTCGGACCATTACCCAGCTGAGTCATCCAGGCGGCCCACAGAGTTTGCAGTGTGTATTTTCAAAAGAAAAAACAGCTACGTTGATATATAGATCTATCTACCTGTGTGTCCTTAGGGATACCTATGTACATACACATACATGTCTACATATACGTACACACATTCGTGGATGTGTATATATATGTATATGCATACACACTCGTGCGGGCGCGCGCGCGCACACACACACACACACACACACACACACACACACCATGTAAACTGAGCCCAACAGTCTTCTCAGTGGAGACGCAGAGCCAGGAGGGAGGCATCAGCACAATGTTCAAAATGAAAGGGAAACGTCATTCTCGTATCTCTCAGTACGTGCCATGACAGGGAGACACACGTGAGGGTTCTGGTAGGATAGGAAGCTGCTCCCACGGAGAATGCAGGCAAATGGCCCCTATGGAGCCAAGGGAACCCTAGTGCACTTGTGGTAGGAGACTGATCAAGGAGGCCCAACACTGGTGACCTTTGTAATGCTAGCAGAGGGCATTTGCATTTGTATAGCATGCCATCATTGACGTTGCCCCTGGGGGGAGAAAGGTTTTGCATCTCTATTCTCCTAGGTTTGTGGCTTGGTTTTGTCTTCCCTTGTGCACTGGAAAGAGTCCTGACAGGTCCTGATGGTCCACAGTAAGTCCCAGTCACCAGAGTCCAGAGTCCCTTGGTGATGCTTGTGGGATGGTGTCCTTCCCATGACCATGAAGTCCAGAGACCAGTCTTGTGCTTTTGCTGTAAGTCCTGTTTCTACCAGGTCCAGTCTGGGGGTGCCTCTTTGCAAGGCCTCAGGTGAGGACACGTGATGAAGGCTGCCCATTGGGACTGGCCTTCCATGATCCCTATGTCCGTGACTCCCTGCTCTCCATCCAGGGCTGCGTAGGTTCGTGCCCTTGATGCTCCTTTCGTAGAAAGCCTTGACTGCTTGGTCTCTCTACTCCTCCTCACCCTGGACGGTAGTCCTGTGGCTCCCCTTGAATCCTCAGGCATACGTTTCCTTGCCCACCTCTGCACACTGGCCCTCCAGAGCAGGGTCTGGTACGCCTTGCACGTTCAGTCGATGCTTGCTGCACAATCGCATGGGTGATGGCCTCTCTCTCTTTCTGTCTCTCTCTCTCTCTCTCTCTCTCTCTCTCTCACCAAAAGAAAGAAACGTTGAAAAGCAATTGAAACCCAAGAAAAGAAAAATGGCACGGAGGAGTTGGGATCTGAGGCACACTGTGAAGGAAACATGGGGGTTGGGAGGTAGTGGAGGTGGACAGGCGGTTCCACAGAGTTGAAGGATGTGCCACAGTCCGCGGTGGCAGGGTGGACTTGAGGGTGGGACCGCTGGTGGTGCAGTCCAGGTAGGGCCATGGGAAGGGCATGCAGAGCTGAAAAGCACCGGCCTTTCAAGGAGAAGGGAGGTGGAAGGAGTCTCGTGTGCCCAGTGTGTCTCCCTGTCCCTTAGGGCTGCCCCTGTGGTCACAGGTCACGAGCGAGGAGGGTGCACGGCTGTAGATGTCCCCGGTTGGCGGCAATGTGAGGGAGAGTGAAGAAGAAACACAGAGGCCTGGGATGCAAGAGGGATCACTGGGTTCACGTGCAGCCACCTCCCTGGGAAAAGCCACCAGGCAAAAGGTTCCTGGGTCTCTTGAGGGGTGACAGGGAGGTGTCCACCTTGGGAGGAGACACCTGCCAGTCCCTGTCCCACTGGCCTGGTCTGTGGAGCCCTCTGCCTGGCTCCCGGCTGTCAGGCTGGCGGGCAGTCGGTCAGAGCATCTGGTGGGCACAGGGAGGTGCGGTGGTGCAGACCCTGGCGCCCAGGAGTTGTGCCCCCTGCGGGGGAGTGGGGGTGGGGGTGGGGGTGGGGGGATGGGGCGGCTTGCATCCTGGGCCCAAGCAGGTGTGCGGGAGCGCGCGCACGAGTGCGCGCACGCGGCGTGGGCCAGGGCCGGAGCCCGGTGAGGGACACAGCTGAGGCTGCAGCGGTGCTGTGAGTCCTGGCTCCCAGCCCGCCTGCCGCCCCAAGGCCCCAAGTGTCTGGGCCAGCCAGGGACTGACGCCCACCTCAGCCCCCGACCGGGGACATGCTGCTGCCTGGCGCCTGCGACCCGGTAGCCATGGCATTGGCGGTAGGGGTAGCGGTAGTGCTACCGGGAGCGCTCGCGGGAGCGTGGGCGGGGCCCCGCGTGCAGAAGACTGGGAGCCATGAGCCTCCAGCCTGGGAGGGTGGCGGCCCTGCTGCTTCCCGGGCGCCTCGGTCTTTGGCCGCGCTGGTGGAGTGCCAGCACTGGCTGGGGCAGAGCGCGATGCGATGCCCCCCCGGCGCCCCCGAAAGACCATCTGGGAGAAGCCTAAAGGTGGAGCAGCTGAGACCCACAGCCTCCCTCCAGGACCTGCCTCAGTCGAGGTGCTGCCAAGGTAGGGACCCTAGCGACAAGGTCGCACGAGGCCTTCCCCCCTGCCCCCCTCTGTCTTCCCCTTCCATGAGCACCACCACCCCCCCTCCCCTGGTGCTCCGGGCTTCTTCTTGGGCTCCTTTGCGGCTGCAGTCTGGAGGCCTCAGGAGTGGGCTTTCTGGGTTGCACCCCGGTTCCCTGGAGGAGGAGGGCCCCAGATCGAGTAGGGGGTTAGGCTCAGGCGGTGGGGAGTGGCTCAGGTCGAGAGGGGGGGCGCCCTGAGTGCCCATGGAAGTCTGACTGGGTTGGTGGTTGGCGGGTGGAGGTGGGAACGAAGGAAGGAAGGAAGGAAGGAAGGAAGGAAGGAAGGAAGGAAGGAAGGAAGGAAGGAAAGCGTGGACCTGCGGTTGTGGGAAAGTGTCAAGGCAGGGCCAGGGAAGTCGCAGCCATGAGCAGGAGGAATCATTCCTGCCTGTGAAAATGAAGTACAAGGGACCTGAGATTCCAGAGAAACATTCCAGGGAGAGTCAGGGTGGTGGGCCTGAGTTGCTGGAGGCCAGCAGGGGACGGTGTTGAAGGGATTGAGAGTGGAAGCAGCAGGTGAACACAGGCCTCCTGCCTCCCCCCTCCACACCTGCTCTCCTGGCCTGCCCAGCCCCGCCCAGCCCCGCCCCGCCCTGCCCCACCCCTGGTGGCAGAGTTGCACCCTCTGATGGGGAGGGCGAGATCTCACCCCGCTTGTGGCGAAAGGGGGTCCTCTATCGTGGGAGTCCATGGGACTAGGGGGTAGGAGTCTGGATTAGGGCAAGTGCAACTCCTGGTTGAGCTTTTCATTTCTGAAGGCAATGTGCATTCCATCAGTGAACTCGGAGCCAGGGAGCCAGGAAGAAGTGGCGCTTCTGTGTTTTCGAGGGTGGTCCAGACTCTTTCCTACTTGGAGCTGTGTGCTGAAGAGAACTGGGTGTTGTGGATGGAGTCCAAAGTCATCTCTTTGGGACATGTTGGGTGGGAACGTCTTCTTCGCACTCTGGCGAGGAAGGTGGATGGAAAAGCTCCTTGTCCAAGGCAGACGTGTGGGTTTTGTTGTTCCTATCCGTGGGGCGTGGTGCTTCCCGTTTCCGTGGAGCGCCTCCTGTCTTGCATTCGTTCCGTGTTTCCAGAGTTTCAGTCCTTGGCAATCACATCTCCTCCGGGACTCCCCAGGCAGCACGAGGGAGAAGTGACTCGGAGCCCGCCGGGTCCCTAGAAACCAGTGCGTGTGTACTGGAGCAGGCAGTGCTCCTCTCTCAGCCTCCTTTGGAAATGAGGTCTTGGGCAAACGGTCTTTCATTGCATGGGTTGTACCTCTCCCCGGTTGTTGGGGGGAGTGTGTGTGCGTGAGTGTGGTGCTGTGGCCCGTGTGGAGTCCGGACCGCGTCAGGGACCCAGTTGTTTGCAAGGAATGCGTTTTGTTGCCTGGGAAGATCTCATTTCACGAGAGAGTTCCAATCCTGTCTCAAAGGCTGAACACATCCTGAAGGCAGCACCTTGACCTCACTGAAAGCAAAGGCCTAAGAGCAGAGGCTTTCCCACACTTCCATCTCGAGCTGACTGGTGCTTTATGTTTTCAGGAAGATGGTGTGGTGTCGGCCATTTGGAGCAGCTCAGGCTCCTAAGCGTGTGTTTGGTCCCCGAGGGGTGAGTTGTGTCTCTCCGGAATGAGGGAGATTATGGTGACCTTGAGTATCATTACCTTCATGATTACCGTGATTATTCTGCCTAAGTCATCGCATGGATGTTGATCCATGAGCTTGCCATGTGAGAGGTTTCCTTGGTAAAGTAGTCGCCGTGCGTGTCCTCGAAACTTGGTTGTGGTCCGAACACCTTTGATGCTTTGCACGTCCTGAAGCGGCTCCACGGGTGTGCAGTCCCTGTTGCCATATAGGTGAGGAGGCAGAGTCTGTTGACCTGAAGCCCGTCCAAGTATCCAGGGAGATGTGCGAGGGCCTCTCCCTGAGGCACTGGGTTCCTAGCCGGCACCACCCAGAATCAGGCAGGGAGGTTTTCTTGATGCCAGGGGGAAGTCCTGAGGAGGGAGGGGGAGCCGGACAAGGTCGGTCGGGGGAAGGAAGGGATCCCTCCCCTGCCTCACCATCCCCAGCAGTTGCCTAGGTGCTGGCCACGAGGGAGGGGACTGCCTAGGCGTGTTTGTTTTCTCGTTGGTCTTATCCCACCTTGGTAGAGCGCTTAGCCTGTTCCAGGCACTGTTCTGAGCACTGGAGAGATCTATGGTGACGACACAGAGTACCTCGGCAAGGACTCTGGTCCCCGTTCGTATTTCCAAGGGAAGATGTGAAAGAATGTGTGCCGGGGGTCACTGCTGTGAAGCGGGAGGACTCGAGGCATGAAGCCAGGCAGTCGGGCTCCACATGAGCATGCTGCACCGCTGGCTTTCCCACCGCTGCCTGTCGAGAGGCAGGGAAAGCATTTGCACCTAGCGTGCGTGTCCTGCGAGCAGAGGTGGGCTTGGAGACGTGCGTGTGCCCTCAAACGGGGAATCCAGCAACATAGGCTCTAGGGCCTGAGTCACGCTCTCTGCGGGGAACCCTATCATTTCAAGTCCAGCCTGAGACGCTTTGGACAGTGACACGCGGGGCTCTTAGTGAGGGTGGCGGCGCAGCGGGGGGCATGGGTCAGCGGGACCTTCCTAGGACCCCCGCCGCGCCCCCCCCCCCCGCCCCGGTGCTCAGCTCCCCCTGAAACCCAGGCAGGGCTGGAAGGAAGAACAGGCTGTCGATGGCACCATCCCTTCCGCAGGGAGGCTTCTTGGGAGCTGGTGACTGAGGTGACCTTTGCGAGTTCCGCCTCTGAATTGCAGGAGAAGCAGCCGAGGGCCCTCATTTCCTGCGGTCCACACTCCCCGTCGCCCTGTGTGCCAGTTGCCAACGTCGCAGGCGCCCTGGTGGTGGACGTGGTCCCCGAGTAGGGGAACCCCAAGGCCGTTTCTGCGTCCTCAGATGCTAACGTTCTCTGCTTGTGTCCTGCGCCCTGGCTGGTCCGAGACCCTGAGCACAGGGCCTGCAGGAAGGGTGAAGGGTGCGAAGCTGTCTCCTGGTAGGTAGCTGCGGTGAGGTCGTTCCCGGTGGCCTGCGCTCAGCTGCAGGGCTCCTTGGAACCCAAAGCCACGACGTTTCCCGTGGGACAGAGTGCGCTGCAAGGGGAGCCTGGGGAGTCATCAGGCCCTAAGGGTAGGCAGGCATGACCTTGATCCGTGGGCCTTTTGATCAGAGCGCCCTCTTTGCTACCTATCGTCAGGGCAGCCTCTTTGGAAGACAGAGGGCAGGTTGTGGACAGTTGTATAGCATCCTTCCTGGTGGTATGTGTTGTAAGGGCTCTGACCTTGCGGAAATGGGCGGGGATGGATGGAGTGGACTCCTGAATGGAACCTTCCCCGGGCGCCTGGGTGGTTCAGTGGGTTGAGCTTCCGACTTGGGCTCAGGTCACGCCCTCGCCGTTCCTGAGTTCCAGCCCTGCGCTGGGCTGTGTGCCCACAGCTCAGGCCCTGGGGCCTGTTTTCAGATTCTGTGTGTCTCGCTCTCTGCTTCTCTGCCCCTCCCCCACTGGCGGTCACTGGCTTGCCAGCTTGCTCTCTCGCTCCCTGTGTCTCCAGAGTGAAGAAACATGAACAGATAGGAAATAGAACGTTCCCCAGGGCAGGTGCTGGCCACGGGCACAGCCACTCATTCGCTGTAGTAATGAACTCGACGGTGTTCCTTTCGTGTTATCATTTGAGGTTCTTTGTTTCTTTCATTCATTCTGAGAGACAGAGAGAGTGGACGCATGCATGTGTGCCTGTGAGCAGGGATAGGGCACACAGGGAGGGAGAGAGAGAAGAGGGCCAGCGGGCTCCGCATCGTTGGCGCCCATCTTGAGGTGGGCCTCCCTGTGGAGGCTCAGCCTCACAAACTGTGAGATCGTGACGTGAGCTGAGATCCAGAGCCACATGCTTTTGTTTCTTTTTTCATGTTCACGTCCGAGAGAAAGCGAGAGAGACAGAGAGAGCACAAGCGAGGGAGGGGCAGGGAGAGAGAGAGGAAACCCAGAAGGGAATCAGGTTCCAGGCTCTGAGCTGTCAGCACGGAGCACTAGGCGCGACTCAGCTCAGGAACCCTGAGAGCCTGACGTGACCCGAAGTCGGACCATTACCCAGCTGAGTCATCCAGGCGGCCCACAGAGTTTGCCGTGTGTATTTTCAAAAGAAAAAACAGCTACGTTGATATATAGATCTATCTACCTGTGTGTCCTTAGGGATACCTATGTACATACACATACATGTCTACATATACGTACACACATTCGTGGATGTGTATATATATGTATATGCATACACACTCGTGCGGGCGCGCGCGCGCGCACACACACACACACACACACACACACACACACACACACCATGTAAACTGAGCCCAACAGTCTTCTCAGTGGAGACGCAGAGCCAGGAGGGAGGCATCAGCACAATGTTCAAAATGAAAGGGAAACGTCATTCTCGTATCTCTCAGTACGTGCCATGACAGGGAGACACACGTGAGTGTTCTGGTAGGATAGGAAGCTGCTCCCACGGAGAATGCAGGCAAATGGCCCCTATGGAGCCAATGGAACCCTAGTGCACTTGTGGTAGGAGACTGATCAAGGAGGCCCAACACTGGTGACCTTTGTAATGCTAGCAGAGGGCATTTGCATTTGTATAGCATGCGATCATTGACGTTGCCCCTGGGGGGAGAAAGGTTTTGCATCTCTATTCTCCTAGGTTTGTGGCTTCGTTTTGTCTTCCCTTGTGCACTGGAAAGAGTCCTGACAGGTCCTGATGGTCCACAGTAAGTCCCAGTCACCAGAGTCCAGAGTCCCTTGGTGATGCTTGTGGGATGGTGTCCTTCCCATGACCATGAAGTCCACAGACCAGTCTTGAGCTTTTGCTGTAAGTCCTGTTTCTACCAGGTCCAGTCTGGGGGTGCCTCTTTGCAAGGCCTCAGGTGAGGACACGTGATGAAGGCTGCCCATTGGGACTGGCCTTCCATGATCCCTATGTCCGTGACTCCCTGCTCTCCTTCCAGGGCTGCGTAGGTTCGTGCCCTTGATGCTCCTTTCGTAGAAAGCCTTGACTGCTTGGTCTCTCTACTCCTCCTCACCCTGGACGGTAGTCCTGTGGCTCCCCTTGAATCCTCAGGCATACGTTTCCTTGCCCACCTCTGCACACTGGCCCTCCAGAGCAGGGTCTGGTACGCCTTGCACGTTCAGTCGATGCTTGCTGCACAATCGCATGGGTGATGGCCTCTCTCTCTCTCTCTCTCTCTCTCTCTCTCTCTCTCTCTCACCAAAAGAAAGAAACGTTGAAAAGCAATTGAAACCCAAGAAAAGAAAAATGGCACGGAGGAGTTGGGATCTGAGGCACACTGTGAAGGAAACATGGGGGTTGGGAGGTAGTGGAGGTGGACAGGCGGTTCCACAGAGTTGAAGGATGTGCCACAGTCCGCGGTGGCAGGGTGGACTTGAGGGTGGGACCGCTGGTGGTGCAGTCCAGGTAGGGCCATGGGAAGGGCATGCAGAGCTGAAAAGCACCGGCCTTTCAAGGAGAAGGGAGGTGGAAGGAGTCTCGTGTGCCCAGTGTGTCTCCCTGTCCCTTAGGGCTGCCCCTGTGGTCACAGGTCACGAGCGAGGAGGGTGCACGGCTGTAGATGTCCCCGGTTGGCGGCAATGTGAGGGAGAGTGAAGAAGAAACACAGAGGCCTGGGATGCAAGAGGGATCACTGGGTTCACGTGCAGCCACCTCCCTGGGAAAAGCCACCAGGCAAAAGGTTCCTGGGTCTCTTGAGGGGTGACAGGGAGGTGTCCACCTTGGGAGGAGACACCTGCCAGTCCCTGTCCCACTGGCCTGGTCTGTGGAGCCCTCTGCCTGGCTCCCGGCTGTCAGGCTGGCGGGCAGTCGGTCAGAGCATCTGGTGGGCACAGGGAGGTGCGGTGGTGCAGACCCTGGCGCCCAGGAGCTGTGCCCCCTGCGGGGGAGTGGGGGTGGGGGTGGGGGTGGGGGGATGGGGCGGCTTGCATCCTGGGCCCAAGCAGGTGTGCGGGAGCGCGCGCACGAGTGCGCGCACGCGGCGTGGGCCAGGGCCGGAGCCCGGTGAGGGACACAGCTGAGGCTGCAGCGGTGCTGTGAGTCCTGGCTCCCAGCCCGCCTGCCGCCCCAAGGCCCCAAGTGTCTGGGCCAGCCAGGGACTGACGCCCACCTCAGCCCCCGACCGGGGACATGCTGCTGCCTGGCGCCTGCGACCCGGTAGCCATGGCATTGGCGGTAGGGGTAGCGGTAGTGCTACCGGGAGCGCTCGCGGGAGCGTGGGCGGGGCCCCGCGTGCAGAAGACTGGGAGCCATGAGCCTCCAGCCTGGGAGGGTGGCGGCCCTGCTGCTCCTGCTGCTCCTGGAGCCAGAGGGCAGGGCGCGGGACGCGCTTCCCGGGCGCCTCGGTCTTTGGCCGCGCTGGTGGAGTGCCAGCACTGGCTGGGGCAGAGCGCGATGCGATGCCCCCCCGGCGCCCCCGAAAGACCATCTGGGAGAAGCCTAAAGGTGGAGCAGCTGAGACCCACAGCCTCCCTCCAGGACCTGCCTCAGTCGCGGTGCTGCCAAGGTAGGGACCCTAGCGACAAGGTCGCACGAGGCCTTCCCCCCTGCCCCCCTCTGTCTTCCCCTTCCATGAGCACCACCACCCCCCCTCCCCTGGTGCTCCGGGCTTCTTCTTGGGCTCCTTTGCGGCTGCAGTCTGGAGGCCTCAGGAGTGGGCTTTCTGGGTTGCACCCCGGTTCCCTGGAGGAGGAGGGCCCCAGATCGAGTAGGGGGTTAGGCTCAGGCGGTGGGGAGTGGCTCAGGTCGAGAGGGGGGGCGCCCTGAGTGCCCATGGAAGTCTGACTGGGTTGGTGGTTGGCGGGTGGAGGTGGGAACGAAGGAAGGAAGGAAGGAAGGAAGGAAGGAAGGAAGGAAGGAAGGAAGGAAGGAAGGAAAGCGTGGACCTGCGGTTGTGGGAAAGTGTCAAGGCAGGGCCAGGGAAGTCGCAGCCATGAGCAGGAGGAATCATTCCTGCCTGTGAAAATGAAGTACAAGGGACCTGAGATTCCAGAGAAACATTCCAGGGAGAGTCAGGGTGGTGGGCCTGAGTTGCTGGAGGCCAGCAGGGGACGGTGTTGAAGGGATTGAGAGTGGAAGCAGCAGGTGAACACAGGCCTCCTGCCTCCCCCCTCCACACCTGCTCTCCTGGCCTGCCCAGCCCCGCCCAGCCCCGCCCCGCCCTGCCCCACCCCTGGTGGCAGAGTTGCACCCTCTGATGGGGAGGGCGAGATCTCACCCCGCTTGTGGCGAAAGGGGGTCCTCTATCGTGGGAGTCCATGGGACTAGGGGGTAGGAGTCTGGATTAGGGCAAGTGCAACTCCTGGTTGAGCTTTTCATTTCTGAAGGCAATGTGCATTCCATCAGTGAACTCGGAGCCAGGGAGCCAGGAAGAAGTGGCGCTTCTGTGTTTTCGAGGGTGGTCCAGACTCTTTCCTACTTGGAGCTGTGTGCTGAAGAGAACTGGGTGTTGTGGATGGAGTCCAAAGTCATCTCTTTGGGACATGTTGGGTGGGAACGTCTTCTTCGCACTCTGGCGAGGAAGGTGGATGGAAAAGCTCCTTGTCCAAGGCAGACGTGTGGGTTTTGTTGTTCCTATCCGTGGGGCGTGGTGCTTCCCGTTTCCGTGGAGCGCCTCCTGTCTTGCATTCGTTCCGTGTTTCCAGAGTTTCAGTCCTTGGCAATCACATCTCCTCCGGGACTCCCCAGGCAGCACGAGGGAGAAGTGACTCGGAGCCCGCCGGGTCCCTAGAAACCAGTGCGTGTGTACTGGAGCAGGCAGTGCTCCTCTCTCAGCCTCCTTTGGAAATGAGGTCTTGGGCAAACGGTCTTTCATTGCATGGGTTGTACCTCTCCCCGGTTGTTGGGGGGAGTGTGTGTGCGTGAGTGTGGTGCTGTGGCCCGTGTGGAGTCCGGACCGCGTCAGGGACCCAGTTGTTTGCAAGGAATGCGTTTTGTTGCCTGGGAAGATCTCATTTCACGAGAGAGTTCCAATCCTGTCTCAAAGGCTGAACACATCCTGAAGGCAGCACCTTGACCTCACTGAAAGCAAAGGCCTAAGAGCAGAGGCTTTCCCACACTTCCATCTCGAGCTGACTGGTGCTTTATGTTTTCAGGAAGATGGTGTGGTGTCGGCCATTTGGAGCAGCTCAGGCTCCTAAGCGTGTGTTTGGTCCCCGAGGGGTGAGTTGTGTCTCTCCGGAATGAGGGAGATTATGGTGACCTTGAGTATCATTACCTTCATGATTACCGTGATTATTCTGCCTAAGTCATCGCATGGATGTTGATCCATGAGCTTGCCATGTGAGAGGTTTCCTTGGTAAAGTAGTCGCCGTGCGTGTCCTCGAAACTTGGTTGTGGTCCGAACACCTTTGATGCTTTGCACGTCCTGAAGCGGCTCCACGGGTGTGCAGTCCCTGTTGCCATATAGGTGAGGAGGCAGAGTCTGTTGACCTGAAGCCCGTCCAAGTATCCAGGGAGATGTGCGAGGGCCTCTCCCTGAGGCACTGGGTTCCTAGCCGGCACCACCCAGAATCAGGCAGGGAGGTTTTCTTGATGCCAGGGGGAAGTCCTGAGGAGGGAGGGGGAGCCGGACAAGGTCGGTCGGGGGAAGGAAGGGATCCCTCCCCTGCCTCACCATCCCCAGCAGTTGCCTAGGTGCTGGCCACGAGGGAGGGGACTGCCTAGGCGTGTTTGTTTTCTCGTTGGTCTTATCCCACCTTGGTAGAGCGCTTAGCCTGTTCCAGGCACTGTTCTGAGCACTGGAGAGATCTATGGTGACGACACAGAGTACCTCGGCAAGGACTCTGGTCCCCGTTCGTATTTCCAAGGGAAGATGTGAAAGAATGTGTGCCGGGGGTCACTGCTGTGAAGCGGGAGGACTCGAGGCATGAAGCCAGGCAGTCGGGCTCCACATGAGCATGCTGCACCGCTGGCTTTCCCACCGCTGCCTGTCGAGAGGCAGGGAAAGCATTTGCACCTAGCGTGCGTGTCCTGCGAGCAGAGGTGGGCTTGGAGACGTGCGTGTGCCCTCAAACGGGGAATCCAGCAACATAGGCTCTAGGGCCTGAGTCACGCTCTCTGCGGGGAACCCTATCATTTCAAGTCCAGCCTGAGACGCTTTGGACAGTGACACGCGGGGCTCTTAGTGAGGGTGGCGGCGCAGCGGGGGGCATGGGTCAGCGGGACCTTCCTAGGACCCCCGCCGCGCCCCCCCCCCCCCGCCCCGGTGCTCAGCTCCCCCTGAAACCCAGGCAGGGCTGGAAGGAAGAACAGGCTGTCGATGGCACCATCCCTTCCGCAGGGAGGCTTCTTGGGAGCTGGTGACTGAGGTGACCTTTGCGAGTTCCGCCTCTGAATTGCAGGAGAAGCAGCCGAGGGCCCTCATTTCCTGCGGTCCACACTCCCCGTCGCCCTGTGTGCCAGTTGCCAACGTCGCAGGCGCCCTGGTGGTGGACGTGTTCCCCGAGTAGGGGAACCCCAAGGCCGTTTCTGCGTCCTCAGATGCTAACGTTCTCTGCTTGTGTCCTGCGCCCTGGCTGGTCCGAGACCCTGAGCACAGGGCCTGCAGGAAGGGTGAAGGGTGCGAAGCTGTCTCCTGGTAGGTAGCTGCGGTGAGGTCGTTCCCGGTGGCCTGCGCTCAGCTGCAGGGCTCCTTGGAACCCAAAGCCACGACGTTTCCCGTGGGACAGAGTGCGCTGCAAGGGGAGCCTGGGGAGTCATCAGGCCCTAAGGGTAGGCAGGCATGACCTTGATCCGTGGGCCTTTTGATCAGAGCGCCCTCTTTGCTACCTATCGTCAGGGCAGCCTCTTTGGAAGACAGAGGGCAGGTTGTGGACAGTTGTATAGCATCCTTCCTGGTGGTATGTGTTGTAAGGGCTCTGACCTTGCGGAAATGGGCGGGGATGGATGGAGTGGACTCCTGAATGGAACCTTCCCCGGGCGCCTGGGTGGTTCAGTGGGTTGAGCTTCCGACTTGGGCTCAGGTCACGCCCTCGCCGTTCCTGAGTTCCAGCCCTGCGCTGGGCTGTGTGCCCACAGCTCAGGCCCTGGGGCCTGTTTTCAGATTCTGTGTGTCTCGCTCTCTGCTTCTCTGCCCCTCCCCCACTGGCGGTCACTGGCTTGCCAGCTTGCTCTCTCGCTCCCTGTGTCTCCAGAGTGAAGAAACATGAACAGATAGGAAATAGAACGTTCCCCAGGGCAGGTGCTGGCCATGGGCACAGCCACTCATTCGCTGTAGTAATGAACTCGACGGTGTTCCTTTCGTGTTATCATTTGAGGTTCTTTGTTTCTTTCATTCATTCTGAGAGACAGAGAGAGTGGACGCATGCATGTGTGCCTGTGAGCAGGGATAGGGCACACAGGGAGGGAGAGAGAGAAGAGGGCCAGCGGGCTCCGCATCGTTGGCGCCCATCTTGAGGTGGGCCTCCCTGTGGAGGCTCAGCCTCACAAACTGTGAGATCGTGACGTGAGCTGAGATCCAGAGCCACATGCTTTTGTTTCTTTTTTCATGTTCACGTCCTAGAGAAAGCGAGAGAGACAGAGAGAGCACAAGCGAGGGAGGGGCAGGGAGAGAGAGAGGAAACCCAGAAGGGAATCAGGTTCCAGGCTCTGAGCTGTCAGCACGGAGCACTAGGCGCGACTCAGCTCAGGAACCCTGAGAGCCTGACGTGACCCGAAGTCGGACCATTACCCAGCTGAGTCATCCAGGCGGCCCACAGAGTTTGCAGTGTGTATTTTCAAAAGAAAAAACAGCTACGTTGATATATAGATCTATCTACCTGTGTGTCCTTAGGGATACCTATGTACATACACATACATGTCTACATATACGTACACACATTCGTGGATGTGTATATATATGTATATGCATACACACTCGTGCGGGCGCGCGCGCGCACACACACACACACACACACACACACACACACACCATGTAAACTGAGCCCAACAGTCTTCTCAGTGGAGACGCAGAGCCAGGAGGGAGGCATCAGCACAATGTTCAAAATGAAAGGGAAACGTCATTCTCGTATCTCTCAGTACGTGCCATGACAGGGAGACACACGTGAGTGTTCTGGTAGGATAGGAAGCTGCTCCCACGGAGAATGCAGGCAAATGGCCCCTATGGAGCCAATGGAACCCTAGTGCACTTGTGGTAGGAGACTGATCAAGGAGGCCCAACACTGGTGACCTTTGTAATGCTAGCAGAGGGCATTTGCATTTGTATAGCATGCGATCATTGACGTTGCCCCTGGGGGGAGAAAGGTTTTGCATCTCTATTCTCCTAGGTTTGTGGCTTGGTTTTGTCTTCCCTTGTGCACTGGAAAGAGTCCTGACAGGTCCTGATGGTCCACAGTAAGTCCCAGTCACCAGAGTCCAGAGTCCCTTGGTGATGCTTGTGGGATGGTGTCCTTCCCATGACCATGAAGTCCAGAGACCAGTCTTGAGCTTTTGCTGTAAGTCCTGTTTCTACCAGGTCCAGTCTGGGGGTGCCTCTTTGCAAGGCCTCAGGTGAGGACACGTGATGAAGGCTGCCCATTGGGACTGGCCTTCCATGATCCCTATGTCCGTGACTCCCTGCTCTCCTTCCAGGGCTGCGTAGGTTCGTGCCCTTGATGCTCCTTTCGTAGAAAGCCTTGACTGCTTGGTCTCTCTACTCCTCCTCACCCTGGACGGTAGTCCTGTGGCTCCCCTTGAATCCTCAGGCATACGTTTCCTTGCCCACCTCTGCACACTGGCCCTCCAGAGCAGGGTCTGGTACGCCTTGCACGTTCAGTCGATGCTTGCTGCACAATCGCATGGGTGATGGCCTCTCTCTCTCTCTCTCTCTCTCTCTCTCTCTCTCTCACCAAAAGAAAGAAACGTTGAAAAGCAATTGAAACCCAAGAAAAGAAAAATGGCACGGAGGAGTTGGGATCTGAGGCACACTGTGAAGGAAACATGGGGGTTGGGAGGTAGTGGAGGTGGACAGGCGGTTCCACAGAGTTGAAGGATGTGCCACAGTCCGCGGTGGCAGGGTGGACTTGAGGGTGGGACCGCTGGTGGTGCAGTCCAGGTAGGGCCATGGGAAGGGCATGCAGAGCTGAAAAGCACCGGCCTTTCAAGGAGAAGGGAGGTGGAAGGAGTCTCGTGTGCCCAGTGTGTCTCCCTGTCCCTTAGGGCTGCCCCTGTGGTCACAGGTCACGAGCGAGGAGGGTGCACGGCTGTAGATGTCCCCGGTTGGCGGCAATGTGAGGGAGAGTGAAGAAGAAACACAGAGGCCTGGGATGCAAGAGGGATCACTGGGTTCACGTGCAGCCACCTCCCTGGGAAAAGCCACCAGGCAAAAGGTTCCTGGGTCTCTTGAGGGGTGACAGGGAGGTGTCCACCTTGGGAGGAGACACCTGCCAGTCCCTGTCCCACTGGCCTGGTCTGTGGAGCCCTCTGCCTGGCTCCCGGCTGTCAGGCTGGCGGGCAGTCGGTCAGAGCATCTGGTGGGCACAGGGAGGTGCGGTGGTGCAGACCCTGGCGCCCAGGAGCTGTGCCCCCTGCGGGGGGGTGGGGGTGGGGGTGGGGGGATGGGGCGGCTTGCATCCTGGGCCCAAGCAGGTGTGCGGGAGCGCGCGCACGAGTGCGCGCACGCGGCGTGGGCCAGGGCCGGAGCCCGGTGAGGGACACAGCTGAGGCTGCAGCGGTGCTGTGAGTCCTGGCTCCCAGCCCGCCTGCCGCCCCAAGGCCCCAAGTGTCTGGGCCAGCCAGGGACTGACGCCCACCTCAGCCCCCGACCGGGGACATGCTGCTGCCTGGCGCCTGCGACCCGGTAGCCATGGCATTGGCGGTAGGGGTAGCGGTAGTGCTACCGGGAGCGCTCGCGGGAGCGTGGGCGGGGCCCCGCGTGCAGAAGACTGGGAGCCATGAGCCTCCAGCCTGGGAGGGTGGCGGCCCTGCTGCTCCTGCTGCTCCTGGAGCCAGAGGGCAGGGCGCGGGACGCGCTTCCCGGGCGCCTCGGTCTTTGGGCGCGCTGGTGGAGTGCCAGCACTGGCTGGGGCAGAGCGCGATGCGATGCCCCCCGGCGCCCCCGAAAGACCATCTGGGAGAAGCCTAAAGGTGGAGCAGCTGAGACCCACAGCCTCCCTCCAGGACCTGCCTCAGTCGCGGTGCTGCCAAGGTAGGGACCCTAGCGACAAGGTCGCACGAGGCCTTCCCCCCTGCCCCCCTCTGTCTTCCCCTTCCATGAGCACCACCACCCCCCCTCCCCTGGTGCTCCGGGCTTCTTCTTGGGCTCCTTTGCGGCTGCAGTCTGGAGGCCTCAGGAGTGGGCTTTCTGGGTTGCACCCTGGTTCCCTGGAGGAGGAGGGCCCCAGATCGAGTAGGGGGTTAGGCTCAGGCGGTGGGGAGTGGCTCAGGTCGAGAGGGGGGGCGCCCTGAGTGCCCATGGAAGTCTGACTGGGTTGGTGGTTGGCGGGTGGAGGTGGGAACGAAGGAAGGAAGGAAGGAAGGAAGGAAGGAAGGAAGGAAGGAAGGAAGGAAGGAAGGAAAGCGTGGACCTGCGGTTGTGGGAAAGTGTCAAGGCAGGGCCAGGGAAGTCGCAGCCATGAGCAGGAGGAATCATTCCTGCCTGTGAAAATGAAGTACAAGGGACCTGAGATTCCAGAGAAACATTCCAGGGAGAGTCAGGGTGGTGGGCCTGAGTTGCTGGAGGCCAGCAGGGGACGGTGTTGAAGGGATTGAGAGTGGAAGCAGCAGGTGAACACAGGCCTCCTGCCTCCCCCCTCCACACCTGCTCTCCTGGCCTGCCCAGCCCCGCCCAGCCCCGCCCCGCCCTGCCCCACCCCTGGTGGCAGAGTTGCACCCTCTGATGGGGAGGGCGAGATCTCACCCCGCTTGTGGCGAAAGGGGGTCCTCTATCGTGGGAGTCCATGGGACTAGGGGGTAGGAGTCTGGATTAGGGCAAGTGCAACTCCTGGTTGAGCTTTTCATTTCTGAAGGCAATGTGCATTCCATCAGTGAACTCGGAGCCAGGGAGCCAGGAAGAAGTGGCGCTTCTGTGTTTTCGAGGGTGGTCCAGACTCTTTCCTACTTGGAGCTGTGTGCTGAAGAGAACTGGGTGTTGTGGATGGAGTCCAAAGTCATCTCTTTGGGACATGTTGGGTGGGAACGTCTTCTTCGCACTCTGGCGAGGAAGGTGGATGGAAAAGCTCCTTGTCCGAGGCAGACGTGTGGGTTTTGTTGTTCCTGTCCGTGGGGCGTGGTGCTTCCCGTTTCCGTGGAGCGCCTCCTGTCTTGCATTCGTTCCGTGTTTCCAGAGTTTCAGTCCTTGGCAATCACATCTCCTCCGCGACTCCCCAGGCAGCACGAGGGAGAAGTGACTCGGAGCCCGCCGGGTCCCTAGAAACCCGTGCGTGTGTACTGGAGCAGGCAGTGCTCCTCTCTCAGCCTCCTTTGGAAATGAGGTCTTGGGCAAACGGTCTTTCACTGCATGGGTTGTACCTCTCCCCGGTTGTTGGGGGGAGTGTGTGTGCGTGAGTGTGGTGCTGTGGCCCGTGTGGAGTCCGGACCGCGTCAGGGACCCAGTTCTTTGCAAGGAATGCGTTTTGTTGCATGGGAAGATCTCATTTCACTAGAGAGTTCCAATCCTGTCTCAAAGGCTGAACACATCCTGAAGGCAGCACCTTGACCTCACTGAAAGCAAAGGCCTAAGAGCAGAGGCTTTCCCACACTTCCATCTCGAGCTGACTGGTGCTTTATGTTTTCAGGAAGATGGTGTGGTGTCGGCCATTTGGAGCAGCTCAGGCTCCTAAGCATGTCCCCGTGGGGTGAGTTGTCTCTCTCAGCAATTCAGAAGATTATGATTATCTTGAAGATCATTATTTTCTTGATTACCATGATTACTATATTCTGCATATTGCATGGCATGGAATTTGATAAGGAGCTCGATACCCTGAACCTTTTCGTCACCAAAGCTCACTACAACAAGGAGTAAAACAATCACTGTTGTGCGATGGACAATGCACCTTACCTTTATTATACTATTTTAGTGGTATATACATACGTTTAGAGCAATGAAATTGTTCACTTAGATCTAAGGAGTTTTTTGTGACATCATGGTACTTCAAGAAACCATGAAAAGAATGGAAAATCTAAGTTACTTAGTAATCTAAGCACTGTGTTCTTTTGGACACGAAATCCTAAGTAAAGAACTCATCATGCAAAAACTGTCAAGTCCTGATAATTCCTTATTATTCCAGTAGGTCTAGTGAATGGAATGGACTGAACTAAGGTCTCTGAAAATAGGAAACTAGAATTTGAGATATTGAGTCACCTTTACTCTGTCTTTCCCTGTTGACATGGTCTTATTTTATTCGGTGATGTCTTTTGACCTTTACCCTTTTCCCTCCTTTCTGCCCCCCCACCTTTGCAATCATCTTTATGTATTGATGGGCTTGTTTCATTCTGGTTTGAGGATTTTTGTTTTTTGTTTTCTTAGTTTTTGTTTCAGATTTCCCATATATGTGCGAGCATTTATATGTGTTTTTCTCTATGTGAATCTTTCACTGGGCATAATGCCCTCCAGGCTATTATAAACACTGTGGCATGATAACAGGTGTGAAGTCATTTTTGGGAGTTAGTGATTTCATGTGTTCTGAGTAGTACCTAGGGGGTAATTGAGGGAAGTGCTGGATGATATGGATGTTCTCCTCTGAATTGTGTGAGGAAACTTTACTTTGTTTACAACTGTCTCTGCACCAAGTTCCAATGTCACCAACAGGGCATAATGATTTGCTTTCTTCCACATTGTACCCGATGCTTGTGCTTTGTTGCCTTTTTGATAAGACCGTTCAGATAGGTTTCAGGTGATATCTCTTTGGCTTTGGACTTTCATTTCCCTAATGTGGAGTGACATGGAACTTCTGTTCATGTATGTGGTGGCCATCTGTATGTCTTCGTTGGAAGAATGCCTCTTCGGGACTCTGCCAGGTCCGTCATTGCTCTTTGCTTTTGCATTGTTGCGTTGTAGGAGATCTTGATACCTTTTGTGTTTTAACCCTTGACCATGTATGTAGTTTGCAAGTATTTTCTCCCATTCACTATGTTGCCTTCCCATTCTGTGAAAGATATTGTTGCTGTGCAGAACTTGTTTTTTTAGTTTCATGTAGTCCCACTTGTTTAGTTTTCCTTTGTAGCTTTGTCTTCTGGTGTCAAATCCCAAAACTCAAGTCAAGACTGAGATCCAAACATTGTCGTGGGTTTGGCATTTGGCTTTGTCCAGCAAAGCCAAGGACAGCAGAAAGGATTGCTTCAGACTCTACGCAAGTCAAGAGAGGTGAGAGGGAGTTAAGGGACGTCTCCGCAAGCTGCTCTCAGGCTCCTGTAGTCATTAAGCCTACAAACGATGTACAACACGTCGGCGGGCCACATGCTAGAAAGAACGTATTGAAGATATTCTGCAAACCATATCTAGACAGGATAAAATATTCCATGCGACAACACGATCCAAGAACTTGGTGAGCCCATGCAGAACCCAACCCCTAGATACACACACACTAGATCAGCCAAGTCTCGCCTGCCCCCCAGATACACACCAACTAGGTAAGTGAGCTGCTGCTGGCTCTTTGCAGGAAGGCCAGAGAGCAGTGATCTGCTCTGCAAAGCGTTCCCTAGAACCTCCCAACTCAGGACATCGTTGTGCGATTTCCCACACCTGCTGCCCAAGGTCTTCTCCAGGACTTTCTGGTTTCAGGTCTCAAGTCTGTAATACATTTTAACTTCGTTTTTGTGTGTGGGGTAAATAGGTGTCAGGTTGTTTTTCCATGCCTGTTGTTTTTCTGTGCCCAGTGATTCTGACACCACCTGTTGGGGAGACTGCCTTTGCCTCAGGTTATACTCTTGGTTCTTTGGTTGTGAATTAATTGGTTACATATGTGTGGGTTTCTTCCTGGGCCTTCAGTTCTGGTCCAGTATCCTGTGTGTCTGCTTTTACCCCAATAGTGTACGGCTTGGGTTATTGTAGCTTTGATATCTAGTTTTAAATCAGAAAGCATGGTGCTTCCAGCTGTTTTCTTCCTTCTCACAATGACTTTGGTATTCAGAGCCTTTTGTGCTTCTGTCCACCTTGAAGGATGGTTCTATTTTTGGGAACGTGCTTAAGCTTTGATAGGGATTGCACCTAGGGAATATGTAGATGGCTTTAAGTAGTGTGGACATTTTGATAATCTTAATTCTTGGGATCCACTAGCATAGAATGTCTTTCTGCTTATTTCTGTCTTTTCAAATTCTTTCTCCACTGATTTCTTCTTTTCAGGAAAAAGGTCTTTCTCCTTCATGGTTAAAGTCATTGTTTCTTTTTTAAGTTTTCTATCTTTTCCTTGACAGAGAGAGATACATGGAAACACACACATACACATGCACACACACACAAACAGAGAGAGACAGAGAAAGAGAGAGATTCAGAGAGAGCACACATGAGTGGGGAAGAACTGGGAGAAAGGAGACACAGAATCTAAAGTAGGCTCCAGACTGTGAGTTGTCAGCACAGAGCCCCACACAGGGCTCAAAACAACACCATGAGATCACGACCTTAGCCAAAGCCAGATGCTTCACTGACTGTGCCACCCCGGTGTTTGTAGGCTGAATTTACTCTTAAGTTTTTTCTTCTCTTGCAGTGATTTTAAATTATTTTCTTAATTTCCCTCTCCGATACTTTATTATTCATGTACAGAATTGAAGGATGTTCTGTACAACGACATAGATATCTTAACATGACTGAATTCATTTATTAGGTCTACCAGTAAGGTTGTGGAGTTTCTGCGGTCTCTCTAGAGCATATCATGCACTCCCAATAAGTGAAAAAGTACCTGGGAACATAGGATAGTGCGATTGAATTTAGATGAGAGTAAGAAGATATATGGAGTGAGAGTATGCAAGTTTTCTGAAATGTTTTGTGGTTGATACAATCCAACAAGTCCATAAACAAGGTTTGTTTGGATATATGTTTCCTTTCCACCACCAAGTCCATAAACAAGGTTTGTTTGTATATGTATTTTCTTTAAACCAGAACCAGAGAGCTGTGACATTGACATATGCTTCCCAACACATTCCCACAATGCGCCCTGTGCATTTGGGAGGTAGCCCCTTCTCTCTTTTCTGTCCTGGAACCCAGTGCCTGACTCCACCACTCAGTGAATTCATCTCAGAATACTGCAGTTGGGAAGAGACCTATGTTTTTCATAGACTTCCTGAAAGGCACCTAAAAACATTGGATTTTACATGGTTGTGTCTGATCTGTCTGGAATCCTCTGAGGATGTGTCAGTTGGAATGGCACTTTCTTTGCCGTGAGATCAGGGAGCCCTGCAGTATTCCTGTGTGCCCTGTGGTCGGTCACCAGTGGGTGCTGTGTGGCTGCTCATGACAGGGACACTGCTCCCCAGAGATGGGGCTGGCAGGTGCCAGGCGTCACTGCTGGAGGAGCCTGAAGGGTGGAGGGGCTTGACTCGCTACCAGAAGCCTGACTGAGTCTCCATCCTGCAGTCTCCTTGAGCTCCTGATGTGCTGTGTAAAGGACTCTCTGGCTTGTCGAGGTCCAGGTGGTTCTTGCTGTTGCCACTCAGTCGTCAGGATGAACACCTTCAGGTCCTGGTCTTTAACTCATTGACCTGACCTGCACTTAAGGTGCTTTCCTGAGAGTAAGCGACCCAGCCTGGGAGGAGAGCCAGCAAGCAGACAGCAGTGGACCAGCCTGTATCCTCCACTGGCCTGAAAGCAGGGCCTGGCTGCTCTACTGAGAAGCAGAGCTATGGAACAGGAGGTGCACAGGCAGTTGGAGTTTGTCATGGTAATGGGCCTGGATGGGTGTGTTCCAGGGCATGGGGCAGGGATGCTGTGCAGGAGGTCAGAATGAGGGAATGTGGTTTCTTTCCTGCCCCATGGGTCACTCCTAGGTACCCTGATGGCCTCAGTGCTGGCTTGTCCTCCAGATTCTTCAGGAATCCACTCAGTCCCAGGGGTCCCTGCTTTCCACATAAGACCCCAACGTAATCAAGAGTTTATAGATATCGGAACCTGGAGGCAGCGCCCGAAAAATGCATATAAATTTTTTCCCCAAAGTTGTGCTAGGTGTACACGCCTACAGAGAGGGAGAGTTTCGGTACACATGTACCTTTCTGTACAATGATGAGAGTCAAAATATTGGAATCGGCCCAGTCATTCAGTTTCTGGAGACGCAGAGTAAAGGATGATGTGTGGCCCCTGAGAATGCAGAAGGGGATAGGACTGTGCCTGTCCACCGTGGGGACATCCCATAGTACAAGACCATAGTCCTGGAGGGATGCCCAACCTGTCACACGACTCATGAACACAAACACAGACACCTGGGGCCCTCAAAGCCAAAGGACTGTGAAGATGACACCGTGTCTTCTGGGCCAATATTTCTTGAAAGAATATACATTTTTTTCTGCGTATGTACTTGTTGTTTCCTATTTATTTATTTATTTATTTATATGGAGAGAGCGAGAAGAAGAATCCTGACCAGGGCTTCAAGCTGTCATTGTAGAGCCTGACTTGGGACTTGATCTCAAGTACCTTGAGATCATGACCCGAGCCAAATTCGACTCGGAAACTTGCCCATTGAGCCATCTTGGTGCCTGTCCTCATTATTAAATCTTCATTTTACTGAATACATGTCACCTGTAGGAAACCCTTCAGAACTTTATACTTTAGTGCCTAATAGATTAGCATAAATGGAATATTGACGGTTTCATTTGGGTGTTTTTATAATATGCACGTTAGACCAATATCACCATGGCCAGTCGAGGAACATGAAAGATTTTCAAGGTATTCGCTCTGGTCCAGACATTTCTCTTCTGGCTTCTGCTCTTGTGTCAAACCTCAGAGGGTCCTCATGCCAGATAATGAAGATATTTCAAGTGGGGGCTGCACCTAATCTTTGTTCTTTGAGGACTATTCCTCTAGTGGATTCCTTGAGTGGAATATTCCACTACAATATTAGTGCCATTGAATATTTAAGCAATTATTAATCAGTCTCCTGTCATGTAGCCAGACACAACAGGCCATGTTGTGTGTTTGCACACACATGGAAATCCCAGAGGAGCTAAAGCAGCAGAAACCGAGATCGCTGGTTGCAGAGACTGGGGTGAGGGAATGAGCCGTGGGTGATTAGTAGTCCACGTGTCTCTGTGATGGAAATGTTCTAGGAGTACATAGTGGTCACGGGTGTAAACTCCTGCGAATGTACGTACTGACACTTGAATTGTAATTTCAAAGGATCAGAGTAAATTGTTTGGAACTTAGTTTATCTTTTATTTATAAAACACAAATATATAAGGACAGTAAATACCGCTATAACAACTACAGAAATGACAAAGAACACAATGACAAGGTCAGGGAATTCATCCTGTGGGGCTGCAGCCGACATGAGCCGCTGTTGGGGAGCTGAGGCTGGTTGCTCAGCTGCAGCAGGTGGTTGCTCCAGCCGTTCCGTGACCCCGCCGGCTGGGGCTGGGGGCTGCTCATGCTCTGGGGCCACCAAAGGGGCAGGTGGCTCTTCCAGCTCCTGACTGTCAGCCAGAGCTGGGAGTACCTCCTGCCCTGGTGGGGACGCTGCAGTGAGGGTCTCCGATTCTCGTACCCGCTGAGCTCCAGGAGAACTGGTGGCTTCAGGCAGCCTGGGCCGCGAGGCTGCAGTGGGCACCGCAGAGATAGCGGGGGCTCGCTCCCGAGGCACGTCTGGACGGGGCTCTAGAGCTGCTGCCAAAGCTTCAAGAATAGAAAGTGTCATCACCGTGAGTGCCATTCCATGGCAGGAAACCTCTCCCGCAGACATTGTCATCTGAGTCAAAGAACCCACCAGGAGGAAATCTCCCAGACGGCAGGCTAATGGAACAGTGATCTGAGCCTAGTCCCTACGCCTGGCCCACCTACAGTCTGAGGAAACGTGTTCTCTGTGGCATACCCCGTCCCGGCCACACGCCCACATCTCCCACCCAGAGTCCTCCTCGCCCAGAGGCTCTGGCTCATTGGGCTCACGGTGTTTCCGCCATGAGTAGAGAAGGCGGGCGCGGCGCTGCAGCTCGGAGCCCGGCATGTGGGCCCTTACATACGCCCGCAGCAGCTTCAAGCTGGTGAAGTCTGGAGGCCGGAAAAATTCCTCGGGGTAGTGATCCAGCCAGGTGCCCAGGATGGAGGAGATGGCCCTGGGGATACAAAAGTAGCCAGAACAATCACCATGGGGTGTTCCTCCCGCTGATGTCTCAGGACAGGCCTGTGGGACCTGGCCTCTATGCCTCCTGCTCCTGGACGCCCAGAGGGTGCTTCTGTACGTTGTCCACCTGTGATTTGGCAGTCCCGCCGACGAGAGACCTGGTCACTGAAGAGGGACCGTCAAGATTCTGTTTGACGGGAACCCCTTAACCAATGATGTGGTGGTCTCTGTCCTTCTTGGGGAAGCCAGCCAGACTCCTCGCTGTGTCCCGCTGCCTACCTCCCACTGGAATTCAAGTCCGTGCGTGAGTGGAGGGGTGGTGTCGGGGTGAGTCAGTGCCTTCACTGCATACCCTAGCGCTCCACGAAAATCTGCGCAAATACGGGACAAGAGGACTCTGTCTCTTACCTGGGCTTGCTGGGACCCTCCTGGTGCCTTCAACGTGACGACCTGTGCCTCTGTGCTGCCTCATGCACTCAGTGCACATGTGGGTGTCGTCCCACTGACACCGTTCTCCCATCGTGTGGGTGATATGTGCTCCTTGAGCCCTCACTGTGTCTCCTGTACCCTTGCTAAGCACGCACCGTGGATGTTCCCCAAGGTGGTGAGCGTGATGCTCCCCCAAACCGTTATGCTGGGTCCCCTGATGGGGCTCTAGGCAAGGCTGTGAGTGGGAAGGGATGGGGTTGGACTCTCTAAGGGGCTGACGTGGTCCTCTGGCGCCCTCTGCTGCCTCCTTGTGCCCACAGCCCTACCTCTACCAGACAGGACAGAACCCCTTTCCTTGCTTCCAGGGAGAAGCCCTCAGATCTTTGCCCTCTCACAGGACTCTCAGACGTGTGGGATGCTGGGTCCTGCAGCCCCTCCCACGCACAGTCTCAGCACTGCCCTCTTGGAGAAGGAAGGCCCTCCAGCCTGAGCTCAGCCTACTCACAGTTTCTCCTGCTCCCGGGGTCCGCCATCCTCCTCAGCCTCTGAATGGAAGCATCCGTATCTGGAGGAGGCCAGAAGGACATCATATGAGCTGTCCTGTGGATGCTACGTCTTGTCCTATCCAGAGTCCCTGGCTGCTGACTAGAATGGAGCTCTGGAGGGGAGGGTACTGTCCGCTCTGCGCATTGGATCCCAGTCAGCTCCTACAGAAGTGCCTGCACCTAGTGGGGCTTCCTGCGTGTTTGAAGAATGATAGGGCCCCAGTCAGCTCCATCACACATATTGGTGTGGGTCTGGGCGTGCTGCTCATCCTGGGCATCCTTGACTGGTTTGAGCCAGGACTCAGACACACAGATAGAGCCTCCAATCTCCTTTTCCAATGGGAAAACAGCCCAAGTCAACACCTGGCGACAGTGAGGGATGAGGCAGAAAGTTGATCATGGGCAAGAGGACAAAGATGACCCAGCAGAGACGCAGCCCTGCCAGCAGAGCTTTCCACAGGCCAGGGTGACTTTCCCTGCTGTGCCCCCACTGAGGACCTGGAGTGTTTCCACCCGGATCAGAGGAACCATGTGAGACGCCAGGACGTGTGGTGACTTTCCTGAGACTCCTAGCTTTCAGGGGCTGAATCGCCCTGGGCTGTGAAGGGCAGGGTGCTCACCTCATAAACAGTATTTCCAGGACCTGCTGGGTGGTAGTAAAAGTCCTGTATGTTCTCAAGAATGTGAAGAGGTAGGAGGGGTCTCTACCCAGGAAAGCAGGTACCAGGTGCTCCACTCGCTGTTCCAGTAGCATCCAGCCTCCTTCGATGGTCCCTTCCTCACGGTTCTCATTGTCGGGCATGGGTGAGATGTTCATACCCTGAGGTAGAACACAGGAGGGACACAGAGTCAGACACAGCACCATGGACATCAGGAGGCTTGGGGTCCAGAATGCAGACCAAACCCCCAAGCCGTCAGTGACTTGTGGCAAGAGTGAGACCTGGGTGCCCAGACTCTGAAGAAGGATGTTGGTAATCACACGAGAATTTGAGTTGGGAAATGGCTGAACACGTTAGGATCTCCGATCTGACATCCCCACAGGCGAGGGAATTAAAAGCAAGAATGACCTATTGGGACCTCATGAAGATAAAAAGCTTCTGCACAGCAAAGGAAACAACCAACAAAACTCAAAGGCAACCAATGGATTGGGAAAAGATATTTGCAAATGACCTATTGGACAAAGGGCTAGTATCCAAAATGTATAAAGAGCTCACCAAACTCCACACCTGAGAAACAAAGAATCCACTGAAGAAGTGGGCAGAGAACATGAGTAGATACTTCTCTAAGGAAGACATCCGGATGGCCAACAGGCACATGAAAAGATGCTCAACGTCGCTCCCCATCAGGGAAATACAAATCAAAACCACACTCAGCTATCACGTCACGCCAGTTAGAGTGGCCAAAATGACCAAATCAGGAGACTATAGATGCTGGAGAGGATGTGGACTAACAGGAACCCTCTTGCACTGTTGGTGGGAATGCAAACTGGTGCAGCCGCTCTGGAAAACAGTGTGGAGGTTCCAAACAATTAAAAATAGACCTTCCCTATGACCCAGCAGTAGCACTGCTAGGAATTTACCCAAGGGATACAGGAGTGCTGATGCAGAGGGGCACTTGTACCCCAATGTTTATAGCAGCACTCTCCACAATAGCCAAATTATGGAAAGAGCCTAAATGTCCATCAGCTGATAAGTGGATAAAGAAATTGTGGCTTATATACACAATGGAGTACTCCGTGGCAATGAGAAAGAATGAAATATGGCCCTTTGTAGCAACGTGGATGGAACTGGAGAGTGTTCTGCTAAGTGAAATACGCCATACAAGGAAAGACAGATACCATATGTGTCCACTCTTTTGTGGATCCTGAGAAACTTAACAGGAACACATGGAGGAGGGGAAGAGAAAACAACAGCTTAGAGTGGGAGAGAGCCAAAGCATAAGAGACTCCTAAAAACTGAGAACAAACTGAGAGCTGATGGGGGTGGGAGGGAGGGGAGCGTGGGTGATGGGTACTGAGGAGGGCATGTGTTGGGATGAGCACTGGGTGTTGTATGGAAACCAATTTGGCAATAAATTTCCTATATATTTTTTAAAAAAAACCACCAAGGAAAAAGAATCTCAGGTCAGATTGTTAGATGAGTATGCACGGCACCTCCCCACATGAACAGCAGTGTCCCTGTGATTTCTAACAGCACAGTCCATTCTGGGGATCTGAAGAGAGGGACAGTACCTGGCAGAGGTTGGATCAGGATAATAGGACATGTAGGATGTTCAGTGCAGCACTGTGACATGGCAAGAGAAGGGAATCCTGTCACAGTCCCACATTTGTGAAGGGTTGAATGGGTGAGGTGAGTGGTCACATTTCCAGAATGTTGTCTAGGTGGTAAGGCCCTTGCTCCTGATTAGGAGGGGCCCCAGGGGCGTGTTGCTTGGCCACCAAAGTGCAGAGCATTAGACATAATGCAATGAGCCCCATGTCCTTTGGGTAAAAATCTCCCTGCTCCTCACGAACGTGTGTCAGACGTGGAGAAGGTGTGGAAGGATGGTCGGGCGACCCGGGACCCCTAGGAACGTTCGTCGGGGAAACGTGTACAACAATGCCAATACATTCTAGACAGAATGGGACGTGAAATGGTCTCACGCCTCTTTTCTGATCTTCCTCCAAATAAGTGGAGAGTGACCTTGCGTCTGGCCGTGGCAGGGGCTGGGCCCTGCTGGCATGTTTGGGGAGCAGATGGGGTTCCAGGTTCATCTGGGACCAGGAGTCTCCGAGAGCTACCAGGGGAGCAGCAGTGTGTTTTCTGGGCCCTGGGATTCTTTGCATTGGCTCTGGGCCCTTGGTGTTGGGTTTCCCTGGTACCTGCACTCACCCTGAGCCAGCGGGGCTTCGTCCTGATGGCATGGGGCTTCCTTCTTTCCTTCAGGGAAGTAGAGCAGGGGCTCTCATTCAGCTTGTCCTCCATCTGTGGCATGTGGCTCTGTAAAGACAGTGCCCAGCAGGCAGGCAGGAGTCCTCAAAGCCGTGTCTGCTTGCTTTCACTTGTCCTCAGACCCATAAGAATTCATTCCAGATATGACACCACAGTGTGCACTCACCTCCCCCACGGAGGAGAAGCAAGGTGGCGTGAGGGCCTTGGATTCAACCTGTTACAGGTTAGAGGCACCTCAGAGATCCCTTTTCCCTCCTTCCAGCATGACATGTGCATGGCCATGATGGGTCCACCAGGTGGTCCACTGCCACCGAACCTGCTCCGGTCCCGGGGAGGACCGGCCCCCATGTCCCCCTTTCCCCGAAACTGAACATGAGGGGATGGGGGTGCCCAGGGAAGGTTAAGAGCTATGAGCTGACCTGACCTGGCCTCCTCCAGGCTGCTCTGTGTTACCTTATGTGACCTCCTGGAAAACATCCTGAGGCATCGCCAGCGTGGGTTAAGGAAACCTCTCCAACATCTGAGTAATCCTGCGCACTGGGGTTTCTGGCATCCAGAGCCCCGGTACCTGGGAAAACAACAAGAGAACATCCTAAAGTCTCTGTGTCTGTAGGCAAGTGAGCCTGGTATGGGACCTTCCTAGAACATGGGTGCCAGGTTACAGGAGTTCCAAGCTTTCCTGGGGCCTATTGTGAGCAAAGTGATGTCACGGCCTAGGATCCGCCTCCTGAGTCCCCCTCTGGGATAACACCTTTGCAAATAGTCCTCTCTTTGCTGACTGCTCACCCCCATTCTCCATGAAATGTCCCATCGGTACACAGTTCCACCAATGCACCCCTCTCCACAGTCCCCTGAGAAGCTCTGGGGGCAGCCAGGGTCCCAGCTGTGAGACCTATCTGGGTTGAGACAGAACTCTTCTTTCTTACCTCTTTCTGGTCCCAGATTCGCGACTGTGCTTCTCAGGGATGGTCCGTGTCTTTTCCGCCCAATGGAGATCATTCTAGCATGTCCTCAGGATGTCCTCAGGATGTCCTCAGGCATATGTGGGATGATACCTGTGAAATTGGAGCAGTGGTGTCACCTGTTGGAAGTTTATCCAACCACATTGACTTCAACGTCTCACCTCCTCTGATTCTGCTGCTCCTCTGATCCCAGCCCACAGTCCTTCCAGGTGTGCGTACGTGCGTGAGTGTGAGTGTGTGTATGTGTGTTTACCAGTGCTCGTTTTCTGGGGTCCCAGAAGGTCACATCCCCACCTAGGGAAGGATGGCCAAACATTTCCTAGGAGCTTAGGTTCTCTACTTTCTAAAGCAATCCCTACAGGAGGGATTGGAGTTGGGGCCTAGTAGGACAGAACTCTCTTTTACGTAGACTTTGTCAGTAGTGTGCCACGAGCCATTCCCTGCCTTTCCACTGGGTACATACAATGGGGACAGGGTGGCACTCAGTGGGTTGCCCTGGCCTGGGGGTCCTCCTCAGGGAAGAACGTGCTGGGATGTCTTCTGCGACGCTCCTCTTCAGCCTCACCCCCACGCCACCTCCATGTCTGCACCCAGTGACAGTAACACACCCTTTTCCAGACCCCCTTCGAAATCCTGGGTCAAATCCAGGACCCCATTTTGAGGACATGAAGTTGGGGTCATGCCTGGTTCTGACTTTCTACCCGTCTGTGATTCTGGGCAAGGCACTGACCCTAGCAGGGTCTTCACTTTCTCCTCCCCTCAGTGGCTCCCTGGGATGCCCCCATCCTGTCAACACATCCTTGTGGGATTTCCTTCCTGGAGTGTGGTATGGACGTAGTGTTTGATTTCTGTTGCAAAGAAGATGGCACCGTGGCCCCAGACCAAACAAGTTTAGGTGATAAAATGTGTATGGCATGGCCTCATGCTCACTGTCACTCTCTGTGTTGTCTCTCAGCTCCTCACAGTGGGGACCAACCCCCGTGTTGAGTCGTGACACGGACAGGTACACACAGCCTAGCCCTGAGAGACAACAACAGACAGGGAAGAACTAAGGCACTCGATGTGGACTGAATCCTGCCACCACCCTGAAGTGGGTTCAGGGGTTGAGTGAAGCAGATTCTGTCTGAGCGATGACAGCAGCCCCAACCTCCTGAGAGGCTCTGGCAGGAGCCCTCCGCTGAGCCCTGCTGAATTCCTGGTCCCCTGGGCCTGTGAGGTGGGAAGTTTATGGGGAAGCCCCTAAGGGTGGGGGAATATTGTCCCACGGCACTAGAGCAGAGTAGTCACAACGTCCTCCTGCCCCAGGCCCTGGCCCTCCTCACCCTCCCTCCCTGCTGTCCTCCACAGCTCTTTCCGGTCTCCCTGGTCTCCTTTCACACGTCCCCTCTGAAACAATGATCTCTGCCTCCGCGTGTCTGCTCCACTGTGCCTTCTGCCGGGATACATTCCCTCGGACTTGAGCAGGGCTGACTCGTCTTGCACTGCGGCAAGAAATATTAACGTTTCCTCAGCACAGCCTTGTCAGACCCTCCCCTGGTGGAGCTCAGGACCCACTTGTTGCACCTTGAATTTTTCTATGGAGTCCTTGCTCATGTCATTCCCATTTTTGTTTCATGTTCTTTCCATCTTCCTGGCTAGTCCTTGAACTCCTAGAGGGAAGACGTGGCTGCCTTACCAGCACTGGCACTATGTGAATGCTCAGATGCTCATTCCCGGGGGCTGACTGAGGAGGTAAAGGGATCCCACCCACCAATTAGCAGCTCAGTCATTGTAGTCTAATTTACCTGGGTCATTTTCCAATACTTATTTTATCGTATATCTGTTGAGTCCACTCTAGTCGTAATTTGGGGCGTGAAATCACACTCCAAGATCAAGAGTCTCATGCCCTACTGACTGAAACAGCCAATTTTCATGGAACTAGACTGATGTCTAAGTTACCTTGCGGGTTAACATTTCGTACGTGTATTAGGTTATGCTGAATTACCAGAGAACGCGCCACATTTCAGAAAGCATGTCCCCATAGATTTCCTCACATGACAGAGCTGGGTGTGTGTTTAGATTGGAGACTAAAGTCCTTCATGTGGTCACTGAGGACCCCAGAGTTCCTCCATTTTGTCCCTTCTCCCTCCCGAGGTTATCAGGTACTTGCACAACCAGCAGCACAAGGGGCGATCAAGGGGAAAGAGAACAAGGAAATGCACCTGGGAGCATGTTATCAGCCTGGTCTAGAGTGCCTAAAATATCCACTTTTTCACTCATTCCTTGCTTTCAAGGCAAGGATTTTTAAGTAGTGATCTGTGAGAACCTATGTCCCACAAACCATAGAAAATGCATCCCTAGATATGCACCACAAAACATACGAAGGTAATTCCTGAGCTGAAGGAAAACATTCTCCCTCCGGGACACGTTGTATGAAGGAAACAAGAAGAGTAAACATCTATGTGTGTGTTTGTGTGCGATCTGTACGTATTAATGAATATGAGGTTTTATCGCTATCCCTGAATATCTTTAAGAAGTGAAGGATCATTGACTTTTAAATAGAAGAATTAGGAAAACAATAAGTAAAAAATTGTAATTAGTGAGCTTACAGACATATAGTATTAAGATATATGAGAGTATCGGGACGCCAGGGTGGCTCAGTGGGTTGAGTGTCCGCCGCCTTGTCAGATCATGATCTCACGGTTCGTGGGTTCGAGCCCCGCATCGGGCTCTGTGCTGACAGGCTGTTTCCGATTCTGTGTCTCCCTCTGTCTCTGCCCCTCCCCCGCTCATGCTTTGTCTCCCTCTCTCTCAAAAAGAACCATTCAAAAACATTTAAAGAAATTCCATTAAGATCTAGGCCAGTAGGAAGTAAACGACTTGTGGTTGAGAAGTCAATGAAGGGCCTCCTACGATGGATTGTTTTCAAGTACGAAAACGCTCATCAACCACATGACTGCAAGTATAGTGTGAATATTGAAACTGCAGCCCAGTTCGCCAGTTAAATGGAAAGAATTCCATATATCTGTGTTCAGTTACACTTCGCCATCCAGAGCAGGGTCTGGTACACCTTGCACGTTCAGTCGATGCTTGCTGCACAATCGCATGGGTGATGGCCTGTCATTCTCACCAAAAGAAAGAAACGTTGAAAAGCAATTGAAACCCAAGAAAAGAAAAATGGCACGGAGGAGTTGGGATCTGAGGCACACTGTGAAGGAAACATGGGGGTTGGGAGGTAGTGGAGGTGGACAGGCGGTTCCACAGAGTTGAAGGATGTGCCACAGTCCGCGGTGGCAGGGTGGACTTGAGGGTGGGACCGCTGGTGGTGCAGTCCAGGTAGGGCCATGGGAAGGGCATGCAGAGCTGAAAAGCACCGGCCTTTCAAGGAGAAGGGAGTTGGAAGGAGTCTCGAGTGCCCAGTGTGTCTCCCTGTCCCTTAGGGCTACCCTTGCAGTCATGGGTCACGAGCGAGGAGGGTCCACAGCTGCAGATAGATGTCCACGGTTGGCGGCAACGTGAGGCAGAGTGAAGAACAAACACAGAGGCCTAGGATGCAAGAGGGAGCACTGGGTTCACGTTGAGCCACCTCCCTGGGAAACCTGCTTTGCAGAAGCCTCCTGGGTTTCTTGAGGGGAGAAAGGGAGTTGTCCACTTTGGAGGAGACACCTGCCAGTCCCTGTCCCACTGGCCTGGTCTCTGGAGCCCTCTGCCTGGCTCCTGGGTGTCAGGCTGGCGGGTAGGCGGTCAGAGCATCTGGTGGGCCCAGCGAGGTGCAGTGGTGCAGACCCTGTCGCCCAGGAGCTGTACCCCCTGAGGGGGGGCGGGGGTGGGGGGATGGGGGGATGGGGCGGCCTGGATCGCGGGACCAAGCAGGTGTGCGGGAGGGCACGCACAAGTGTGCGCATGCGCTTGGGCCAGAGGCGGAGCCCGTTGAGGGGCACAGGTGAGGCTGTAGTGGTGTTCTGTATCCTGGCTCCCAGCCTGTCTGCCGCCCCAGGCCCCCAAGTGTCTGGGCCAGTCAGGTGCTGATGCCCCCCACCCCGCCTCCCCCGACCGGGGACATGCTGCTGCCTATGGCCTGTGACCCGGTAACCTTGGCGGTTGCCCTAGGGGTAGCCCTAGCGCTAACGGTAGCGCTCGCGCCCCCCACGCGGTTAAGACTGGGAGCCATGAGCCTCCAGCCTAGGAGGGTGGTGTCCCTGCTGCTCCTGCTGCTTCTGGACCAGAGGCCAGGGCTTGCGACACGCTCCCGGGACGCCTCGGTTTTGGTTGCTCTGCTGGAGTGCCAGCCCTTGCAGGGGCAGAGCGCCATGCGATGCCCCCCCCCCGGCGCCCCCGAAAGACCATCTGGGAGAAGCCTAAAGGTGCAGCAGCTGAGACCCACAGCCTCCCTCCAGGACCTGCCTCAGTCGCGGTGCTGCCAAGGTAGAGATCCTAGTGACAAGGTCCCATGTGGCCTTCCACCCTGCCCCTCTCTGTCTTCCCCTTCCATGACCAACCCCCCCCCCCTCACTCGTGCTCCGGGTCTTCTTGGGCTCCTTTGCGGCTGCAGTCTGGAGGACTCAGAGTGAGCTTTCTGGGTTGGACCCGGGTTCCCTGGAGGAGGAGGCCCCAGATCCATTAGGGGGTTAGGCTCCGGTGGTGGGGCGTGGCTCAGGTCGGGGGTGGGGGTGGGGGGCGACCTGAGTGCCATGGAGGTCTGACTGCGTTGGTGGTTGGAGGGTGGAGGTGGGAAGGAACGAACGAAAGAACGAACAAACGAAGGAAAGAAAGCGTGGACCTGCGGTTGTGGGAAAATATCAAGGCAGGGCCAGGGAAGTCGCAGCCATGAGCAGGAGGAAACATTCCTGCCTGTGAAAATGAAGCACAAGGGACCTGAGATTCCAGAGAAACATTCCAGGGAGAGTCAGGGTGGTGGGCCTGCGTTGCTGGAGGCCAGCAGGGGACGGTGTTGAAGGGATTGAGAGTGGAAGCAGCAGGTGAACACAGGTCTCCTGCCTCCCCCCTGCACACCTGCTCTCCTGCCCTTCCCGGCCTCGGCGTGCCCCGCCCCTCGTGGCAGAGTTGCACCCTCTGATGGGGAGGGGGAGATCTCACCCCACTTGTGGCTAAATGGGATCCTCTATCGTGGGAGTCAATGGGACTACAGGCTAGGGGTCTGGATTAGGGCAAGTGCAACTCCCTGTTGAGCTCTTCATTTCTGAAGGCAATTTGCATTCAATCAATGAACTCGTAGCCAGTGAGCCAGGAAGAAGTGGCGCTTCTGTGTTTTAGAGGGTGGTGCAGACTCTTTCCTACATGGACGTGTGTGCTGAAGAGAACTGGGTGTTGTGGATGGAATTCAAAGTCATCTTTTTGGGACATGTTGGGTGGGAACGTCTTCTTCGCACTCTGGCGAGGAAGGTGGATGGAAAAGCTCCTTGTCCAAGGCAGACTGGTGGGTTTTGTTGTTCCTATCCGTGGGGCGTGGTGCTTCCTGTTTTCCGTGGAGCGCCTCCTGTCTTGCCTTTTTCCGTGTTACAAGAGTTTCAGACCTTATGAATCACATCTCCTCCAGGATTCACCAGGCAGCATGAGGGAGAAATGACTCTGAGCCCACCGGGTCTCTAGAAACCAGTGCATTTGTACCTGAGCAGACCGTGCTGGTCTCTCAGCCTCCTTTGGAAATGAGGTCTTGGGCACATGGTCTTTCATTGCATGGGTTCCAGCTCTGTCAGGTTGTTGGCATTTGTGTTTGTGCATCTGTGTATGTGTCTGCGATGCCGTGTCCTGTATTTAGTCCGGACCCCAACAGTGTCCCAGTCCTTTCCAGAGACACAGTTTTGTTGCATAGGAAATTCTCATTTCAATAGTGTGTCCCAATGCTGTTACAACGGATGAAAACTTCCTGCAGGCAGCACCGTGACCTCACCAAAAGCAAAAGTCTAAGAACTGAGGCTTTCCCAAACTTACATATCAAGCTGACTGGTGCTTTATGTTTTCAGTAAGATGGTGTGGTGTAGGCCACTTTGAGCAGCTGAGGCTCCTAGGCATCTGTTTTGTCCTCGGGAGGTGAGTTGTCTCTGTCAGCATTTCGGGAGATTATGATTCTCTTGAAGATCATTATTTTCTTGATTACCATGATTACTATATTCTGCATAACCCATCGCATGGAATTTGATAAGGAACTCGATACCTGAAACCTTTTCGTCACCAAACGCTCACTACAACAAGGAGAAAAACAATCACTTTTGTGCAATGGACAATACACTTTACCTTTATTGTACTGTTTTAGTGGTTTGTACATATGTTTAGAGTAATGAAAGTGTCCACGTAGATCTAAGGAGTTTTTTGTGACATCAGAAACCACAAAAATAATGGAAAATCTAAGTTACCTAGTAATGTAAGCACTCTGTCCTTTTGGATACGAAATCTTAGGTAAAGTACTCACCTTGCAAAAACTGCCAAGACCTGATAATTCGTTACTATTCACGTAGGTCTAGTGAATGGAAGGGACTGAACTAAGGTCTCTGAAATAGAGGAAGCTAGAATTTGAGATATTGAGTCACCTTTACTCTGTCTTTCCCTGTTGACAAGGTCTTTTTTTATTCAGTGATGTCTCTTGACCATTAACCTATTTCCCTCCTTGCTGCTCCCCCCCCGCACCTTTGCAATCATCTTTATGTATTTATGGATGGGCTTGTTTCATTCTGTTTTGAGGATTTTTGTTTTTTGTTTTCTTAGTTTTTGTTTCAGATTCCCCATATATGTGCGAGCATTCTGTATGTGTTTTTCTCCGTGTGAGTTCTTTCATTTGGCATAATGCCCTCCAGGCTATTATAAAACACCGTGGCATAATAACAGGTGTGAAGGTATTTTCGGGAGTTAGTGATCTCCTGTGTTCTGAGTTGTACCTAGGGGGGTAATTGAGGGACGTTGCTGGATGATATGGATGTTCTCCTCTGAATTGTGTGAGGAAACTTTACATTGTTTGCGACTGCCTCTGCACCAAGTTCCAATGCCACCAACAGGGCCCAATGATTCGCTTTCTTCCATAGTGTCCCGACGCTTGTGTTTTCTTGTCTTTTTGAAAATACCGTTCAGACAGGTTTCAGGTGATATCTCTTTGGCGCTGGACTTTCATTTCCCTAATGTGGAGTGACATGGAACTTCTCTTCATGTATGTGGTGGCCATCTGTATGTCTTCATTGGAAGAATGCCTCTTCGGGACTCTGCCGGGTCCGTCATTGCTCTTTGCTTTTGCATTGTTGCGCTGTAGGAGATGTTGATATCTTTTGTGATTTAACCCTTGACCATATATGTAGTTTGCAAGTATTTTCTCCCATTCACTAGTTGCCTTTCCATTCTGTGGAAGATATTGTTGCTGGGCAGAACTTGCTTTATTAGTTTCACGTAGTCCCACTTGTTTAGTTTTCCTTTGTAGCTTTGGCTTCTGGTGTCAAATCCCAAAACTCAAGTCAAGACTGAGATCCAAACCTTCTCGTGGGTTTGGCATTTGGCTTTGTCCAGCAAAGTCAAGGACAGCAGAAAGGGTTGCTTCAGACTCCATGGAAATAAAAGAGAGGTGACAGGTAGTTTAAGGGACGTCTCCGCAAGCTGCTCTCAGGCTCCCACATTCATTAAGCCTACAAACGATGTACAACACGTCAGCGGGCCACATGCTAGAAAGAACGTATTGAAGACATGGTGCGAACCACATCGAGACAGGATAAAATATTCCATGCGACAACACGGTCCAAGGACTTGGTGAGCCCATGCAGAACCCAACCCCTAGATACACACGCACTAGATCAGCCAAGTCTCGCCTGCCCCCCAGATACACACCAACTAGGTAAGTGAGCTGCTGCAACTGTTTGCAGGAAGGCCAGAGAGCAGTGATCTGCTCTGCAAAGCGTTCCCTATAATCTCCCAACTCGGGACATCGTTGTGCGATTTCCCACACCTCCTGCCCAAGGTCTTATCCAGGACTTTCTGGTTTCAGGTCTCAAGTCTGTAATACATTTTAACTTCGTTTCTGTGTGTGATGCTAAATAGGTGTCAAGTTGTTTTTCCATGCCTGTTGTTTTTCTGTGCCCAGTGATTCTGGGCACCACCTATTGAGGAGACTGCCTTTGCCTGAGGTTATACTCTTGGTTCTTTGGTTGTCAAATAATTGGTTACATATGTGTGGGTTTCTTCCTGGGCCTTCATTTCTGGTCCAGTGACCTCTGTGTCTGCTTTTACCCCAATAGTGTACGGCTTGGGTTATTGTAGCTTTGATATCTAGTTTCAAATCAGAAAGCATGGTGCTTCCAGCTGTTTTCTTCCTTCTCACAATGACTTTGGTATTCAGAGCCTTTTGTGCTTCTGTCCACCTTGAAGGATGATTCTAGTTTTGGGAACGTGCTTCAAGTTTGAAAGGATTGCACCTAGGGAATGTGTAGATGGCTCTAAGTAGTGTGGACATTTTGAGAATGTTAATTCTTTGGATCCACTAGCATAGAATGTCTTTCTGCTTATTTCTGTCTGTTCAAATTCTTTCTCCACTGATTTCTGGTTTTCAGTAAAGAGGTCTTTCATCTTATTGGTTAAATTCATTCTTTTCTTTTTGAATTTTTTTATGTTTATTTATTCTTGACACAGAGAGGTACTTGGAAAAACACACACATACACACACAGAAAGAGAGAGAGAGAGCACGTTTATGAGTGGGGAAAGTTGAGAGAAAGGGAGACACAGAATCTGAAGCAGGCTCCAGACTCTGAGCTGTCAGCACAGAGCCCATCAGAAGTCTCAGAACACAAGTCATGAGGTCACGACCTGAGCCAAAGTCAGATGCTTCACTGACTGTGACACCCAGGGGCCTGTAGGGTGATTTGTTGTCAAGTATTTTCTTCCTTTGGAGTTACTTTAAATTATTTTCTTAATTTCTCGCTCTGATAGTTTGTGATTCATGTACAGAAATGAAGCACATTATGGAAAACGACATACATATCTTACATGACTGAAATCATTTATTAGGTCTACTAGTAATGTTGTAGAGTCACTGCGGTCTCTCTAGAGCATATCATGCACTCCCAGTAAGGGAAAAAGTATCTGGGAATATAGGATGATGTGATCGAAAATAGATGAGAGTGAGCAGGTATATGGAGTGAGAGTGTGCAAATTTTCTCAAATGTTTTGTGGTTGATATAATCCAACAAGTCCATAAATAAGGTATGTTTGGATATATGTTTTCTTTCAACCAGAACCAGAGAGCTGTAACATAAATATATGGTTCCCAACACATTGCCACAACACGCTCTGTGCATCTTGGGAGCTGGCCACCTTGTCTCTCTTTTCTGTCCTGGAACCCAGTGCCTGACTCTACCGCTCAGTGAATTCATCTCAGAATACTGCAGTTAGGAAGAGACCTACATTTTTACATAGACTTCCTGAAAGGTACCTCAAAAGCATTGGATTTTACAGAGTTGTGTCTGATCTGCCTGGAATCCTCTGAGGATGTGTCAGTTGGAATGGCACTTTCTTTGCTGGGAGATCAGGGAGCCCAGCAGTATTCCTGTGTGTCTTGTGGTCGGTCACCAGAGGGTGCTGTGTGGCTGCTCATGACAGGGACACTGCTCCCCAAAGATGAGGCTGGCAGGTGCCGGGCGCCACTGCTGGAGGAGCCTGAAGGGTGGAGGGGCTTGACTCGGTATCAAAGCCTGACTGAGTCTCCATCCTACAGTCTCCCTGCGCTCCTGATGTGCTGTGTAAAGGACTCTCTTGCTTGCCGAGGTGCAAGTGGTTCTTGCTGTTGGCCCTGAATCCTCAGGGTGAACCCATTCAGGTCCTGGTCTTTAACTCATTGACCTGACCTGCACTTAAGGTACTTTCCTGAGAGTAAGCGACCCAGCCTGGGAGGAGGGCCAGGAGGCAGACAGCAGTGGCCCAGCCTGCATCCTCCACTGACCTGAAAGCAGGGACTAGCTGCTCTTCTGAGAAGCAGAGCTATGGACCAGGAGGCACACAGGCCACTGGGGTTTGTCATGGGATGGGGCCTGGATGAGTGTGTTCTAGGACATGGGGAGGGATGCTGTGCAGGAGGTCAGAATGAGGGAGTGTGGTTTCTTCCCTGCCCCATGGGTCACTCCTAGGTACCCTGATGGCCTCAGTGCTGGCTTGTCCTCCTGATTCTTCAGGGATCCACTCAGTCCCGGGGGTCCCTGATTTTCACATATGAACGCAACAAAGAGTCTGTAGATGTTGGAAACTGGAGGCAGCCCCCGAAAAATGCCAGAAATTATGTCCCCAAAGTTGTGCTAGGTGTACACGCCTGAAGAAAGAGAGAGTTCCGGTACACATGTGCCCTTGTGTTCAATGATGAGAGTCAAAATATTGGAATTGGCCCAGTCATTCAGCTTCTGGAGACGCAGAGAAAGGATGATGTGTGGCCCCTGAGAATGCAGAAGGGGACAGGACTGTGCCTGTCCACTGTGGGCACATTCCGTAATACAAGACCATAGTCCTGGATGGATGCCCAACCTGCACACCACTCGTAGACACAAACACAGACACCTGCTGCACTGAAAGCTAAAGGACCGTGAAGATGACACCATGTCTTAGGGGCTATTATTTTCAAAGAATGTATATTTTTTCTCCGTCTGTATTTGTTGTTTCCTCTTTATTTATTTGGAAAGAGCAAGAAGGAGAATCCTGACCAGGGCTTCAAGCTGTCATTGCAGAGCCTGACTTGGGACTTGATCTCAAGAACCATGAGATCATGACCTGAGCCATATTCCACTCAGGAACTCGACTGTTTGAGCCACCTTCGTGCCTGTCCTCATTATTTAAATCTTTCTTTTACTAAATAAACATCACCTGTAGAAAACCTTTAACAAGTTTACACTTTATTGCCTATTAGATTAGCATAAATGGAATATTGACTGATACATTTGGGTATTTTTATAATATGCACATTAGACCAATATCCCCATGGCCTGTCCAGGAAAATGAAAGATTTTCAAGGTATTCGCTCTGGTCCAGACATTTCTCTTCTGGCTTCTGCTCTTGTGTCAAACCTCAAAGGGTCCCCATGGCAGACAATGAAGATATTTCAAGTAGGGGCCTTCACCTAATCTTTGTTCTTTGTTCTTTGATAAATTGTCCATATCATAGAAATTCCAGAAGAAATTCAGAGAAAAAGGGGCTGAGGGTGTACTTGAACAAATAATAGCTGAGAACTTCTCCAATCTGGGGAAAAAACATGCATTGAAATCCAAGAGGTACAGAGAACTCCCTTCAGACATAACTTGAATCGATCTTCTGCACGACATATCATAGTGAAAGTGGAAAAAGAAGGATAAAGAGAATCCTGCAAGCAGCTAGGGATAAATGGGCCCTAACGTACAAAGGTCAACACAGAAGGGTAGTAGCAGACCTATCTATTGAAACTTGGCAGTCCAGAAAGGAATGGCAGAAAGTCTTCAATGTGATGAACAGGAAAAATCTGCAGCCGAGAATCCTTTATCCAGCAAGCCTGTCATTCAGAATAGAAGGAGAGATAAAGGTCTTCGCAAACATACAAAAACTGAAAAATTCATCACCACTAAACCATCCCTCCGAGAGATCCTAAGGGGGATTCTGTGAGGGAAATGTTGCAAGGACCACAAAGTACCAGAGACACCACTACAAGCATGAAAGCGACAGATGTCACAATGACTCTAAACCCGTATCTTTCAGCAATAACACTGAATGTAAATGGACTAAATGCTCCAACCAAAAGACATAGGGTATCAGAATGGATAAAAGAAAACAAGACCCATCTATTTGCTGTCTACAAGAGATTCACTTTAGACCTAAGGACACCTTCAGATTGAACGTGAGGGGATGGAGAACTATCATGCTACTGGAAGTCAAAAGAAAGCTGGAGTAGCCATACTTTTATCAGACAAACTAGTCTTTACATTAAAGGCTGTATCAAGAGATGAGGAAGGACATTATATAATAATTACAGGGTCTATCCATCAGGACGTTCTAACAATTAAAAATGTCTATGCGGCAAATATGGAAGTCCCCAAATATATAAAACAATTAGTCACGAACATAAGCAACCTCATTGATAAGAATGTGGTCATTGCAGGGGCTTTCATACTCCACTGACAACGTTGGATAGATCATCTAGACACAGGATCATTAAAGAAACAAGGGCCCTGAATGATACATTGGATCAGATGGACTTGACAGATCTATTTAGCACTCTGCATCCCAAAGCAACAGAATATACTTTCTTCTCGACTGCACATGGAACATTCTCCAAGATAGATCACACACTGGGTCACAAAACAGCCCTTCATAAGTATAAAAGAACTGAGGTCATACCATGCACACTTTCAGACCACAATGCTATGAAACTTGCAATCAACCACAGGAAAAAGTCTGGCAAACCTTCAAAAGCATGGAGGTGAAAGAACACCCTCCTAAAGAATGAGTGGGTTAACCAGGCAATTAGAGAAGAAATTAAAAAATATATGGAAACAAATGAAGATGAAAATACAACAATCCAAACTCTATGGGATGCAGCGAAGGCAGTCCTGAGAGGAAAACACATTGCAATCCAGGCCTATCTCAAGAAACAAGGAAAATCCCAAATACAAACTCTAACAGCACACCTAAAGGAAATAGAAGCAGAACAGCAAAGGCACACCAAACCCAGCAGAAGAAGAGAAATAATAAAGATCAGAGTAGATATAAACAATAGGAAAAAAAACCCCACAACTGTAGAGCAGATCAATGAAACCAAGAGCTGTTTTTTTGTTTGTTATTTTTTTTTTGAAAAAAAATAAACAAAATTGATAAACTTCCAGCCAGGCTTCTGGAAAAGAAAAGGGAGATGACCCAAATAAATAAAATAATGAATGAAAATGGAATTATTACAACCAATCCCTCATAAATACAAGGAATTTATCAGGGAAACCTATGAAACATTATATGGCAACAAACTGGACAACCTAGAAGAAACGGACAAATTCCTAAGCACCCACACACTTTCAAATCTCAAACAGGAAGAAACAGAAAACATGAACAGACCCATACCAGCAAAGACATTTAATCAGTTAAAAAATATCTCCCAACAAATCAGAGTCCAGGACCAGACGGCTTTCCAGGGGAATTCAACCAGGCATTTTTTTTTTCATGTGACATTTATTGTCAAATTGGTTTCCATACGACACCCAGTGCTCATCCCAACAGGTACCGTCCTCAGTACCCATCACCCACCCTCCCCACCCTCCCATCCCCCATCAACCCTCAATTTCTTCCCAGTTTTTAAGAGTCTCTTATGGTTTGACTCCCTCCCTTTCTGTTTTTTTCTTTCCCCTGCCCCATGGTCTTCTATTCAGTTTCTCAGGCATACACATTTTCAATAAAATAGTTGACTGAATCCAAGACTGCATTACAAAACTAAACTGAGATCAATTAGTATTTATCCCAGAAATGCAAAGATGTTTTTCTTTTGTAATTTATTTTTTAATATGAAATTTATTGTCAAATTGGTTTCCATACAACACCCAGTGCTCATCCCAACAGGTGCCCTCCTCAATACCCATCACCAGGCATGTAAAGCAGAGATAATATCTATCGTTCTCAAGCTGTTCCAGAAAATAGAAAGGGAGGGAAAACTTCCAGACCCATTCTATGAAGCCAGCATTGCTTTGAACCCAAACGAGGCAGAGACCTAGCAAAAACAGAGAACTACAGGCCAATATCCCTGATAAATATGGATGCAGAAATTCTCAACAAGATACTAGCAAATCGAATTCAACAGCATGGAAAAAGAATTATTCACCATGATCAAGTGGGATTCATTCCTGGGCTGCAGGGCTCGTTCGATGTTCCCAAGTCAATCAGTGTGATACATCACATTAATAAAAGAAAAGATAAGGACCATATGATCCTGTCAATCGATGGGGAAAAAGCATTTGATGAAATTCCGCATCGTTTCTTAATCAAAACCGTCAAGAAAGTTGGGATAGAAGGAACATACTTAAACATCACAAAAGCCATTTATGAAAAGCCCACAGCTAATATCATCCTCAATGGGGAAAACCTGAGAGCTTTCCACCTGAGATCAGGAACACGACAGGGATGTCCACTGTCACCAGTGTTGTTTAACATAGTGTTGGAAGTTCTAGCATCAGCAGTCAGACAACAAAAGGAAATCAAAGGCATCCAAATTGGCAAAGATGAAGTGAAGCTTTCGCTTTTTGCAGATGCCATGATATTATACATGGAAAACCCAAGAGACTCCACCAAAAGTCTGCTAGAACTGATACATGAATTCAGCAAAGTCGCAGGATACAAAATTAATGTACAGAAATCAGTTGCATTCTCATACACTTGTGTGAAGCCACAGAAAAACAAAGAAAGAAACCGATCTCATTCACAACTGCACCAAGAATCCTAAAATACCTAGGAATAAACCTAACGAAAGATGTAAAAGATCTGTATGCTGAAACTATAGACAGCTTATGAAGGAAATTGAAGAAGATACAAGGAAATGGAAAAATACTCTGTGCCCGTGGATTGGAAGAATTAATATTGTTAAAATGTCAATACTACCCAAAGCAATCGACACATTCAACGCAATCCCAATCAAAACGGCGCCAGCATTCCTCTCAAAGCTAGAACAAGCAATCGTAAAATGTGTATGGAACCACAAAAGACCCCGAATAGCCAAAGTAATGTTGAAAAGGAAAACCAAAGCAGGAGGCATCACAATCCCAGACTTTAGCCTCGACTACAAAGCTGGCATCCTCAAGACAGCATGGTATTGGCCCCAAAACAGACACATAGACCAATGGAATAGAATAGAAACCCCAGGGTGGGACCTACAAAAGTATGGCCAACTAATCTTTGACAAGGCAGGAAAGAATATCCAATGGAAAGAAGACAATCTCTTTAACAAATGGGGCTAGGAGAACTGGACAGCAACATGCAGAAGAATGAAACTCGACCAACTAGACCACTTTCTTACACCATTCCCAAAACTAAACTCAAAATGGATGAAGGACCTGAATGTGAGACAGGAAACCATCAAAACCCTAGAGGCGAAAGCAGGAAAAAACCTCTCTGACCTCAACTGCAGCAGTTTCTTGCTGGACGCATCTCCAAAGGCAAGGGAATTCAAAGCAAAAATGAACTATTGGGACCTCATGAAGCTAAAAAGCTTCTGCACTGCCAAGGAAACAATCAATAAAACTAAAAGGCAACTGATGGAATGGGAAAAGATATTTGTAAATGACATATCGGATAAAGGGCTAGTATCCAAGATCTATGAAGAACTCACCAAATTCCACACCCCAAAAACAAAGAATCCAGTGAAGAAAGGGGCAGAAGACATGAATAGACACTTTTCTAAAGAAGACATCCAGATGGCCAACAGGCACATGGAAAGATGCTCAACGTCGCTCCCCATCAGGGAAATACAAATCAAAACCACACTCAGATACCACCTTACGCCGGTCAGAGTGGCTAAAATGAACAAATCGGGAGATGATAGATGCTGGCAAGGATGTGGAGAAAGGGAACCCTCTTGCACTGTTGGTGGGAATGCAAACTGGTGCAGCCGCTCTGAAAAACAGTGTGGAGGTTCCTCAAACAATTAAAAATGGATCTTCCCTATGACCCACAATAACACTGCTAGGAATTTACCCAAGGGATACAGGAGTGCTGATGCCTAGGGGCACTTGTACCCCCATGTTTATAGCGGCACTTTCAACAATAGCCAAATTATGGAAAGAGCCCAAATGTCCATCAACTGACGAATGGATGGAGAAGTTGTAGCTTATATGTACAATGGAATACTACTTGGCAATGCGAAAGAAGGAAATCGGGCCTTTTGTAGCAACGTGGATGGAGCTGCAGAGTGTTCTGCTAAGTGAAAGAAGTCAGGCAGAGAAAGACAGATACCATATGTTTTCACTCCTATGTGGATCCTGAGAAATTCCACAGAAGACCTGGGGGGAGGAGAAGGGGGAAAACCATCATTGACACTCTTAAAAACTGAGAATAAACTGTGGGTTGATGGGGGGTGGGAGGGAGGGGAGGGTGGGTGATGAGCATTGAGGAGGGCACCTGGTGGGATGAGCACTGGGTGTTGTGTGGAAACCAATTTGACAATACACTTCATACTAAAAAAAAAAAAAGAATTAAGAAAAAGAAACAAAAGCTGGACTTGGCTGCAGCTCATAGTCTCCAGGTAGGATTCCTGAGGCTTACAGATTGTCATCCTCCTACAGGTCTCTCAAGGACTTTATTTAACGTTTTACCACTAGAGCTTGGCCCCGGTTAGTGTCACTTTCCCTGATAGCCATAAACACTTCCCCAGATAGATGCTAGCAATTACCTCTCAAGCCTATGGCCTACTGATACACATCGGAAGGGTTTCAAGACTGATGTTTTCATAGCCAGTAGTAAACAACCTTATCTTAGCAGCAGCTAGCTCCTCCTGGTCCTGAAAGTGCTACTTCTAAATTCCTTAGAGACTTGCATTACCCTTAGCCCCCACTAAGTAGAAAGTATGGAATCAGTCACTTCTCACAAACACAAGTGCAGCTCTTCCTACCCATGGGTTCTAGCTCCATCCTGTCATAAGCACATTTTTGCACCAAAAATGGCTCAAAATTCTTTCTTGACTGTTTCCTCTCAGCCCACATCACACCAGCAATGCTACATATTAGCTCCTGGTGCATTGATCTGTTCCTTTGTTTGTTTACCTTGATTTTTGTTTATTTCTGCTCTGCTCTTCATTATTTCCTTCCTTCTAATGGTTTTGGGTTTTGTTGTTCTTTTTCTAGCTCCTTTAGATGTAAGGTTACATTGTTTATGAGGGAGTTTTTCTTGCTTTGTGAGGAAGTGTATTGCTATAAACTTCTATCTGAGAACACTTTTGTTGCATCCCAAAGATTTAGGACCTGTGTATTTTCATTTTCTCTCTCTCTCTCTCATATATGTGTGTGTGTGTGTATGTATATATATATGTATAAAATCTATATCTATCTCTAAAACTTCCTCTCTTATTTCTTGGCTCACCTTTTAGCTCTTTGATCGCATGTTATTTAACTCCCATGTATTTTTTTGTCTTTCCAAATTTTTTCTTGTGGCTGATTTCTACTTTCATAGCATTGTGATCAGAAAAGGTACGTTGTATGACTTCACTCTTCTTGAATTTGTTAAAATTTGTTTTGTGACCTAAGATGTGATCTATTCCAGAGAATGCTGCATGGACGCTTGGGTGCAACGTACCATGTGTATTCCATTGTTTTAACATGGAATGGTCTGCATCTACCCATTAGATACATTTGGTCCAATGTGGCATTCAAATGCACCCTTTTCTTGATGATTTTCCTTTTGGATGTTCTGTGCATTGATGTAAGTGTGTTGTTAAAGTCCCCTACTGGTATTGTGTTCTTGTCAATGCTTCCATTATGCTTTCAATAGCTGCTTTATGTATTGGGTGCTCTCGTGTTGGGTGCCAAATTATTTGCAATCACATCTTGTTGGACTGTACCCTTTATGATTGTATAGTGCCCTTCTTTGTCTCTTGTTACAGTCTTTGTTTTGTAATTTTTGTGGTTTGTATAGAGATATTTACTGTCCTTATGTATTTTTAATAAGGTAAACGTAAATTAACTTCAAAATAATTTTACTCTGATTCTTTGAATGTACACATTGAAGTGCCATTACGTATATTCACAGAATTATACAACCATGACCACTATGTTCTCCTAGAATATTTCCATCACAGACACATGTATACTACCCGTCAGCCATGGCTCAACCCTCACCCCGGTCTCTGCAACCACTGACCTCGGTTTCTGCTGCTTTAGCTCCTCTGGGGTTTTCAGGTGTGTGCAATCACACACCATGGCTTATTGTGTCTGGCTACATAACATGAGAGTGATTAATAATTGGTTAAATGTTCAATCAAAGTAATATTTTTAGGACAGAGGAATATTCCCCAAAGAACAAAGATTATGTGAAGCCCCCTACTTGAAATATCTTCATTATCTGGGATAGGGATCCCATTTAGAAGTTTGACTCAAGAGCTAAAAGCCACAAGAGAAATGTCTGGAGCAGACTGGGTGGCTCAGTCGGTTGAGCGGGCGACTTCGGCTCAGGTCATGATCTCGCAGTCCATGGGTTCGAGCCTTGCATCGGGCTCTGTGCTGACCGCTCAGAGCCTGGAGCCTGTTTCAGATTCTGTGTCTCCCTCTCTCTGACCCTCCCCCGTTCATGCTCTGTCTCTCTCTGTCCCCAAAATAAATAAGAACGTTAATAAAAAAATTTTTAAAAATAAATTAGTCTAAGGTGCATATTAAACAAACATCAAATTCAAATAAGAAATCTTCTCATTTACTACTGATATAGGTTTTATACGGATGTTGTTTCTTAAATGAAATAAAAATCTGAATAATAAGGACAGGCGCCAAGGTGGCACAATTGGTTGAGTGTTTTGACTTGATTTTGTCTCAGGTCATGATCTCATGGTTCATGGGATCAAGCCCCAAGTCAGGCTCTACAATGAGAGCACGAAGCCCTCCTCAGGATTCTCTCTCTCTCTCTCTCTCTGAAAATTAAGAATTAGAAAAAAAAAATAAATACAAATACATATGAAGAAAATGATATACCCCTGTCAAGAAATATTTGCCATTAGACATGGGGTCCCTCCTTCCAGTCCTTTCGCTTTGAGTGCAGCAATTGTGTGTGTTTGTGTGTGTGTGTGCGTGCGTGCGGTTGTGTGTGTGTGTGTGTATCAGTTGTGTGACAGGTTGTGCAGGAAGGGTTTCATGAGTATGGTCTTTAGTACCTGATGTCCCCATAATGGACAGGCTCAAGTTCTGTCCCCTTCTGCATCCTCAGGGGCCACACATCATCATTTACTCTGTGTCTCTACAAGTTGAATAATTGGGCCAATTCCAATATTTTGACTCTCATACCTGTACTGAAGGGTACATGTGTACCATTAATCTCTATTTCTTTAGAATGGCACACCTAGCACAATTTTGGGGACATAATTTGTACATGATTTTCAGGTGTAGCCTGCAGTTTCCAATATCTACAGACTGTTTATGACGTTAGGGCCTTCTTTGGGAAGGGAGCAACCCCTGAGACTGAGTGGATACCTGAGGAATTCAGAGGACAAGCCAGAACTGAGGTCATCAGGGTACCTGGGAGTGACCCAGGGGGCAGGGAAGAGCCCACACTCCCACTCATTCTGACCTCCTGCACAGCACCCCTGCCCCATGTCCTGGAACACACTCATCCAGGCCCCATCCCGTGACACACTCCAGACCCTTGTGCACCTCCTGTTCCATAGCTCTGCTTCTAAGTAGAGCAGCCATTCTCTGCTTTCAGGACAGGGGAGGATGCAGGCTGGGCCTCTGCTGCTCGCTTGGGTAACTAACTAGGAGTGTAATTGCCGGATCATAGGGTCGTTCTATTTTCAACTTTTTCAGGCACCTCCATACAGTTTTCCAGAGTGGTTGCACCAGATTGCATTCCCACCGTCAATACAAGACGCTTCCCCTTTCCCTGAATCCTCACCAACACCTATTGTGTCTTGGGTTGTTAATGTTAACCATTCTGACAAGGGGGAGGTGGGAACTCATCAGGGTTTTGATTGGTATTTCCCTGATGTTGAGGGATGTTGAGCATCATTTCATGTGTCTTTTAGCCATCTGGCTGTCTTCTTTGCAAAAATGTCTATTCATATCTTCTTCATATTTCGTTTGTAAAAGATTTATTAATTTATCGTGAGACAGAGATACAGAGAGTGTGTGGGTGTGTGTGTGCGCGCGCACGCGCACACACATACAGGAGAGACAGAGAACGAGGGAGAGAGAGAATCCTAAGCAAGCTCCATGATGTTGGCACAGAACCGGATGAGGGGCTCAATCCCATAAGCCATGAGATCATGCCCTGAGCGGAAATCAAGAGTTGGACACAGAACTGTGCTACCCAGCATGCCTCTTCTACCCATTTGTTAACTGGATTCTTTGTTTGGGGGGCATCGAGTTGTGTAACTTCTGTATGTATGCTGGATGATAACCTTTATTGGATATGTCATTTGCAAATATCTTCTCCCATTCCGTAGGCTGTCTTTTACTTTTGTTGATGGTTTCCTTCACTGAAAAGAAGTTTTTGTTTTGTTTTTGTCTGTTATTGTTGTTGTTGCTGGTGGTGGTGGTGGTGTTTTATGTTTTATCTCGAGGAATTCCCAATAGTTCATCTTTGGTTTTGTTTCCCTTGCTTACGGTGATGTGTGTGGTAAGAAGTTGCTATGGCCAAAGTCAAAGATGTTGCTGCCTGTGTTCTCCTCTAGGATTTTGATGGTTTCCTGTCTCACATTTAGGTCTTGCATCCAGTCTGGATTTCTTGTTGTGTACGCTGTAAGGAAGTAGTCCAGTTTCCTTCTTCTGCATGTTGCTGTCCAGTTTTCCCAACACCATTTGTTGAAGGGACGGTCCTTTTCCCATTGGCCATTCTGTTTTTATGCCAGGACCATACTGTCTTGATGACCTACAGCTGTGTCATATAGCTTGAAGTCAGGTCGGCCAGTCCTGTCCGTACGTAATTTTTTTCGAAAATTTGCCTTCACATGCTTCTCCAACTTTCTCTTTCATTGAGATTTGGGCCTAAGTTTTTCCCTTTCCAAATAATCTGTCTTGTTTCCTGGCAAAATTACATTCTTTTCTTTCCAGAAAAATGTATTCTCACTTCTCATTCCTTTTATGCATGTCTCCTAATTTCTTACATACAAGATTCTTTCCTTCAGGGTGCCCTGGTGCCTCAGTTCAATAAGCATCCAATGCTTGGTTTTGGCTCAGGTCCTGACCTCATGATTTGTGAGTTCAGGCCCCAGGTCAGGCTCTGCACTGACAGTACAGAGCCTGCTTGGGATTCTCTCTCTCTCTCTCTCTCTCTCTCTCTCTCTCTCTGTGTGTGTGTGTGTGTCTTCCCCACTCCTGTTGCTCTCTCTCTCTCTCAAAAATAAATAAAAAGAAAAAAGAAAAGATTGTTCCTTACAATATTCAGTAGTTTCAATTCCATTTATCTGATGAAAACTAAGTAGTAACCAGTTGTGAATTACCACAGGAGAATTCTTTAGGTTAGCCAATTCATGAATATTTTGTAATTTTTAGAACATGTTCTTTCATAGTACAACTCTTTCGTAATGAATGAAACATGTTTCCAATACACCCATATTTACCTTTACATCTCTATAATAAGAAGCCAACAAATGATAAACCTCTGTTTAGCAATGAATGGTTTAGCGTTATAGCTTCTTTGGAAAAGACTTAGACATCTAGTGACTTTAACTCAATTTACAAAACATTATGAAACCAGCGAATACTTAATAAAATAGGCAAAATCAGTCAGCACTTTCAGGAATCCTTGCTGACAGAGAGCAATAATTACAACATGAACTTAACTAATAAATTCAGGCAGAATAAAAGTGGATTATCTATATCACGTTTGACACCCGATAACTCAGGAAGACGTATCTCTCTTCCTTGAAAGAACAATGTTTTGTATGGAATAATATGTGGCATCTGCACCCCCTGAAAGTTAATCACTTTGTTCCACACTGGCAATTTTACCTGGGGCTCCCATGGGGAAATCTCAAGTGGGCAATTTAACCCCAAAGCAGGCCCGGAGCCTTTTCATGTTGCTTTGGTAGATGCTCCACTCTGAAGCTCATAAGGCTGCGACCCAACAGCCTGGGGTACTTTTGCTCCTCAACAGTGAGGGGAGGAGAAGCAAGATCTGATAGTGGCAGAAATGCGGAGGACGGAGTCCACTGTGACAGTGGAAGCCTTGCGGGTCGCGCAGGAACTAGAAGAGGGGAAGGCGGGGGCGGAGGTGTGCTGGTAGGGATGCCACCAGCAAGGCCAGAAGCAGGTTCAAAGTTTGCACTAACATTCCGCTGTCACCGACTCCTGTCTCTTCCTCCTGCAAAACATGTCGTTTTCTCTACTTGGTTTTGAGCCCTCTGGTGGAGGCAGAGGAGCAGGAAATGGGTTGGACAGCTGGTGCTCGTGCTTGAGGAGGTGGATGGAGTATTTCCAGTGTCGGCCTGCCTGCCTTCTTCTTTTTCTCATTATTCTGACGATTGGCAAGGGTGTCCGGTGTCGTAGATTTTCACCCATCCTTATCTTTCTGGACCATAAATTGGGATCCTCCCCACCAGGCATCTTTATGATGGAGTCACAACAAAGCCTGAATGTAGGTGATTTCATCCCAGATCGGGTGAACTTGAAAAACACTTTGTTTAGTTTTTATTTTTCTGAGTGTTAGAAAGCACAGTCTTCCTCCACAAGTGCTTGATTTTAAGCCAATTACGTAGAGCTCATCTATAAATTATTTTTTGGAATACTATCCAGAGGTAGAAAAAATACCGGTCACACTTGTAACACATATGGGCACATACACACAATCCAGATGCCAACAAAATGTAGCCTTTGTTTCACTGATATTTGTGGAGTGAACATTAAAGATCCAACTTCCAATGATCTCCCGGTTATTAAAGCAAATCAAATGGCAAGACAGCATGTCAATTTAGGGACGTATGAATTAGCTATTTTCCAGTTTCCGACTAGAATACGACCAGTTTTGTCCAAAGATGCCAAATGCTGCAGCCACCAGCACAGCAAGGGAAGCCCAGTCTGCTTCTGTGAGCATCGGCTCCTCTCAAGAAGTCAGGGGTTTCACTGACAGAACTACATGGCTTCCTAGTCTCTGGTTGCTTAGTGTTAGAGCAGGGTTTCTCTTAACTCTGTGTAGAAGAAAACTCATTTCGACATGTCAACAGGAGCACGTCTGAGTCGTCTGTGACCCAAGTTATTCTTGGTTAGTTTTCCCAGTTAAGTAAGTACTTCCAAAGAGAGGTTCCATATACATTGTGTCTATATCCTGTGGAATTCCTGTGGGGGGTGGTTGCTTTTCCAGAAGCCGTTTGGCTTTGAAAGCACCATTCCCCATTCATTTAGTTTCAGTTTTAGAATAAAGCTTGAGCAAAATCAAAAATGGTATGTATAGTGGGTTGGGAGGGTGCTGCCTGTGAGTGTCTCTTACAAATGGCCACAATAGACTCTCCTGGGTGTCAGGTTCTCCCAGAGAGGGCTCAAACCGTCGAGGGGGCTCAGAGCACTGGAAGATCAATCCGGACGTGTGCGTCTCTGGATGAGCCAATCACTAATGACGGTATGGAATAGGAAGTTCCTCTAGGACTGATACACATGTCAAGGAATATCCTCAGACATTTGCACTAGGCTTTCAGCCAGCAAAAGGTGACATTCAGCTGGAAGGAACAAGTCCTCGTCTTTTATTGGAGAGGAATGCCTTAGTCTCTCATACTTCTAGCCAGAAAATTGCAATCAGTATGAAGTCAAATTCAAACAACCAACCCATCCAGGCCAACACCTCTATGGTATTCCCACCTAGAGAACATTAACAGTAACACTTAACACCTGGAATAAAAGTCAAGCCCACCAACGGAAACTGGGGAGTTCCAGACGTCAGCAGAACTCATGGATACACTTTCAGATGGTGAGAAGTCAGAGGGGCACAAAGAGCCTGTGCTGGTCCCAAGCACTGAGTTCCCAAAGACCTCCAGGTGTTCTCAGGCAAGTTTCTGTGATATCCTGCCCACTATGCCAAGAAATGTCGACACTAAATGAACAAATTGGGGCAAACAATGCAAAGAAAATGGGTTTTATCTGAGCTCCAGTTAGAAGAGCTGCTCGGGATACACAATTTTCTCAAAAAACCTGTGCTCCCCTGAAGGATCCCCTGGTGTAAGGGTATATAAATATGCATACATATGTGTAAAGGGTAAGGAATACGCATGAAGAAAGACATTGCAGAAAGTTACAGACTTAATCTTAAGATTTTAGTATATGGAAGGCTATATGAATTTAATCATATGGGAACAGGGAATTTTTTTCTTGTTCTTATTTTTATGATTGGAATGAACCTTTTTTTGTCATTTTTAAAACCTATCAGAGGTACAGTATGTCCTCACGGGCGTAATAGAGCCCATGCTTTGAGGTTTTGCAGGGTTATTTTGACCTTGATCGCTGTTAAAGTATACCTTCCCTGGGAATCTCACGACGAGGCCCACAAACATGAAAACTGGAGAATTGCTTGTATTATACCTGTTCCCATGTGTGAATGGAGCCTGCCTATAAGCCCACACTTTGAATTCCTCTGTCCCCACAAACCTGTCCCACATTTGAATCCCTTATTCACAGCCGCACTTCCTGATCATCTCTTTCGCTCAGTTCTGGACAAAACAACACCTGTGTTCACCTCCCTCATGGGAAAGAAGTCCTAGGGTGGAGTACCTTGACGTGCGCCCAAGTCCACTTCCGCACACTGAAACCAGTCTCTCTCATCCCTTACCATCAACATTGTGCCCTTTTCCTTCCTGGATGCAGGGGTGTGTGGAACATCTAAGGTGCATTTTAAGGGAGTCATACACATGAATTATACTACTATTGATTTCTTTTGCTCTTAAAATGATTTACTGTTGAAATTGTCCTGGAACCATCAGGGCCTCTGGATCCCTCAGGCGGTGTTTCCTGAAACCTATCACAGAAAAACATGTTCCCGCTCCCCCACGTTGCTTGTTTCAGCTTCCTGCTAAATGTGGTGTTGCAGACCCTGGCGCCCTGATCAGTGTCCCCTGCGGGAGAGGGCCGAGGCGGGGGCTTGTATCCCAGACCCAAGCACATGTGCAGGAGCCCGGGCACGGGTGCCAGCAGGCGAGAAGGCCAGGGGCGGACCCTGGTGAGGGACACAGCTGAGGCTGCAGCGGTGCTGTGAGTCCTGGCTCCCAGCCCGCCTGCCGCCCCAAGGCCCCAAGAGTCTGGGCCCGCCAGGGACTGACGCCCACCTCAGCCCCCGACCGACCGGGGACATGCTGCTGCCTGGCGCCTGCGACCCGGTAGCCATGGCATTGGCGGTAGGGGTAGCGGTAGTGCTACCGGGAGCGCTCGCGGGAGCGTGGGCGGGGCCCCGCGTGCAGAAGACTGGGAGCCATGAGCCTCCAGCCTGGGAGGGTGGCGGCCCTGCTGCTCCTGCTGCTCCTGGAGCCAGAGGGCAGGGCGCGGGACGCGCTTCCCGGGCGCCTCGGTCTTTGGGCGCGCTGGTGGAGTGCCAGCACTGGCTGGGGCAGAGCGCGATGCGATGCCCCCCGGCGCCCCCGAAAGACCATCTGGGAGAAGCCTAAAGGTGGAGCAGCTGAGACCCACAGCCTCCCTCCAGGACCTGCCTCAGTCGCGGTGCTGCCAAGGTAGGGACCCTAGCGACAAGGTCGCACGAGGCCTTCCCCCCTGCCCCCCTCTGTCTTCCCCTTCCATGAGCACCACCCACCCCCCTTCCCTGGTGCTCCGGGCTTCTTCTTGGGCTCCTTTGCGGCTGCAGTCTGGAGGCCTCAGGAGTGGGCTTTCTGGGTTGCACCCCGGTTCCCTGGAGGAGGAGGGCCCCAGATCGAGTAGGGGGTTGGGCTCAGGCGGTGGGGAGTGGCTCAGGTCGAGAGGGGGGGCGCCCTGAGTGCCCATGGAGGTCTGACTGGGTTGGTGGTTGGCGGGTGGAGGTGGGAACGAACGAAGGAACGAAAGAACGAAGGACGGAAGGAAGGAAGGAAGGAAGGAGGGAAGGAAGGAAGGAAGGATGGAAGGAAGGAAGGAAGGAAGGAAGGAAAGCGTGGACCTGCGGTTGTGGGAAAGTGTCAAGGCAGGGCCAGGGAAGTCGCAGCCATGAGCAGGAGGAATCATTCCTGCCTGTGAAAATGAAGTACAAGGGACCTGAGATTCCAGAGAAACATTCCAGGGAGAGTCAGGGTGGTGGGCCTGAGTTGCTGGAGGCCAGCAGGGGACGGTGTTGAAGGGATGGAGAGTGGAAGCAGCAGGTGAACACAGGCCTCCCGCCTCCCCCCTCCACACCTGCTCTCCTGGCCTGCCCAGCCCCGCCCCTGCCGCCCCTGGTGGCAGAGTTGCACCCTCTGATGGGGAGGGCGAGATGTCACCCCGCTTGTGGCGAAAGGGGGTCCTCTATCGTGGGAGTCCATGGGACTAGGGGGTAGGAGTCTGGATTAGGGCAAGTGCAACTCCTGGTTGAGCTTTTCATTTCTGAAGGCAATGTGCATTCCATCAGTGAACTCGGAGCCAGGGAGCCAGGAAGAAGTGGCGCTTCTGTGTTTTCGAGGGTGGTCCAGACTCTTTCCTACTTGGAGCTGTGTGCTGAAGAGAACTGGGTGTTGTGGATGGAGTCCAAAGTCATCTCTTTGGGACATGTTGGGTGGGAACGTCTTCTTCGCACTCTGGCGAGGAAGGTGGATGGAAAAGCTCCTTGTCCAAGGCAGACGTGTGGGTTTTGTTGTTCCTATCCGTGGGGCGTGGTGCTTCCCGTTTCCGTGGAGCGCCTCCTGTCTTGCATTCGTTCCGTGTTTCCAGAGTTTCAGTCCTTGGCAATCACATCTCCTCCGGGACTCCCCAGGCAGCACGAGGGAGAAGTGACTCGGAGCCCGCCGGGTCCCTAGAAACCAGTGCGTGTGTACTGGAGCAGGCAGTGCTCCTCTCTCAGCCTCCTTTGGAAATGAGGTCTTGGGCAAACGGTCTTTCACTGCATGGGTTGTACCTCTCCCCGGTTGTTGGGGGGAGTGTGTGTGCGTGAGTGTGGTGCTGTGGCCCGTGTGGAGTCCGGACCGCGTCAGGGACCCAGTTCTTTGCAAGGAATGCGTTTTGTTGCCTGGGAAGATCTCATTTCACGAGAGAGTTCCAATCCTGTCTCAAAGGCTGAACACATCCTGAAGGCAGCACCTTGACCTCACTGAAAGCAAAGGCCTAAGAGCAGAGGCTTTCCCACACTTCCATCTCGAGCTGACTGGTGCTTTATGTTTTCAGGAAGATGGTGTGGTGTCGGCCATTTGGAGCAGCTCAGGCTCCTAAGCGTGTGTTTGGTCCCCGAGGGGTGAGTTGTGTCTCTCCGGAATGAGGGAGATTATGGTGACCTTGAGTATCATTACCTTCATGATTACCGTGATTATTCTGCCTAAGTCATCGCATGGATGTTGATCCATGAGCTTGCCATGTGAGAGGTTTCCTTGGTAAAGTAGTCGCCGTGCGTGTCCTCGAAACTTGGTTGTGGTCCGAACACCTTTGATGCTTTGCACGTCCTGAAGCGGCTCCACGGGTGTGCAGTCCCTGTTGCCATATAGGTGAGGAGGCAGAGTCTGTTGACCTGAAGCCCGTCCAAGTATCCAGGGAGATGTGCGAGGGCCTCTCCCTGAGGCACTGGGTTCCTAGCCGGCACCACCCAGAATCAGGCAGGGAGGTTTTCTTGATGCCAGGGGGAAGTCCTGAGGAGGGAGGGGGAGCCGGACAAGGTCGGTCGGGGGAAGGAAGGGATCCCTCCCCTGCCTCACCATCCCCAGCAGTTGCCTAGGTGCTGGCCACGAGGGAGGGGACTGCCTAGGCGTGTTTGTTTTCTCGTTGGTCTTATCCCACCTTGGTAGAGCGCTTAGCCTGTTCCAGGCACTGTTCTGAGCACTGGAGAGATCTATGGTGACGACACAGAGTACCTCGGCAAGGACTCTGGTCCCCGTTCGTATTTCCAAGGGAAGATGTGAAAGAATGTGTGCCGGGGGTCACTGCTGTGAAGCGGGAGGACTCGAGGCATGAAGCCAGGCAGTCGGGCTCCACATGAGCATGCTGCACCGCTGGCTTTCCCACCGCTGCCTGTCGAGAGGCAGGGAAAGCATTTGCACCTAGCGTGCGTGTCCTGCGAGCAGAGGTGGGCTTGGAGACGTGCGTGTGCCCTCAAACGGGGAATCCAGCAACATAGGCTCTAGGGCCTGAGTCACGCTCTCTGCGGGGAACCCTATCATTTCAAGTCCAGCCTGAGACGCTTTGGACAGTGACACGCGGGGCTCTTAGTGAGGGTGGCGGCGCAGCGGGGGGCATGGGTCAGCGGGACCTTCCTAGGACCCCCGCCCCGCCCCCCCCCCCCCGCCCCGGTGCTCAGCTCCCCCTGAAACCCAGGCAGGGCTGGAAGGAAGAACAGGCTGTCGATGGCACCATCCCTTCCGCAGGGAGGCTTCTTGGGAGCTGGTGACTGAGGTGACCTTTGCGAGTTCCGCCTCTGAATTGCAGGAGAAGCAGCCGAGGGCCCTCATTTCCTGCGGTCCACACTCCCCGTCGCCCTGTGTGCCAGTTGCCAACGTCGCAGGCGCCCTGGTGGTGGACGTGTTCCCCGAGTAGGGGAACCCCAAGGCCGTTTCTGCGTCCTCAGATGCTAACGTTCTCTGCTTGTGTCCTGCGCCCTGGCTGGTCCGAGACCCTGAGCACAGGGCCTGCAGGAAGGGTGAAGGGTGCGAAGCTGTCTCCTGGTAGGTAGCTGCGGTGAGGTCGTTCCCGGTGGCCTGCGCTCAGCTGCAGGGCTCCTTGGAACCCAAAGCCACGACGTTTCCCGTGGGACAGAGTGCGCTGCAAGGGGAGCCTGGGGAGTCATCAGGCCCTAAGGGTAGGCAGGCATGACCTTTATCCGTGGGCCTTTTGATCAGAGCGCCCTCTTTGCTACCTATCGTCAGGGCAGCCTCTTTGGAAGACAGAGGGCAGGTTGTGGACAGGTGTATAGCATCCTTCCTGGTGGTATGTGTTGTAAGGGCTCTGACCTTGCGGAAATGGGCGGGGATGGATGGAGTGGACTCCTGAATGGAACCTTCCCCGGGCGCCTGGGTGGTTCAGTGGGTTGAGCTTCCGACTTGGGCTCAGGTCACGCCCTCGCCGTTCCTGAGTTCCAGCCCTGCGCTGGGCTGTGTGCCCACAGCTCAGGCCCTGGGGCCTGTTTTCAGATTCTGTGTGTCTCGCTCTCTGCTTCTCTGCCCCTCCCCCACTGGCGGTCACTGGCTTGCCAGCTTGCTCTCTCGCTCCCTGTGTCTCCAGAGTGAAGAAACATGAACAGATAGGAAATAGAACGTTCCCCAGGGCAGGTGCTGGCCACGGGCACAGCCACTCATTCGCTGTAGTAATGAACTCGACGGTGTTCCTTTCGTGTTATCATTTGAGGTTCTTTGTTTCTTTCATTCATTCTGAGAGACAGAGAGAGAGTGGACGCATGCATGTGTGCCTGTGAGCAGGGATAGGGCACACAGGGAGGGAGAGAGAGAAGAGGGCCAGCGGGCTCCGCATCGTTGGCGCCCATCTTGAGGTGGGCCTCCCTGTGGAGGCTCAGCCTCACAAACTGTGAGATCGTGACGTGAGCTGAGATCCAGAGCCACATGCTTTTGTTTCTTTTTTCATGTTCACGTCGGAGAGAAAGCGAGAGAGACAGAGAGAGCACAAGCGAGGGAGGGGCAGGGAGAGAGAGAGGAAACCCAGAAGGGAATCAGGTTCCAGGCTCTGAGCTGTCAGCACGGAGCACTAGGCGCGACTCAGCTCAGGAACCCTGAGAGCCTGACGTGACCCGAAGTCGGACCATTACCCAGCTGAGTCATCCAGGCGGCCCACAGAGTTTGCCGTGTGTATTTTCAAAAGAAAAAACAGCTACGTTGATATATAGATCTATCTACCTGTGTGTCCTTAGGGATACCTATGTACATACACATACATGTCTACATATACGTACACACATTCGTGGATGTGTATATATATGTATATGCATACACACTCGCGCGGGCGCGCGCGCGCACACACACACACACACACACACACACACACACACACACACACACACACCATGTAAACTGAGCCCAACAGTCTTCTCAGTGGAGACGCAGAGCCAGGAGGGAGGCATCAGCACAATGTTCAAAATGAAAGGGAAACGTCATTCTCGTATCTCTCAGTACGTGCCATGACAGGGAGACACACGTGAGTGTTCTGGTAGGATAGGAAGCTGCTCCCACGGAGAATGCAGGCAAATGGCCCCTATGGAGCCAATGGAACCCTAGTGCACTTGTGGTAGGAGACTGATCAAGGAGGCCCAACACTGGTGACCTTTGTAATGCTAGCAGAGGGCATTTGCATTTGTATAGCATGCGATCATTGACGTTGCCCCTGGGGGGAGAAAGGTTTTGCATCTCTATTCTCCTAGGTTTGTGGCTTCCTTTTGTCTTCCCTTGTGCACTGGAAAGAGTCCTGACAGGTCCTGATGGTCCACAGTAAGTCCCAGTCACCAGAGTCCAGAGTCCCTTGGTGATGCTTGTGGGATGGTGTCCTTCCCATGACCATGAAGTCCACAGACCAGTCTTGAGCTTTTGCTGTAAGTCCTGTTTCTACCAGGTCCAGTCTGGGGGTGCCTCTTTGCAAGGCCTCAGGTGAGGACACGTGATGAAGGCTGCCCATTGGGACTGGCCTTCCATGATCCCTATGTCCGTGACTCCCTGCTCTCCTTCCAGGGCTGCGTAGGTTCGTGCCCTTGATGCTCCTTTCGTAGAAAGCCTTGACTGCTTGGTCTCTCTACTCCTCCTCACCCTGGACGGTAGTCCTGTGGCTCCCCTTGAATCCTCAGGCATACGTTTCCTTGCCCACCTCTGCACACTGGCCCTCCAGAGCAGGGTCTGGTACGCCTTGCACGTTCAGTCGATGCTTGCTGCACAATCGCATGGGTGATGGCCTCTCTCTCTCTCTCTCTCTCTCTCTCTCTCTCTCTCTCACCAAAAGAAAGAAACGTTGAAAAGCAATTGAAACCCAAGAAAAGAAAAATGGCACGGAGGAGTTGGGATCTGAGGCACACTGTGAAGGAAACATGGGGGTTGGGAGGTAGTGGAGGTGGACAGGCGGTTCCACAGAGTTGAAGGATGTGCCACAGTCCGCGGTGGCAGGGTGGACTTGAGGGTGGGACCGCTGGTGGTGCAGTCCAGGTAGGGCCATGGGAAGGGCATGCAGAGCTGAAAAGCACCGGCCTTTCAAGGAGAAGGGAGGTGGAAGGAGTCTCGTGTGCCCAGTGTGTCTCCCTGTCCCTTAGGGCTGCCCCTGTGGTCACAGGTCACGAGCGAGGAGGGTGCACGGCTGTAGATGTCCCCGGTTGGCGGCAATGTGAGGGAGAGTGAAGAAGAAACACAGAGGCCTGGGATGCAAGAGGGATCACTGGGTTCACGTGCAGCCACCTCCCTGGGAAAAGCCACCAGGCAAAAGGTTCCTGGGTCTCTTGAGGGGTGACAGGGAGGTGTCCACCTTGGGAGGAGACACCTGCCAGTCCCTGTCCCACTGGCCTGGTCTGTGGAGCCCTCTGCCTGGCTCCCGGCTGTCAGGCTGGCGGGCAGTCGGTCAGAGCATCTGGTGGGCACAGGGAGGTGCGGTGGTGCAGACCCTGGCGCCCAGGAGCTGTGCCCCCTGCGGGGGGTGGGGGTGGGGGTGGGGGTGGGGGTGGGGGGATGGGGCGGCTTGCATCCTGGGCCCAAGCAGGTGTGCGGGAGCGCGCGCACGAGTGCGCGCACGCGGCGTGGGCCAGGGCCGGAGCCCGGTGAGGGACACAGCTGAGGCTGCAGCGGTGCTGTGAGTCCTGGCTCCCAGCCCGCCTGCCGCCCCAAGGCCCCAAGTGTCTGGGCCAGCCAGGGACTGACGCCCACCTCAGCCCCCGACCGGGGACATGCTGCTGCCTGGCGCCTGCGACCCGGTAGCCATGGCATTGGCGGTAGGGGTAGCGGTAGTGCTACCGGGAGCGCTCGCGGGAGCGTGGGCGGGGCCCCGCGTGCAGAAGACTGGGAGCCATGAGCCTCCAGCCTGGGAGGGTGGCGGCCCTGCTGCTCCTGCTGCTCCTGGAGCCAGAGGGCAGGGCGCGGGACGCGCTTCCCGGGCGCCTCGGTCTTTGGCCGCGCTGGTGGAGTGCCAGCACTGGCTGGGGCAGAGCGCGATGCGATGCCCCCCGGCGCCCCCGAAAGACCATCTGGGAGAAGCCTAAAGGTGGAGCAGCTGAGACCCACAGCCTCCCTCCAGGACCTGCCTCAGTCGCGGTGCTGCCAAGGTAGGGACCCTAGCGACAAGGTCGCACGAGGCCTTCCCCCCTGCCCCCCTCTGTCTTCCCCTTCCATGAGCACCACCACCCCCCCTCCCCTGGTGCTCCGGGCTTCTTCTTGGGCTCCTTTGCGGCTGCAGTCTGGAGGCCTCAGGAGTGGGCTTTCTGGGTTGCACCCCGGTTCCCTGGAGGAGGAGGGCCCCAGATCGAGTAGGGGGTTAGGCTCAGGCGGTGGGGAGTGGCTCAGGTCGAGAGGGGGGGCGCCCTGAGTGCCCATGGAAGTCTGACTGGGTTGGTGGTTGGCGGGTGGAGGTGGGAACGAAGGAAGGAAGGAAGGAAGGAAGGAAGGAAGGAAGGAAGGAAGGAAGGAAGGAAGGAAAGCGTGGACCTGCGGTTGTGGGAAAGTGTCAAGGCAGGGCCAGGGAAGTCGCAGCCATGAGCAGGAGGAATCATTCCTGCCTGTGAAAATGAAGTACAAGGGACCTGAGATTCCAGAGAAACATTCCAGGGAGAGTCAGGGTGGTGGGCCTGAGTTGCTGGAGGCCAGCAGGGGACGGTGTTGAAGGGATTGAGAGTGGAAGCAGCAGGTGAACACAGGCCTCCTGCCTCCCCCCTCCACACCTGCTCTCCTGGCCTGCCCAGCCCCGCCCAGCCCCGCCCCGCCCTGCCCCACCCCTGGTGGCAGAGTTGCACCCTCTGATGGGGAGGGCGAGATCTCACCCCGCTTGTGGCGAAAGGGGGTCCTCTATCGTGGGAGTCCATGGGACTAGGGGGTAGGAGTCTGGATTAGGGCAAGTGCAACTCCTGGTTGAGCTTTTCATTTCTGAAGGCAATGTGCATTCCATCAGTGAACTCGGAGCCAGGGAGCCAGGAAGAAGTGGCGCTTCTGTGTTTTCGAGGGTGGTCCAGACTCTTTCCTACTTGGAGCTGTGTGCTGAAGAGAACTGGGTGTTGTGGATGGAGTCCAAAGTCATCTCTTTGGGACATGTTGGGTGGGAACGTCTTCTTCGCACTCTGGCGAGGAAGGTGGATGGAAAAGCTCCTTGTCCAAGGCAGACGTGTGGGTTTTGTTGTTCCTATCCGTGGGGCGTGGTGCTTCCCGTTTCCGTGGAGCGCCTCCTGTCTTGCATTCGTTCCGTGTTTCCAGAGTTTCAGTCCTTGGCAATCACATCTCCTCCGGGACTCCCCAGGCAGCACGAGGGAGAAGTGACTCGGAGCCCGCCGGGTCCCTAGAAACCAGTGCGTGTGTACTGGAGCAGGCAGTGCTCCTCTCTCAGCCTCCTTTGGAAATGAGGTCTTGGGCAAACGGTCTTTCATTGCATGGGTTGTACCTCTCCCCGGTTGTTGGGGGGAGTGTGTGTGCGTGAGTGTGGTGCTGTGGCCCGTGTGGAGTCCGGACCGCGTCAGGGACCCAGTTCTTTGCAAGGAATGCGTTTTGTTGCCTGGGAAGATCTCATTTCACGAGAGAGTTCCAATCCTGTCTCAAAGGCTGAACACATCCTGAAGGCAGCACCTTGACCTCACTGAAAGCAAAGGCCTAAGAGCAGAGGCTTTCCCACACTTCCATCTCGAGCTGACTGGTGCTTTATGTTTTCAGGAAGATGGTGTGGTGTCGGCCATTTGGAGCAGCTCAGGCTCCTAAGCGTGTGTTTGGTCCCCGAGGGGTGAGTTGTGTCTCTCCGGAATGAGGGAGATTATGGTGACCTTGAGTATCATTACCTTCATGATTACCGTGATTATTCTGCCTAAGTCATCGCATGGATGTTGATCCATGAGCTTGCCATGTGAGAGGTTTCCTTGGTAAAGTAGTCGCCGTGCGTGTCCTCGAAACTTGGTTGTGGTCCGAACACCTTTGATGCTTTGCACGTCCTGAAGCGGCTCCACGGGTGTGCAGTCCCTGTTGCCATATAGGTGAGGAGGCAGAGTCTGTTGACCTGAAGCCCGTCCAAGTATCCAGGGAGATGTGCGAGGGCCTCTCCCTGAGGCACTGGGTTCCTAGCCGGCACCACCCAGAATCAGGCAGGGAGGTTTTCTTGATGCCAGGGGGAAGTCCTGAGGAGGGAGGGGGAGCCGGACAAGGTCGGTCGGGGGAAGGAAGGGATCCCTCCCCTGCCTCACCATCCCCAGCAGTTGCCTAGGTGCTGGCCACGAGGGAGGGGACTGCCTAGGCGTGTTTGTTTTCTCGTTGGTCTTATCCCACCTTGGTAGAGCGCTTAGCCTGTTCCAGGCACTGTTCTGAGCACTGGAGAGATCTATGGTGACGACACAGAGTACCTCGGCAAGGACTCTGGTCCCCGTTCGTATTTCCAAGGGAAGATGTGAAAGAATGTGTGCCGGGGGTCACTGCTGTGAAGCGGGAGGACTCGAGGCATGAAGCCAGGCAGTCGGGCTCCACATGAGCATGCTGCACCGCTGGCTTTCCCACCGCTGCCTGTCGAGAGGCAGGGAAAGCATTTGCACCTAGCGTGCGTGTCCTGCGAGCAGAGGTGGGCTTGGAGACGTGCGTGTGCCCTCAAACGGGGAATCCAGCAACATAGGCTCTAGGGCCTGAGTCACGCTCTCTGCGGGGAACCCTATCATTTCAAGTCCAGCCTGAGACGCTTTGGACAGTGACACGCGGGGCTCTTAGTGAGGGTGGCGGCGCAGCGGGGGGCATGGGTCAGCGGGACCTTCCTAGGACCCCCGCCGCGCCCCCCCCCCCCCGCCCCGGTGCTCAGCTCCCCCTGAAACCCAGGCAGGGCTGGAAGGAAGAACAGGCTGTCGATGGCACCATCCCTTCCGCAGGGAGGCTTCTTGGGAGCTGGTGACTGAGGTGACCTTTGCGAGTTCCGCCTCTGAATTGCAGGAGAAGCGGCCGAGGGCCCTCATTTCCTGCGGTCCACACTCCCCGTCGCCCTGTGTGCCAGTTGCCAACGTCGCAGGCGCCCTGGTGGTGGACGTGTTCCCCGAGTAGGGGAACCCCAAGGCCGTTTCTGCGTCCTCAGATGCTAACGTTCTCTGCTTGTGTCCTGCGCCCTGGCTGGTCCGAGACCCTGAGCACAGGGCCTGCAGGAAGGGTGAAGGGTGCGAAGCTGTCTCCTGGTAGGTAGCTGCGGTGAGGTCGTTCCCGGTGGCCTGCGCTCAGCTGCAGGGCTCCTTGGAACCCAAAGCCACGACGTTTCCCGTGGGACAGAGTGCGCTGCAAGGGGAGCCTGGGGAGTCATCAGGCCCTAAGGGTAGGCAGGCATGACCTTGATCCGTGGGCCTTTTGATCAGAGCGCCCTCTTTGCTACCTATCGTCAGGGCAGCCTCTTTGGAAGACAGAGGGCAGGTTGTGGACAGTTGTATAGCATCCTTCCTGGTGGTATGTGTTGTAAGGGCTCTGACCTTGCGGAAATGGGCGGGGATGGATGGAGTGGACTCCTGAATGGAACCTTCCCCGGGCGCCTGGGTGGTTCAGTGGGTTGAGCTTCCGACTTGGGCTCAGGTCACGCCCTCGCCGTTCCTGAGTTCCAGCCCTGCGCTGGGCTGTGTGCCCACAGCTCAGGCCCTGGGGCCTGTTTTCAGATTCTGTGTGTCTCGCTCTCTGCTTCTCTGCCCCTCCCCCACTGGCGGTCACTGGCTTGCCAGCTTGCTCTCTCGCTCCCTGTGTCTCCAGAGTGAAGAAACATGAACAGATAGGAAATAGAACGTTCCCCAGGGCAGGTGCTGGCCACGGGCACAGCCACTCATTCGCTGTAGTAATGAACTCGACGGTGTTCCTTTCGTGTTATCATTTGAGGTTCTTTGTTTCTTTCATTCATTCTGAGAGACAGAGAGAGAGTGGACGCATGCATGTGTGCCTGTGAGCAGGGATAGGGCACACAGGGAGGGAGAGAGAGAAGAGGGCCAGCGGGCTCCGCATCGTTGGCGCCCATCTTGAGGTGGGCCTCCCTGTGGAGGCTCAGCCTCACAAACTGTGAGATCGTGACGTGAGCTGAGATCCAGAGCCACATGCTTTTGTTTCTTTTTTCATGTTCACGTCGGAGAGAAAGCGAGAGAGACAGAGAGAGCACAAGCGAGGGAGGGGCAGGGAGAGAGAGAGGAAACCCAGAAGGGAATCAGGTTCCAGGCTCTGAGCTGTCAGCACGGAGCACTAGGCGCGACTCAGCTCAGGAACCCTGAGAGCCTGACGTGACCCGAAGTCGGACCATTACCCAGCTGAGTCATCCAGGCGGCCCACAGAGTTTGCCGTGTGTATTTTCAAAAGAAAAAACAGCTACGTTGATATATAGATCTATCTACCTGTGTGTCCATAGGGATACCTATGTACATACACATACATGTCTACATATACGTACACACATTCGTGGATGTGTATCTATATGTATATGCATACACACTCGCGCGGGCGCGCGCGCTCACACACACACACACACACACACACACACACACACACACACACACACACACACCATGTAAACTGAGCCCAACAGTCTTCTCAGTGGAGACGCAGAGCCAGGAGGGAGGCATCAGCACAATGTTCAAAATGAAAGGGAAACGTCATTCTCGTATCTCTCAGTACGTGCCATGACAGGGAGACACACGTGAGTGTTCTGGTAGGATAGGAAGCTGCTCCCACGGAGAATGCAGGCAAATGGCCCCTATGGAGCCAATGGAACCCTAGTGCACTTGTGGTAGGAGACTGATCAAGGAGGCCCAACACTGGTGACCTTTGTAATGCTAGCAGAGGGCATTTGCATTTGTATAGCATGCGATCATTGACGTTGCCCCTGGGGGGAGAAAGGTTTTGCATCTCTATTCTCCTAGGTTTGTGGCTTCCTTTTGTCTTCCCTTGTGCACTGGAAAGAGTCCTGACAGGTCCTGATGGTCCACAGTAAGTCCCAGTCACCAGAGTCCAGAGTCCCTTGGTGGGGCTTGTGGGATGGTGTCCTTCCCATGACCATGAAGTCCACAGACCAGTCTTGAGCTTTTGCTGTAAGTCCTGTTTCTACCAGGTCCAGTCTGGGGGTGCCTCTTTGCAAGGCCTCAGGTGAGGACACGTGATGAAGGCTGCCCATTGGGACTGGCCTTCCATGATCCCTATGTCCGTGACTCCCTGCTCTCCTTCCAGGGCTGCGTAGGTTCGTGCCCTTGATGCTCCTTTCGTAGAAAGCCTTGACTGCTTGGTCTCTCTACTCCTCCTCACCCTGGACGGTAGTCCTGTGGCTCCCCTTGAATCCTCAGGCATACGTTTCCTTGCCCACCTCTGCACACTGGCCCTCCAGAGCAGGGTCTGGTACGCCTTGCACGTTCAGTCGATGCTTGCTGCACAATCGCATGGGTGATGGCCTCTCTCTCTCTCTCTCTCTCTCTCTCTCTCTCTCTCACCAAAAGAAAGAAACGTTGAAAAGCAATTGAAACCCAAGAAAAGAAAAATGGCACGGAGGAGTTGGGATCTGAGGCACACTGTGAAGGAAACATGGGGGTTGGGAGGTAGTGGAGGTGGACAGGCGGTTCCACAGAGTTGAAGGATGTGCCACAGTCCGCGGTGGCAGGGTGGACTTGAGGGTGGGACCGCTGGTGGTGCAGTCCAGGTAGGGCCATGGGAAGGGCATGCAGAGCTGAAAAGCACCGGCCTTTCAAGGAGAAGGGAGGTGGAAGGAGTCTCGTGTGCCCAGTGTGTCTCCCTGTCCCTTAGGGCTGCCCCTGTGGTCACAGGTCACGAGCGAGGAGGGTGCACGGCTGTAGATGTCCCCGGTTGGCGGCAATGTGAGGGAGAGTGAAGAAGAAACACAGAGGCCTGGGATGCAAGAGGGATCACTGGGTTCACGTGCAGCCACCTCCCTGGGAAAAGCCACCAGGCAAAAGGTTCCTGGGTCTCTTGAGGGGTGACAGGGAGGTGTCCACCTTGGGAGGAGACACCTGCCAGTCCCTGTCCCACTGGCCTGGTCTGTGGAGCCCTCTGCCTGGCTCCCGGCTGTCAGGCTGGCGGGCAGTCGGTCAGAGCATCTGGTGGGCACAGGGAGGTGCGGTGGTGCAGACCCTGGCGCCCAGGAGCTGTGCCCCCTGCGGGGGGGTGGGGGTGGGGGTGGGGGGATGGGGCGGCTTGCATCCTGGGCCCAAGCAGGTGTGCGGGAGCGCGCGCACGAGTGCGCGCACGCGGCGTGGGCCAGGGCCGGAGCCCGGTGAGGGACACAGCTGAGGCTGCAGCGGTGCTGTGAGTCCTGGCTCCCAGCCCGCCTGCCGCCCCAAGGCCCCAAGTGTCTGGGCCAGCCAGGGACTGACGCCCACCTCAGCCCCCGACCGGGGACATGCTGCTGCCTGGCGCCTGCGACCCGGTAGCCATGGCATTGGCGGTAGGGGTAGCGGTAGTGCTACCGGGAGCGCTCGCGGGAGCGTGGGCGGGGCCCCGCGTGCAGAAGACTGGGAGCCATGAGCCTCCAGCCTGGGAGGGTGGCGGCCCTGCTGCTCCTGCTGCTCCTGGAGCCAGAGGGCAGGGCGCGGGACGCGCTTCCCGGGCGCCTCGGTCTTTGGGCGCGCTGGTGGAGTGCCAGCACTGGCTGGGGCAGAGCGCGATGCGATGCCCCCCGGCGCCCCCGAAAGACCATCTGGGAGAAGCCTAAAGGTGGAGCAGCTGAGACCCACAGCCTCCCTCCAGGACCTGCCTCAGTCGCGGTGCTGCCAAGGTAGGGACCCTAGCGACAAGGTCGCACGAGGCCTTCCCCCCTGCCCCCCTCTGTCTTCCCCTTCCATGAGCACCACCACCCCCCCTCCCCTGGTGCTCCGGGCTTCTTCTTGGGCTCCTTTGCGGCTGCAGTCTGGAGGCCTCAGGAGTGGGCTTTCTGGGTTGCACCCTGGTTCCCTGGAGGAGGAGGGCCCCAGATCGAGTAGGGGGTTAGGCTCAGGCGGTGGGGAGTGGCTCAGGTCGAGAGGGGGGGCGCCCTGAGTTCCCATGGAAGTCTGACTGGGTTGGTGGTTGGCGGGTGGAGGTGGGAACGAAGGAAGGAAGGAAGGAAGGAAGGAAGGAAGGAAGGAAGGAAGGAAGGAAAGCGTGGACCTGCGGTTGTGGGAAAGTGTCAAGGCAGGGCCAGGGAAGTCGCAGCCATGAGCAGGAGGAATCATTCCTGCCTGTGAAAATGAAGTACAAGGGACCTGAGATTCCAGAGAAACATTCCAGGGAGAGTCAGGGTGGTGGGCCTGAGTTGCTGGAGGCCAGCAGGGGACGGTGTTGAAGGGATGGAGAGTGGAAGCAGCAGGTGAACACAGGCCTCCTGCCTCCCCCCTCCACACCTGCTCTCCTGGCCTGCCCAGCCCCGCCCAGCCCCGCCCCGCCCTGCCCCACCCCTGGTGGCAGAGTTGCACCCTCTGATGGGGAGGGCGAGATCTCACCCCGCTTGTGGCGAAAGGGGGTCCTCTATCGTGGGAGTCCATGGGACTAGGGGGTAGGAGTCTGGATTAGGGCAAGTGCAACTCCTGGTTGAGCTTTTCATTTCTGAAGGCAATGTGCATTCCATCAGTGAACTCGGAGCCAGGGAGCCAGGAAGAAGTGGCGCTTCTGTGTTTTCGAGGGTGGTCCAGACTCTTTCCTACTTGGAGCTGTGTGCTGAAGAGAACTGGGTGTTGTGGATGGAGTCCAAAGTCATCTCTTTGGGACATGTTGGGTGGGAACGTCTTCTTCGCACTCTGGCGAGGAAGGTGGATGGAAAAGCTCCTTGTCCGAGGCAGACGTGTGGGTTTTGTTGTTCCTGTCCGTGGGGCGTGGTGCTTCCCGTTTCCGTGGAGCGCCTCCTGTCTTGCATTCGTTCCGTGTTTCCAGAGTTTCAGTCCTTGGCAATCACATCTCCTCCGCGACTCCCCAGGCAGCACGAGGGAGAAGTGACTCGGAGCCCGCCGGGTCCCTAGAAACCCGTGCGTGTGTACTGGAGCAGGCAGTGCTCCTCTCTCAGCCTCCTTTGGAAATGAGGTCTTGGGCAAACGGTCTTTCACTGCATGGGTTGTACCTCTCCCCGGTTGTTGGGGGGAGTGTGTGTGCGTGAGTGTGGTGCTGTGGCCCGTGTGGAGTCCGGACCGCGTCAGGGACCCAGTTCTTTGCAAGGAATGCGTTTTGTTGCATGGGAAGATCTCATTTCACTAGAGAGTTCCAATCCTGTCTCAAAGGCTGAACACATCCTGAAGGCAGCACCTTGACCTCACTGAAAGCAAAGGCCTAAGAGCAGAGGCTTTCCCACACTTCCATCTCGAGCTGACTGGTGCTTTATGTTTTCAGGAAGATGGTGTGGTGTCGGCCATTTGGAGCAGCTCAGGCTCCTAAGCATGTCCCCGTGGGGTGAGTTGTCTCTCTCAGCAATTCAGAAGATTATGATTATCTTGAAGATCATTATTTTCTTGATTACCATGATTACTATATTCTGCATATTGCATGGCATGGAATTTGATAAGGAGCTCGATACCCTGAACCTTTTCGTCACCAAAGCTCACTACAACAAGGAGTAAAACAATCACTGTTGTGCGATGGACAATGCACCTTACCTTTATTATACTATTTTAGTGGTATATACATACGTTTAGAGCAATGAAATTGTTCACTTAGATCTAAGGAGTTTTTTGTGACATCATGGTACTTCAAGAAACCATGAAAAGAATGGAAAATCTAAGTTACTTAGTAATCTAAGCACTGTGTTCTTTTGGACACGAAATCCTAAGTAAAGAACTCATCATGCAAAAACTGTCAAGTCCTGATAATTCCTTATTATTCCAGTAGGTCTAGTGAATGGAATGGACTGAACTAAGGTCTCTGAAAATAGGAAACTAGAATTTGAGATATTGAGTCACCTTTACTCTGTCTTTCCCTGTTGACATGGTCTTATTTTATTCGGTGATGTCTTTTGACCTTTACCCTTTTCCCTCCTTTCTGCCCCCCCACCTTTGCAATCATCTTTATGTATTGATGGGCTTGTTTCATTCTGGTTTGAGGATTTTTGTTTTTTGTTTTCTTAGTTTTTGTTTCAGATTTCCCATATATGTGCGAGCATTTATATGTGTTTTTCTCTATGTGAATCTTTCACTGGGCATAATGCCCTCCAGGCTATTATAAACACTGTGGCATGATAACAGGTGTGAAGTCATTTTTGGGAGTTAGTGATTTCATGTGTTCTGAGTAGTACCTAGGGGGTAATTGAGGGAAGTGCTGGATGATATGGATGTTCTCCTCTGAATTGTGTGAGGAAACTTTACTTTGTTTACAACTGTCTCTGCACCAAGTTCCAATGTCACCAACAGGGCATAATGATTTGCTTTCTTCCACATTGTACCCGATGCTTGTGCTTTGTTGCCTTTTTGATAAGACCGTTCAGATAGGTTTCAGGTGATATCTCTTTGGCTTTGGACTTTCATTTCCCTAATGTGGAGTGACATGGAACTTCTGTTCATGTATGTGGTGGCCATCTGTATGTCTTCGTTGGAAGAATGCCTCTTCGGGACTCTGCCAGGTCCGTCATTGCTCTTTGCTTTTGCATTGTTGCGTTGTAGGAGATCTTGATACCTTTTGTGTTTTAACCCTTGACCATGTATGTAGTTTGCAAGTATTTTCTCCCATTCACTATGTTGCCTTCCCATTCTGTGAAAGATATTGTTGCTGTGCAGAACTTGTTTTTTTAGTTTCATGTAGTCCCACTTGTTTAGTTTTCCTTTGTAGCTTTGTCTTCTGGTGTCAAATCCCAAAACTCAAGTCAAGACTGAGATCCAAACATTGTCGTGGGTTTGGCATTTGGCTTTGTCCAGCAAAGCCAAGGACAGCAGAAAGGATTGCTTCAGACTCTACGCAAGTCAAGAGAGGTGAGAGGGAGTTAAGGGACGTCTCCGCAAGCTGCTCTCAGGCTCCTGTAGTCATTAAGCCTACAAACGATGTACAACACGTCGGCGGGCCACATGCTAGAAAGAACGTATTGAAGATATTCTGCAAACCATATCTAGACAGGATAAAATATTCCATGCGACAACACGATCCAAGAACTTGGTGAGCCCATGCAGAACCCAACCCCTAGATACACACACACTAGATCAGCCAAGTCTCGCCTGCCCCCCAGATACACACCAACTAGGTAAGTGAGCTGCTGCTGGCTCTTTGCAGGAAGGCCAGAGAGCAGTGATCTGCTCTGCAAAGCGTTCCCTAGAACCTCCCAACTCAGGACATCGTTGTGCGATTTCCCACACCTGCTGCCCAAGGTCTTCTCCAGGACTTTCTGGTTTCAGGTCTCAAGTCTGTAATACATTTTAACTTCGTTTTTGTGTGTGGGGTAAATAGGTGTCAGGTTGTTTTTCCATGCCTGTTGTTTTTCTGTGCCCAGTGATTCTGACACCACCTGTTGGGGAGACTGCCTTTGCCTCAGGTTATACTCTTGGTTCTTTGGTTGTGAATTAATTGGTTACATATGTGTGGGTTTCTTCCTGGGCCTTCAGTTCTGGTCCAGTATCCTGTGTGTCTGCTTTTACCCCAATAGTGTACGGCTTGGGTTATTGTAGCTTTGATATCTAGTTTTAAATCAGAAAGCATGGTGCTTCCAGCTGTTTTCTTCCTTCTCACAATGACTTTGGTATTCAGAGCCTTTTGTGCTTCTGTCCACCTTGAAGGATGGTTCTATTTTTGGGAACGTGCTTAAGCTTTGATAGGGATTGCACCTAGGGAATATGTAGATGGCTTTAAGTAGTGTGGACATTTTGATAATCTTAATTCTTGGGATCCACTAGCATAGAATGTCTTTCTGCTTATTTCTGTCTTTTCAAATTCTTTCTCCACTGATTTCTTCTTTTCAGGAAAAAGGTCTTTCTCCTTCATGGTTAAAGTCATTGTTTCTTTTTTAAGTTTTCTATCTTTTCCTTGACAGAGAGAGATACATGGAAACACACACATACACATGCACACACACACAAACAGAGAGAGACAGAGAAAGAGAGAGATTCAGAGAGAGCACACATGAGTGGGGAAGAACTGGGAGAAAGGAGACACAGAATCTAAAGTAGGCTCCAGACTGTGAGTTGTCAGCACAGAGCCCCACACAGGGCTCAAAACAACACCATGAGATCACGACCTTAGCCAAAGCCAGATGCTTCACTGACTGTGCCACCCCGGTGTTTGTAGGCTGAATTTACTCTTAAGTTTTTTCTTCTCTTGCAGTGATTTTAAATTATTTTCTTAATTTCCCTCTCCGATACTTTATTATTCATGTACAGAATTGAAGGATGTTCTGTACAACGACATAGATATCTTAACATGACTGAATTCATTTATTAGGTCTACCAGTAAGGTTGTGGAGTTTCTGCGGTCTCTCTAGAGCATATCATGCACTCCCAATAAGTGAAAAAGTACCTGGGAACATAGGATAGTGCGATTGAATTTAGATGAGAGTAAGAAGATATATGGAGTGAGAGTATGCAAGTTTTCTGAAATGTTTTGTGGTTGATACAATCCAACAAGTCCATAAACAAGGTTTGTTTGGATATATGTTTCCTTTCCACCACCAAGTCCATAAACAAGGTTTGTTTGTATATGTATTTTCTTTAAACCAGAACCAGAGAGCTGTGACATTGACATATGCTTCCCAACACATTCCCACAATGCGCCCTGTGCATTTGGGAGGTAGCCCCTTCTCTCTTTTCTGTCCTGGAACCCAGTGCCTGACTCCACCACTCAGTGAATTCATCTCAGAATACTGCAGTTGGGAAGAGACCTATGTTTTTCATAGACTTCCTGAAAGGCACCTAAAAACATTGGATTTTACATGGTTGTGTCTGATCTGTCTGGAATCCTCTGAGGATGTGTCAGTTGGAATGGCACTTTCTTTGCCGTGAGATCAGGGAGCCCTGCAGTATTCCTGTGTGCCCTGTGGTCGGTCACCAGTGGGTGCTGTGTGGCTGCTCATGACAGGGACACTGCTCCCCAGAGATGGGGCTGGCAGGTGCCAGGCGTCACTGCTGGAGGAGCCTGAAGGGTGGAGGGGCTTGACTCGCTACCAGAAGCCTGACTGAGTCTCCATCCTGCAGTCTCCTTGAGCTCCTGATGTGCTGTGTAAAGGACTCTCTGGCTTGTCGAGGTCCAGGTGGTTCTTGCTGTTGCCACTCAGTCGTCAGGATGAACACCTTCAGGTCCTGGTCTTTAACTCATTGACCTGACCTGCACTTAAGGTGCTTTCCTGAGAGTAAGCGACCCAGCCTGGGAGGAGAGCCAGCAAGCAGACAGCAGTGGACCAGCCTGTATCCTCCACTGGCCTGAAAGCAGGGCCTGGCTGCTCTACTGAGAAGCAGAGCTATGGAACAGGAGGTGCACAGGCAGTTGGAGTTTGTCATGGTAATGGGCCTGGATGGGTGTGTTCCAGGGCATGGGGCAGGGATGCTGTGCAGGAGGTCAGAATGAGGGAATGTGGTTTCTTTCCTGCCCCATGGGTCACTCCTAGGTACCCTGATGGCCTCAGTGCTGGCTTGTCCTCCAGATTCTTCAGGAATCCACTCAGTCCCAGGGGTCCCTGCTTTCCACATAAGACCCCAACGTAATCAAGAGTTTATAGATATCGGAACCTGGAGGCAGCGCCCGAAAAATGCATATAAATTTTTTCCCCAAAGTTGTGCTAGGTGTACACGCCTACAGAGAGGGAGAGTTTCGGTACACATGTACCTTTCTGTACAATGATGAGAGTCAAAATATTGGAATCGGCCCAGTCATTCAGTTTCTGGAGACGCAGAGTAAAGGATGATGTGTGGCCCCTGAGAATGCAGAAGGGGATAGGACTGTGCCTGTCCACCGTGGGGACATCCCATAGTACAAGACCATAGTCCTGGAGGGATGCCCAACCTGTCACACGACTCATGAACACAAACACAGACACCTGGGGCCCTCAAAGCCAAAGGACTGTGAAGATGACACCGTGTCTTCTGGGCCAATATTTCTTGAAAGAATATACATTTTTTTCTGCGTATGTACTTGTTGTTTCCTATTTATTTATTTATTTATTTATATGGAGAGAGCGAGAAGAAGAATCCTGACCAGGGCTTCAAGCTGTCATTGTAGAGCCTGACTTGGGACTTGATCTCAAGTACCTTGAGATCATGACCCGAGCCAAATTCGACTCGGAAACTTGCCCATTGAGCCATCTTGGTGCCTGTCCTCATTATTAAATCTTCATTTTACTGAATACATGTCACCTGTAGGAAACCCTTCAGAACTTTATACTTTAGTGCCTAATAGATTAGCATAAATGGAATATTGACGGTTTCATTTGGGTGTTTTTATAATATGCACGTTAGACCAATATCACCATGGCCAGTCGAGGAACATGAAAGATTTTCAAGGTATTCGCTCTGGTCCAGACATTTCTCTTCTGGCTTCTGCTCTTGTGTCAAACCTCAGAGGGTCCTCATGCCAGATAATGAAGATATTTCAAGTGGGGGCTGCACCTAATCTTTGTTCTTTGAGGACTATTCCTCTAGTGGATTCCTTGAGTGGAATATTCCACTACAATATTAGTGCCATTGAATATTTAAGCAATTATTAATCAGTCTCCTGTCATGTAGCCAGACACAACAGGCCATGTTGTGTGTTTGCACACACATGGAAATCCCAGAGGAGCTAAAGCAGCAGAAACCGAGATCGCTGGTTGCAGAGACTGGGGTGAGGGAATGAGCCGTGGGTGATTAGTAGTCCACGTGTCTCTGTGATGGAAATGTTCTAGGAGTACATAGTGGTCACGGGTGTAAACTCCTGCGAATGTACGTACTGACACTTGAATTGTAATTTCAAAGGATCAGAGTAAATTGTTTGGAACTTAGTTTATCTTTTATTTATAAAACACAAATATATAAGGACAGTAAATACCGCTATAACAACTACAGAAATGACAAAGAACACAATGACAAGGTCAGGGAATTCATCCTGTGGGGCTGCAGCCGACATGAGCCGCTGTTGGGGAGCTGAGGCTGGTTGCTCAGCTGCAGCAGGTGGTTGCTCCAGCCGTTCCGTGACCCCGCCGGCTGGGGCTGGGGGCTGCTCATGCTCTGGGGCCACCAAAGGGGCAGGTGGCTCTTCCAGCTCCTGACTGTCAGCCAGAGCTGGGAGTACCTCCTGCCCTGGTGGGGACGCTGCAGTGAGGGTCTCCGATTCTCGTACCCGCTGAGCTCCAGGAGAACTGGTGGCTTCAGGCAGCCTGGGCCGCGAGGCTGCAGTGGGCACCGCAGAGATAGCGGGGGCTCGCTCCCGAGGCACGTCTGGACGGGGCTCTAGAGCTGCTGCCAAAGCTTCAAGAATAGAAAGTGTCATCACCGTGAGTGCCATTCCATGGCAGGAAACCTCTCCCGCAGACATTGTCATCTGAGTCAAAGAACCCACCAGGAGGAAATCTCCCAGACGGCAGGCTAATGGAACAGTGATCTGAGCCTAGTCCCTACGCCTGGCCCACCTACAGTCTGAGGAAACGTGTTCTCTGTGGCATACCCCGTCCCGGCCACACGCCCACATCTCCCACCCAGAGTCCTCCTCGCCCAGAGGCTCTGGCTCATTGGGCTCACGGTGTTTCCGCCATGAGTAGAGAAGGCGGGCGCGGCGCTGCAGCTCGGAGCCCGGCATGTGGGCCCTTACATACGCCCGCAGCAGCTTCAAGCTGGTGAAGTCTGGAGGCCGGAAAAATTCCTCGGGGTAGTGATCCAGCCAGGTGCCCAGGATGGAGGAGATGGCCCTGGGGATACAAAAGTAGCCAGAACAATCACCATGGGGTGTTCCTCCCGCTGATGTCTCAGGACAGGCCTGTGGGACCTGGCCTCTATGCCTCCTGCTCCTGGACGCCCAGAGGGTGCTTCTGTACGTTGTCCACCTGTGATTTGGCAGTCCCGCCGACGAGAGACCTGGTCACTGAAGAGGGACCGTCAAGATTCTGTTTGACGGGAACCCCTTAACCAATGATGTGGTGGTCTCTGTCCTTCTTGGGGAAGCCAGCCAGACTCCTCGCTGTGTCCCGCTGCCTACCTCCCACTGGAATTCAAGTCCGTGCGTGAGTGGAGGGGTGGTGTCGGGGTGAGTCAGTGCCTTCACTGCATACCCTAGCGCTCCACGAAAATCTGCGCAAATACGGGACAAGAGGACTCTGTCTCTTACCTGGGCTTGCTGGGACCCTCCTGGTGCCTTCAACGTGACGACCTGTGCCTCTGTGCTGCCTCATGCACTCAGTGCACATGTGGGTGTCGTCCCACTGACACCGTTCTCCCATCGTGTGGGTGATATGTGCTCCTTGAGCCCTCACTGTGTCTCCTGTACCCTTGCTAAGCACGCACCGTGGATGTTCCCCAAGGTGGTGAGCGTGATGCTCCCCCAAACCGTTATGCTGGGTCCCCTGATGGGGCTCTAGGCAAGGCTGTGAGTGGGAAGGGATGGGGTTGGACTCTCTAAGGGGCTGACGTGGTCCTCTGGCGCCCTCTGCTGCCTCCTTGTGCCCACAGCCCTACCTCTACCAGACAGGACAGAACCCCTTTCCTTGCTTCCAGGGAGAAGCCCTCAGATCTTTGCCCTCTCACAGGACTCTCAGACGTGTGGGATGCTGGGTCCTGCAGCCCCTCCCACGCACAGTCTCAGCACTGCCCTCTTGGAGAAGGAAGGCCCTCCAGCCTGAGCTCAGCCTACTCACAGTTTCTCCTGCTCCCGGGGTCCGCCATCCTCCTCAGCCTCTGAATGGAAGCATCCGTATCTGGAGGAGGCCAGAAGGACATCATATGAGCTGTCCTGTGGATGCTACGTCTTGTCCTATCCAGAGTCCCTGGCTGCTGACTAGAATGGAGCTCTGGAGGGGAGGGTACTGTCCGCTCTGCGCATTGGATCCCAGTCAGCTCCTACAGAAGTGCCTGCACCTAGTGGGGCTTCCTGCGTGTTTGAAGAATGATAGGGCCCCAGTCAGCTCCATCACACATATTGGTGTGGGTCTGGGCGTGCTGCTCATCCTGGGCATCCTTGACTGGTTTGAGCCAGGACTCAGACACACAGATAGAGCCTCCAATCTCCTTTTCCAATGGGAAAACAGCCCAAGTCAACACCTGGCGACAGTGAGGGATGAGGCAGAAAGTTGATCATGGGCAAGAGGACAAAGATGACCCAGCAGAGACGCAGCCCTGCCAGCAGAGCTTTCCACAGGCCAGGGTGACTTTCCCTGCTGTGCCCCCACTGAGGACCTGGAGTGTTTCCACCCGGATCAGAGGAACCATGTGAGACGCCAGGACGTGTGGTGACTTTCCTGAGACTCCTAGCTTTCAGGGGCTGAATCGCCCTGGGCTGTGAAGGGCAGGGTGCTCACCTCATAAACAGTATTTCCAGGACCTGCTGGGTGGTAGTAAAAGTCCTGTATGTTCTCAAGAATGTGAAGAGGTAGGAGGGGTCTCTACCCAGGAAAGCAGGTACCAGGTGCTCCACTCGCTGTTCCAGTAGCATCCAGCCTCCTTCGATGGTCCCTTCCTCACGGTTCTCATTGTCGGGCATGGGTGAGATGTTCATACCCTGAGGTAGAACACAGGAGGGACACAGAGTCAGACACAGCACCATGGACATCAGGAGGCTTGGGGTCCAGAATGCAGACCAAACCCCCAAGCCGTCAGTGACTTGTGGCAAGAGTGAGACCTGGGTGCCCAGACTCTGAAGAAGGATGTTGGTAATCACACGAGAATTTGAGTTGGGAAATGGCTGAACACGTTAGGATCTCCGATCTGACATCCCCACAGGCGAGGGAATTAAAAGCAAGAATGACCTATTGGGACCTCATGAAGATAAAAAGCTTCTGCACAGCAAAGGAAACAACCAACAAAACTCAAAGGCAACCAATGGATTGGGAAAAGATATTTGCAAATGACCTATTGGACAAAGGGCTAGTATCCAAAATGTATAAAGAGCTCACCAAACTCCACACCTGAGAAACAAAGAATCCACTGAAGAAGTGGGCAGAGAACATGAGTAGATACTTCTCTAAGGAAGACATCCGGATGGCCAACAGGCACATGAAAAGATGCTCAACGTCGCTCCCCATCAGGGAAATACAAATCAAAACCACACTCAGCTATCACGTCACGCCAGTTAGAGTGGCCAAAATGACCAAATCAGGAGACTATAGATGCTGGAGAGGATGTGGACTAACAGGAACCCTCTTGCACTGTTGGTGGGAATGCAAACTGGTGCAGCCGCTCTGGAAAACAGTGTGGAGGTTCCAAACAATTAAAAATAGACCTTCCCTATGACCCAGCAGTAGCACTGCTAGGAATTTACCCAAGGGATACAGGAGTGCTGATGCAGAGGGGCACTTGTACCCCAATGTTTATAGCAGCACTCTCCACAATAGCCAAATTATGGAAAGAGCCTAAATGTCCATCAGCTGATAAGTGGATAAAGAAATTGTGGCTTATATACACAATGGAGTACTCCGTGGCAATGAGAAAGAATGAAATATGGCCCTTTGTAGCAACGTGGATGGAACTGGAGAGTGTTCTGCTAAGTGAAATACGCCATACAAGGAAAGACAGATACCATATGTGTCCACTCTTTTGTGGATCCTGAGAAACTTAACAGGAACACATGGAGGAGGGGAAGAGAAAACAACAGCTTAGAGTGGGAGAGAGCCAAAGCATAAGAGACTCCTAAAAACTGAGAACAAACTGAGAGCTGATGGGGGTGGGAGGGAGGGGAGCGTGGGTGATGGGTACTGAGGAGGGCATGTGTTGGGATGAGCACTGGGTGTTGTATGGAAACCAATTTGGCAATAAATTTCCTATATATTTTTTAAAAAAAACCACCAAGGAAAAAGAATCTCAGGTCAGATTGTTAGATGAGTATGCACGGCACCTCCCCACATGAACAGCAGTGTCCCTGTGATTTCTAACAGCACAGTCCATTCTGGGGATCTGAAGAGAGGGACAGTACCTGGCAGAGGTTGGATCAGGATAATAGGACATGTAGGATGTTCAGTGCAGCACTGTGACATGGCAAGAGAAGGGAATCCTGTCACAGTCCCACATTTGTGAAGGGTTGAATGGGTGAGGTGAGTGGTCACATTTCCAGAATGTTGTCTAGGTGGTAAGGCCCTTGCTCCTGATTAGGAGGGGCCCCAGGGGCGTGTTGCTTGGCCACCAAAGTGCAGAGCATTAGACATAATGCAATGAGCCCCATGTCCTTTGGGTAAAAATCTCCCTGCTCCTCACGAACGTGTGTCAGACGTGGAGAAGGTGTGGAAGGATGGTCGGGCGACCCGGGACCCCTAGGAACGTTCGTCGGGGAAACGTGTACAACAATGCCAATACATTCTAGACAGAATGGGACGTGAAATGGTCTCACGCCTCTTTTCTGATCTTCCTCCAAATAAGTGGAGAGTGACCTTGCGTCTGGCCGTGGCAGGGGCTGGGCCCTGCTGGCATGTTTGGGGAGCAGATGGGGTTCCAGGTTCATCTGGGACCAGGAGTCTCCGAGAGCTACCAGGGGAGCAGCAGTGTGTTTTCTGGGCCCTGGGATTCTTTGCATTGGCTCTGGGCCCTTGGTGTTGGGTTTCCCTGGTACCTGCACTCACCCTGAGCCAGCGGGGCTTCGTCCTGATGGCATGGGGCTTCCTTCTTTCCTTCAGGGAAGTAGAGCAGGGGCTCTCATTCAGCTTGTCCTCCATCTGTGGCATGTGGCTCTGTAAAGACAGTGCCCAGCAGGCAGGCAGGAGTCCTCAAAGCCGTGTCTGCTTGCTTTCACTTGTCCTCAGACCCATAAGAATTCATTCCAGATATGACACCACAGTGTGCACTCACCTCCCCCACGGAGGAGAAGCAAGGTGGCGTGAGGGCCTTGGATTCAACCTGTTACAGGTTAGAGGCACCTCAGAGATCCCTTTTCCCTCCTTCCAGCATGACATGTGCATGGCCATGATGGGTCCACCAGGTGGTCCACTGCCACCGAACCTGCTCCGGTCCCGGGGAGGACCGGCCCCCATGTCCCCCTTTCCCCGAAACTGAACATGAGGGGATGGGGGTGCCCAGGGAAGGTTAAGAGCTATGAGCTGACCTGACCTGGCCTCCTCCAGGCTGCTCTGTGTTACCTTATGTGACCTCCTGGAAAACATCCTGAGGCATCGCCAGCGTGGGTTAAGGAAACCTCTCCAACATCTGAGTAATCCTGCGCACTGGGGTTTCTGGCATCCAGAGCCCCGGTACCTGGGAAAACAACAAGAGAACATCCTAAAGTCTCTGTGTCTGTAGGCAAGTGAGCCTGGTATGGGACCTTCCTAGAACATGGGTGCCAGGTTACAGGAGTTCCAAGCTTTCCTGGGGCCTATTGTGAGCAAAGTGATGTCACGGCCTAGGATCCGCCTCCTGAGTCCCCCTCTGGGATAACACCTTTGCAAATAGTCCTCTCTTTGCTGACTGCTCACCCCCATTCTCCATGAAATGTCCCATCGGTACACAGTTCCACCAATGCACCCCTCTCCACAGTCCCCTGAGAAGCTCTGGGGGCAGCCAGGGTCCCAGCTGTGAGACCTATCTGGGTTGAGACAGAACTCTTCTTTCTTACCTCTTTCTGGTCCCAGATTCGCGACTGTGCTTCTCAGGGATGGTCCGTGTCTTTTCCGCCCAATGGAGATCATTCTAGCATGTCCTCAGGATGTCCTCAGGATGTCCTCAGGCATATGTGGGATGATACCTGTGAAATTGGAGCAGTGGTGTCACCTGTTGGAAGTTTATCCAACCACATTGACTTCAACGTCTCACCTCCTCTGATTCTGCTGCTCCTCTGATCCCAGCCCACAGTCCTTCCAGGTGTGCGTACGTGCGTGAGTGTGAGTGTGTGTATGTGTGTTTACCAGTGCTCGTTTTCTGGGGTCCCAGAAGGTCACATCCCCACCTAGGGAAGGATGGCCAAACATTTCCTAGGAGCTTAGGTTCTCTACTTTCTAAAGCAATCCCTACAGGAGGGATTGGAGTTGGGGCCTAGTAGGACAGAACTCTCTTTTACGTAGACTTTGTCAGTAGTGTGCCACAAGCCATTCCCTGCCTTTCCACTGGGTACATACAATGGGGACAGGGTGGCACTCAGTGGGTTGCCCTGGCCTGGGGGTCCTCCTCAGGGAAGAACGTGCTGGGATGTCTTCTGCGACGCTCCTCTTCAGCCTCACCCCCACGCCACCTCCATGTCTGCACCCAGTGACAGTAACACACCCTTTTCCAGACCCCCTTCGAAATCCTGGGTCAAATCCAGGACCCCATTTTGAGGACATGAAGTTGGGGTCATGCCTGGTTCTGACTTTCTACCCGTCTGTGATTCTGGGCAAGGCACTGACCCTAGCAGGGTCTTCACTTTCTCCTCCCCTCAGTGGCTCCCTGGGATGCCCCCATCCTGTCAACACATCCTTGTGGGATTTCCTTCCTGGAGTGTGGTATGGACGTAGTGTTTGATTTCTGTTGCAAAGAAGATGGCACCGTGGCCCCAGACCAAACAAGTTTAGGTGATAAAATGTGTATGGCATGGCCTCATGCTCACTGTCACTCTCTGTGTTGTCTCTCAGCTCCTCACAGTGGGGACCAACCCCCGTGTTGAGTCGTGACACGGACAGGTACACACAGCCTAGCCCTGAGAGACAACAACAGACAGGGAAGAACTAAGGCACTCGATGTGGACTGAATCCTGCCACCACCCTGAAGTGGGTTCAGGGGTTGAGTGAAGCAGATTCTGTCTGAGCGATGACAGCAGCCCCAACCTCCTGAGAGGCTCTGGCAGGAGCCCTCCGCTGAGCCCTGCTGAATTCCTGGTCCCCTGGGCCTGTGAGGTGGGAAGTTTATGGGGAAGCCCCTAAGGGTGGGGGAATATTGTCCCACGGCACTAGAGCAGAGTAGTCACAACGTCCTCCTGCCCCAGGCCCTGGCCCTCCTCACCCTCCCTCCCTGCTGTCCTCCACAGCTCTTTCCGGTCTCCCTGGTCTCCTTTCACACGTCCCCTCTGAAACAATGATCTCTGCCTCCGCGTGTCTGCTCCACTGTGCCTTCTGCCGGGATACATTCCCTCGGACTTGAGCAGGGCTGACTCGTCTTGCACTGCGGCAAGAAATATTAACGTTTCCTCAGCACAGCCTTGTCAGACCCTCCCCTGGTGGAGCTCAGGACCCACTTGTTGCACCTTGAATTTTTCTATGGAGTCCTTGCTCATGTCATTCCCATTTTTGTTTCATGTTCTTTCCATCTTCCTGGCTAGTCCTTGAACTCCTAGAGGGAAGACGTGGCTGCCTTACCAGCACTGGCACTATGTGAATGCTCAGATGCTCATTCCCGGGGGCTGACTGAGGAGGTAAAGGGATCCCACCCACCAATTAGCAGCTCAGTCATTGTAGTCTAATTTACCTGGGTCATTTTCCAATACTTATTTTATCGTATATCTGTTGAGTCCACTCTAGTCGTAATTTGGGGCGTGAAATCACACTCCAAGATCAAGAGTCTCATGCCCTACTGACTGAAACAGCCAATTTTCATGGAACTAGACTGATGTCTAAGTTACCTTGCGGGTTAACATTTCGTACGTGTATTAGGTTATGCTGAATTACCAGAGAACGCGCCACATTTCAGAAAGCATGTCCCCATAGATTTCCTCACATGACAGAGCTGGGTGTGTGTTTAGATTGGAGACTAAAGTCCTTCATGTGGTCACTGAGGACCCCAGAGTTCCTCCATTTTGTCCCTTCTCCCTCCCGAGGTTATCAGGTACTTGCACAACCAGCAGCACAAGGGGCGATCAAGGGGAAAGAGAACAAGGAAATGCACCTGGGAGCATGTTATCAGCCTGGTCTAGAGTGCCTAAAATATCCACTTTTTCACTCATTCCTTGCTTTCAAGGCAAGGATTTTTAAGTAGTGATCTGTGAGAACCTATGTCCCACAAACCATAGAAAATGCATCCCTAGATATGCACCACAAAACATACGAAGGTAATTCCTGAGCTGAAGGAAAACATTCTCCCTCCGGGACACGTTGTATGAAGGAAACAAGAAGAGTAAACATCTATGTGTGTGTTTGTGTGCGATCTGTACGTATTAATGAATATGAGGTTTTATCGCTATCCCTGAATATCTTTAAGAAGTGAAGGATCATTGACTTTTAAATAGAAGAATTAGGAAAACAATAAGTAAAAAATTGTAATTAGTGAGCTTACAGACATATAGTATTAAGATATATGAGAGTATCGGGACGCCAGGGTGGCTCAGTGGGTTGAGTGTCCGCCGCCTTGTCAGATCATGATCTCACGGTTCGTGGGTTCGAGCCCCGCATCGGGCTCTGTGCTGACAGGCTGTTTCCGATTCTGTGTCTCCCTCTGTCTCTGCCCCTCCCCCGCTCATGCTTTGTCTCCCTCTCTCTCAAAAAGAACCATTCAAAAACATTTAAAGAAATTCCATTAAGATCTAGGCCAGTAGGAAGTAAACGACTTGTGGTTGAGAAGTCAATGAAGGGCCTCCTACGATGGATTGTTTTCAAGTACGAAAACGCTCATCAACCACATGACTGCAAGTATAGTGTGAATATTGAAACTGCAGCCCAGTTCGCCAGTTAAATGGAAAGAATTCCATATATCTGTGTTCAGTTACACTTCGCCATCCAGAGCAGGGTCTGGTACACCTTGCACGTTCAGTCGATGCTTGCTGCACAATCGCATGGGTGATGGCCTGTCATTCTCACCAAAAGAAAGAAACGTTGAAAAGCAATTGAAACCCAAGAAAAGAAAAATGGCACGGAGGAGTTGGGATCTGAGGCACACTGTGAAGGAAACATGGGGGTTGGGAGGTAGTGGAGGTGGACAGGCGGTTCCACAGAGTTGAAGGATGTGCCACAGTCCGCGGTGGCAGGGTGGACTTGAGGGTGGGACCGCTGGTGGTGCAGTCCAGGTAGGGCCATGGGAAGGGCATGCAGAGCTGAAAAGCACCGGCCTTTCAAGGAGAAGGGAGTTGGAAGGAGTCTCGAGTGCCCAGTGTGTCTCCCTGTCCCTTAGGGCTACCCTTGCAGTCATGGGTCACGAGCGAGGAGGGTCCACAGCTGCAGATAGATGTCCACGGTTGGCGGCAACGTGAGGCAGAGTGAAGAACAAACACAGAGGCCTAGGATGCAAGAGGGAGCACTGGGTTCACGTTGAGCCACCTCCCTGGGAAACCTGCTTTGCAGAAGCCTCCTGGGTTTCTTGAGGGGAGAAAGGGAGTTGTCCACTTTGGAGGAGACACCTGCCAGTCCCTGTCCCACTGGCCTGGTCTCTGGAGCCCTCTGCCTGGCTCCTGGGTGTCAGGCTGGCGGGTAGGCGGTCAGAGCATCTGGTGGGCCCAGCGAGGTGCAGTGGTGCAGACCCTGTCGCCCAGGAGCTGTACCCCCTGAGGGGGGGCGGGGGTGGGGGGATGGGGGGATGGGGCGGCCTGGATCGCGGGACCAAGCAGGTGTGCGGGAGGGCACGCACAAGTGTGCGCATGCGCTTGGGCCAGAGGCGGAGCCCGTTGAGGGGCACAGGTGAGGCTGTAGTGGTGTTCTGTATCCTGGCTCCCAGCCTGTCTGCCGCCCCAGGCCCCCAAGTGTCTGGGCCAGTCAGGTGCTGATGCCCCCCACCCCGCCTCCCCCGACCGGGGACATGCTGCTGCCTATGGCCTGTGACCCGGTAACCTTGGCGGTTGCCCTAGGGGTAGCCCTAGCGCTAACGGTAGCGCTCGCGCCCCCCACGCGGTTAAGACTGGGAGCCATGAGCCTCCAGCCTAGGAGGGTGGTGTCCCTGCTGCTCCTGCTGCTTCTGGACCAGAGGCCAGGGCTTGCGACACGCTCCCGGGACGCCTCGGTTTTGGTTGCTCTGCTGGAGTGCCAGCCCTTGCAGGGGCAGAGCGCCATGCGATGCCCCCCCCCCCCGGCGCCCCCGAAAGACCATCTGGGAGAAGCCTAAAGGTGCAGCAGCTGAGACCCACAGCCTCCCTCCAGGACCTGCCTCAGTCGCGGTGCTGCCAAGGTAGAGATCCTAGTGACAAGGTCCCATGTGGCCTTCCACCCTGCCCCTCTCTGTCTTCCCCTTCCATGACCAACCCCCCCCCCCTCACTCGTGCTCCGGGTCTTCTTGGGCTCCTTTGCGGCTGCAGTCTGGAGGACTCAGAGTGAGCTTTCTGGGTTGGACCCGGGTTCCCTGGAGGAGGAGGCCCCAGATCCATTAGGGGGTTAGGCTCCGGTGGTGGGGCGTGGCTCAGGTCGGGGGTGGGGGTGGGGGGCGACCTGAGTGCCATGGAGGTCTGACTGCGTTGGTGGTTGGAGGGTGGAGGTGGGAAGGAACGAACGAAAGAACGAACAAACGAAGGAAAGAAAGCGTGGACCTGCGGTTGTGGGAAAATATCAAGGCAGGGCCAGGGAAGTCGCAGCCATGAGCAGGAGGAAACATTCCTGCCTGTGAAAATGAAGCACAAGGGACCTGAGATTCCAGAGAAACATTCCAGGGAGAGTCAGGGTGGTGGGCCTGCGTTGCTGGAGGCCAGCAGGGGACGGTGTTGAAGGGATTGAGAGTGGAAGCAGCAGGTGAACACAGGTCTCCTGCCTCCCCCCTGCACACCTGCTCTCCTGCCCTTCCCGGCCTCGGCGTGCCCCGCCCCTCGTGGCAGAGTTGCACCCTCTGATGGGGAGGGGGAGATCTCACCCCACTTGTGGCTAAATGGGATCCTCTATCGTGGGAGTCAATGGGACTACAGGCTAGGGGTCTGGATTAGGGCAAGTGCAACTCCCTGTTGAGCTCTTCATTTCTGAAGGCAATTTGCATTCAATCAATGAACTCGTAGCCAGTGAGCCAGGAAGAAGTGGCGCTTCTGTGTTTTAGAGGGTGGTGCAGACTCTTTCCTACATGGACGTGTGTGCTGAAGAGAACTGGGTGTTGTGGATGGAATTCAAAGTCATCTTTTTGGGACATGTTGGGTGGGAACGTCTTCTTCGCACTCTGGCGAGGAAGGTGGATGGAAAAGCTCCTTGTCCAAGGCAGACTGGTGGGTTTTGTTGTTCCTATCCGTGGGGCGTGGTGCTTCCTGTTTTCCGTGGAGCGCCTCCTGTCTTGCCTTTTTCCGTGTTACAAGAGTTTCAGACCTTATGAATCACATCTCCTCCAGGATTCACCAGGCAGCATGAGGGAGAAATGACTCTGAGCCCACCGGGTCTCTAGAAACCAGTGCATTTGTACCTGAGCAGACCGTGCTGGTCTCTCAGCCTCCTTTGGAAATGAGGTCTTGGGCACATGGTCTTTCATTGCATGGGTTCCAGCTCTGTCAGGTTGTTGGCATTTGTGTTTGTGCATCTGTGTATGTGTCTGCGATGCCGTGTCCTGTATTTAGTCCGGACCCCAACAGTGTCCCAGTCCTTTCCAGAGACACAGTTTTGTTGCATAGGAAATTCTCATTTCAATAGTGTGTCCCAATGCTGTTACAACGGATGAAAACTTCCTGCAGGCAGCACCGTGACCTCACCAAAAGCAAAAGTCTAAGAACTGAGGCTTTCCCAAACTTACATATCAAGCTGACTGGTGCTTTATGTTTTCAGTAAGATGGTGTGGTGTAGGCCACTTTGAGCAGCTGAGGCTCCTAGGCATCTGTTTTGTCCTCGGGAGGTGAGTTGTCTCTGTCAGCATTTCGGGAGATTATGATTCTCTTGAAGATCATTATTTTCTTGATTACCATGATTACTATATTCTGCATAACCCATCGCATGGAATTTGATAAGGAACTCGATACCTGAAACCTTTTCGTCACCAAACGCTCACTACAACAAGGAGAAAAACAATCACTTTTGTGCAATGGACAATACACTTTACCTTTATTGTACTGTTTTAGTGGTTTGTACATATGTTTAGAGTAATGAAAGTGTCCACGTAGATCTAAGGAGTTTTTTGTGACATCAGAAACCACAAAAATAATGGAAAATCTAAGTTACCTAGTAATGTAAGCACTCTGTCCTTTTGGATACGAAATCTTAGGTAAAGTACTCACCTTGCAAAAACTGCCAAGACCTGATAATTCGTTACTATTCACGTAGGTCTAGTGAATGGAAGGGACTGAACTAAGGTCTCTGAAATAGAGGAAGCTAGAATTTGAGATATTGAGTCACCTTTACTCTGTCTTTCCCTGTTGACAAGGTCTTTTTTTATTCAGTGATGTCTCTTGACCATTAACCTATTTCCCTCCTTGCTGCTCCCCCCCCGCACCTTTGCAATCATCTTTATGTATTTATGGATGGGCTTGTTTCATTCTGTTTTGAGGATTTTTGTTTTTTGTTTTCTTAGTTTTTGTTTCAGATTCCCCATATATGTGCGAGCATTCTGTATGTGTTTTTCTCCGTGTGAGTTCTTTCATTTGGCATAATGCCCTCCAGGCTATTATAAAACACCGTGGCATAATAACAGGTGTGAAGGTATTTTCGGGAGTTAGTGATCTCCTGTGTTCTGAGTTGTACCTAGGGGGGTAATTGAGGGACGTTGCTGGATGATATGGATGTTCTCCTCTGAATTGTGTGAGGAAACTTTACATTGTTTGCGACTGCCTCTGCACCAAGTTCCAATGCCACCAACAGGGCCCAATGATTCGCTTTCTTCCATAGTGTCCCGACGCTTGTGTTTTCTTGTCTTTTTGAAAATACCGTTCAGACAGGTTTCAGGTGATATCTCTTTGGCGCTGGACTTTCATTTCCCTAATGTGGAGTGACATGGAACTTCTCTTCATGTATGTGGTGGCCATCTGTATGTCTTCATTGGAAGAATGCCTCTTCGGGACTCTGCCGGGTCCGTCATTGCTCTTTGCTTTTGCATTGTTGCGCTGTAGGAGATGTTGATATCTTTTGTGATTTAACCCTTGACCATATATGTAGTTTGCAAGTATTTTCTCCCATTCACTAGTTGCCTTTCCATTCTGTGGAAGATATTGTTGCTGGGCAGAACTTGCTTTATTAGTTTCACGTAGTCCCACTTGTTTAGTTTTCCTTTGTAGCTTTGGCTTCTGGTGTCAAATCCCAAAACTCAAGTCAAGACTGAGATCCAAACCTTCTCGTGGGTTTGGCATTTGGCTTTGTCCAGCAAAGTCAAGGACAGCAGAAAGGGTTGCTTCAGACCCCATGGAAATAAAAGAGAGGTGACAGGTAGTTTAAGGGACGTCTCCGCAAGCTGCTCTCAGGCTCCCACATTCATTAAGCCTACAAACGATGTACAACACGTCAGCGGGCCACATGCTAGAAAGAACGTATTGAAGACATGGTGCGAACCACATCGAGACAGGATAAAATATTCCATGCGACAACACGGTCCAAGGACTTGGTGAGCCCATGCAGAACCCAACCCCTAGATACACACGCACTAGATCAGCCAAGTCTCGCCTGCCCCCCAGATACACACCAACTAGGTAAGTGAGCTGCTGCAACTGTTTGCAGGAAGGCCAGAGAGCAGTGATCTGCTCTGCAAAGCGTTCCCTATAATCTCCCAACTCGGGACATCGTTGTGCGATTTCCCACACCTCCTGCCCAAGGTCTTATCCAGGACTTTCTGGTTTCAGGTCTCAAGTCTGTAATACATTTTAACTTCGTTTCTGTGTGTGATGCTAAATAGGTGTCAAGTTGTTTTTCCATGCCTGTTGTTTTTCTGTGCCCAGTGATTCTGGGCACCACCTATTGAGGAGACTGCCTTTGCCTGAGGTTATACTCTTGGTTCTTTGGTTGTCAAATAATTGGTTACATATGTGTGGGTTTCTTCCTGGGCCTTCATTTCTGGTCCAGTGACCTCTGTGTCTGCTTTTACCCCAATAGTGTACGGCTTGGGTTATTGTAGCTTTGATATCTAGTTTCAAATCAGAAAGCATGGTGCTTCCAGCTGTTTTCTTCCTTCTCACAATGACTTTGGTATTCAGAGCCTTTTGTGCTTCTGTCCACCTTGAAGGATGATTCTAGTTTTGGGAACGTGCTTCAAGTTTGAAAGGATTGCACCTAGGGAATGTGTAGATGGCTCTAAGTAGTGTGGACATTTTGAGAATGTTAATTCTTTGGATCCACTAGCATAGAATGTCTTTCTGCTTATTTCTGTCTGTTCAAATTCTTTCTCCACTGATTTCTGGTTTTCAGTAAAGAGGTCTTTCATCTTATTGGTTAAATTCATTCTTTTCTTTTTGAATTTTTTTATGTTTATTTATTCTTGACACAGAGAGGTACTTGGAAAAACACACACATACACACACAGAAAGAGAGAGAGAGAGCACGTTTATGAGTGGGGAAAGTTGAGAGAAAGGGAGACACAGAATCTGAAGCAGGCTCCAGACTCTGAGCTGTCAGCACAGAGCCCATCAGAAGTCTCAGAACACAAGTCATGAGGTCACGACCTGAGCCAAAGTCAGATGCTTCACTGACTGTGACACCCAGGGGCCTGTAGGGTGATTTGTTGTCAAGTATTTTCTTCCTTTGGAGTTACTTTAAATTATTTTCTTAATTTCTCGCTCTGATAGTTTGTGATTCATGTACAGAAATGAAGCACATTATGGAAAACGACATACATATCTTACATGACTGAAATCATTTATTAGGTCTACTAGTAATGTTGTAGAGTCACTGCGGTCTCTCTAGAGCATATCATGCACTCCCAGTAAGGGAAAAAGTATCTGGGAATATAGGATGATGTGATCGAAAATAGATGAGAGTGAGCAGGTATATGGAGTGAGAGTGTGCAAATTTTCTCAAATGTTTTGTGGTTGATATAATCCAACAAGTCCATAAATAAGGTATGTTTGGATATATGTTTTCTTTCAACCAGAACCAGAGAGCTGTAACATAAATATATGGTTCCCAACACATTGCCACAACACGCTCTGTGCATCTTGGGAGCTGGCCACCTTGTCTCTCTTTTCTGTCCTGGAACCCAGTGCCTGACTCTACCGCTCAGTGAATTCATCTCAGAATACTGCAGTTAGGAAGAGACCTACATTTTTACATAGACTTCCTGAAAGGTACCTCAAAAGCATTGGATTTTACAGAGTTGTGTCTGATCTGCCTGGAATCCTCTGAGGATGTGTCAGTTGGAATGGCACTTTCTTTGCTGGGAGATCAGGGAGCCCAGCAGTATTCCTGTGTGTCTTGTGGTCGGTCACCAGAGGGTGCTGTGTGGCTGCTCATGACAGGGACACTGCTCCCCAAAGATGAGGCTGGCAGGTGCCGGGCGCCACTGCTGGAGGAGCCTGAAGGGTGGAGGGGCTTGACTCGGTATCAAAGCCTGACTGAGTCTCCATCCTACAGTCTCCCTGCGCTCCTGATGTGCTGTGTAAAGGACTCTCTTGCTTGCCGAGGTGCAAGTGGTTCTTGCTGTTGGCCCTGAATCCTCAGGGTGAACCCATTCAGGTCCTGGTCTTTAACTCATTGACCTGACCTGCACTTAAGGTACTTTCCTGAGAGTAAGCGACCCAGCCTGGGAGGAGGGCCAGGAGGCAGACAGCAGTGGCCCAGCCTGCATCCTCCACTGACCTGAAAGCAGGGACTAGCTGCTCTTCTGAGAAGCAGAGCTATGGACCAGGAGGCACACAGGCCACTGGGGTTTGTCATGGGATGGGGCCTGGATGAGTGTGTTCTAGGACATGGGGAGGGATGCTGTGCAGGAGGTCAGAATGAGGGAGTGTGGTTTCTTCCCTGCCCCATGGGTCACTCCTAGGTACCCTGATGGCCTCAGTGCTGGCTTGTCCTCCTGATTCTTCAGGGATCCACTCAGTCCCGGGGGTCCCTGATTTTCACATATGAACGCAACAAAGAGTCTGTAGATGTTGGAAACTGGAGGCAGCCCCCGAAAAATGCCAGAAATTATGTCCCCAAAGTTGTGCTAGGTGTACACGCCTGAAGAAAGAGAGAGTTCCGGTACACATGTGCCCTTGTGTTCAATGATGAGAGTCAAAATATTGGAATTGGCCCAGTCATTCAGCTTCTGGAGACGCAGAGAAAGGATGATGTGTGGCCCCTGAGAATGCAGAAGGGGACAGGACTGTGCCTGTCCACTGTGGGCACATTCCGTAATACAAGACCATAGTCCTGGATGGATGCCCAACCTGCACACCACTCGTAGACACAAACACAGACACCTGCTGCACTGAAAGCTAAAGGACCGTGAAGATGACACCATGTCTTAGGGGCTATTATTTTCAAAGAATGTATATTTTTTCTCCGTCTGTATTTGTTGTTTCCTCTTTATTTATTTGGAAAGAGCAAGAAGGAGAATCCTGACCAGGGCTTCAAGCTGTCATTGCAGAGCCTGACTTGGGACTTGATCTCAAGAACCATGAGATCATGACCTGAGCCATATTCCACTCAGGAACTCGACTGTTTGAGCCACCTTCGTGCCTGTCCTCATTATTTAAATCTTTCTTTTACTAAATAAACATCACCTGTAGAAAACCTTTAACAAGTTTACACTTTATTGCCTATTAGATTAGCATAAATGGAATATTGACTGATACATTTGGGTATTTTTATAATATGCACATTAGACCAATATCCCCATGGCCTGTCCAGGAAAATGAAAGATTTTCAAGGTATTCGCTCTGGTCCAGACATTTCTCTTCTGGCTTCTGCTCTTGTGTCAAACCTCAAAGGGTCCCCATGGCAGACAATGAAGATATTTCAAGTAGGGGCCTTCACCTAATCTTTGTTCTTTGTTCTTTGATAAATTGTCCATATCATAGAAATTCCAGAAGAAATTCAGAGAAAAAGGGGCTGAGGGTGTACTTGAACAAATAATAGCTGAGAACTTCTCCAATCTGGGGAAAAAACATGCATTGAAATCCAAGAGGTACAGAGAACTCCCTTCAGACATAACTTGAATCGATCTTCTGCACGACATATCATAGTGAAAGTGGAAAAAGAAGGATAAAGAGAATCCTGCAAGCAGCTAGGGATAAATGGGCCCTAACGTACAAAGGTCAACACAGAAGGGTAGTAGCAGACCTATCTATTGAAACTTGGCAGTCCAGAAAGGAATGGCAGAAAGTCTTCAATGTGATGAACAGGAAAAATCTGCAGCCGAGAATCCTTTATCCAGCAAGCCTGTCATTCAGAATAGAAGGAGAGATAAAGGTCTTCGCAAACATACAAAAACTGAAAAATTCATCACCACTAAACCATCCCTCCGAGAGATCCTAAGGGGGATTCTGTGAGGGAAATGTTGCAAGGACCACAAAGTACCAGAGACACCACTACAAGCATGAAAGCGACAGATGTCACAATGACTCTAAACCCGTATCTTTCAGCAATAACACTGAATGTAAATGGACTAAATGCTCCAACCAAAAGACATAGGGTATCAGAATGGATAAAAGAAAACAAGACCCATCTATTTGCTGTCTACAAGAGATTCACTTTAGACCTAAGGACACCTTCAGATTGAACGTGAGGGGATGGAGAACTATCATGCTACTGGAAGTCAAAAGAAAGCTGGAGTAGCCATACTTTTATCAGACAAACTAGTCTTTACATTAAAGGCTGTATCAAGAGATGAGGAAGGACATTATATAATAATTACAGGGTCTATCCATCAGGACGTTCTAACAATTAAAAATGTCTATGCGGCAAATATGGAAGTCCCCAAATATATAAAACAATTAGTCACGAACATAAGCAACCTCATTGATAAGAATGTGGTCATTGCAGGGGCTTTCATACTCCACTGACAACGTTGGATAGATCATCTAGACACAGGATCATTAAAGAAACAAGGGCCCTGAATGATACATTGGATCAGATGGACTTGACAGATCTATTTAGCACTCTGCATCCCAAAGCAACAGAATATACTTTCTTCTCGACTGCACATGGAACATTCTCCAAGATAGATCACACACTGGGTCACAAAACAGCCCTTCATAAGTATAAAAGAACTGAGGTCATACCATGCACACTTTCAGACCACAATGCTATGAAACTTGCAATCAACCACAGGAAAAAGTCTGGCAAACCTTCAAAAGCATGGAGGTGAAAGAACACCCTCCTAAAGAATGAGTGGGTTAACCAGGCAATTAGAGAAGAAATTAAAAAATATATGGAAACAAATGAAGATGAAAATACAACAATCCAAACTCTATGGGATGCAGCGAAGGCAGTCCTGAGAGGAAAACACATTGCAATCCAGGCCTATCTCAAGAAACAAGGAAAATCCCAAATACAAACTCTAACAGCACACCTAAAGGAAATAGAAGCAGAACAGCAAAGGCACACCAAACCCAGCAGAAGAAGAGAAATAATAAAGATCAGAGTAGATATAAACAATAGGAAAAAAAACCCCACAACTGTAGAGCAGATCAATGAAACCAAGAGCTGTTTTTTTGTTTGTTTTTTTTTTTTTTGAAAAAAAATAAACAAAATTGATAAACTTCCAGCCAGGCTTCTGGAAAAGAAAAGGGAGATGACCCAAATAAATAAAATAATGAATGAAAATGGAATTATTACAACCAATCCCTCATAAATACAAGGAATTTATCAGGGAAACCTATGAAACATTATATGGCAACAAACTGGACAACCTAGAAGAAACGGACAAATTCCTAAGCACCCACACACTTTCAAATCTCAAACAGGAAGAAACAGAAAACATGAACAGACCCATACCAGCAAAGACATTTAATCAGTTAAAAAATATCTCCCAACAAATCAGAGTCCAGGACCAGACGGCTTTCCAGGGGAATTCAACCAGGCATTTTTTTTTTCATGTGACATTTATTGTCAAATTGGTTTCCATACGACACCCAGTGCTCATCCCAACAGGTACCGTCCTCAGTACCCATCACCCACCCTCCCCACCCTCCCATCCCCCATCAACCCTCAATTTCTTCCCAGTTTTTAAGAGTCTCTTATGGTTTGACTCCCTCCCTTTCTGTTTTTTTCTTTCCCCTGCCCCATGGTCTTCTATTCAGTTTCTCAGGCATACACATTTTCAATAAAATAGTTGACTGAATCCAAGACTGCATTACAAAACTAAACTGAGATCAATTAGTATTTATCCCAGAAATGCAAAGATGTTTTTCTTTTGTAATTTATTTTTTAATATGAAATTTATTGTCAAATTGGTTTCCATACAACACCCAGTGCTCATCCCAACAGGTGCCCTCCTCAATACCCATCACCAGGCATGTAAAGCAGAGATAATATCTATCGTTCTCAAGCTGTTCCAGAAAATAGAAAGGGAGGGAAAACTTCCAGACCCATTCTATGAAGCCAGCATTGCTTTGAACCCAAACGAGGCAGAGACCTAGCAAAAACAGAGAACTACAGGCCAATATCCCTGATAAATATGGATGCAGAAATTCTCAACAAGATACTAGCAAATCGAATTCAACAGCATGGAAAAAGAATTATTCACCATGATCAAGTGGGATTCATTCCTGGGCTGCAGGGCTCGTTCGATGTTCCCAAGTCAATCAGTGTGATACATCACATTAATAAAAGAAAAGATAAGGACCATATGATCCTGTCAATCGATGGGGAAAAAGCATTTGATGAAATTCCGCATCGTTTCTTAATCAAAACCGTCAAGAAAGTTGGGATAGAAGGAACATACTTAAACATCACAAAAGCCATTTATGAAAAGCCCACAGCTAATATCATCCTCAATGGGGAAAACCTGAGAGCTTTCCACCTGAGATCAGGAACACGACAGGGATGTCCACTGTCACCAGTGTTGTTTAACATAGTGTTGGAAGTTCTAGCATCAGCAGTCAGACAACAAAAGGAAATCAAAGGCATCCAAATTGGCAAAGATGAAGTGAAGCTTTCGCTTTTTGCAGATGCCATGATATTATACATGGAAAACCCAAGAGACTCCACCAAAAGTCTGCTAGAACTGATACATGAATTCAGCAAAGTCGCAGGATACAAAATTAATGTACAGAAATCAGTTGCATTCTCATACACTTGTGTGAAGCCACAGAAAAACAAAGAAAGAAACCGATCTCATTCACAACTGCACCAAGAATCCTAAAATACCTAGGAATAAACCTAACGAAAGATGTAAAAGATCTGTATGCTGAAACTATAGACAGCTTATGAAGGAAATTGAAGAAGATACAAGGAAATGGAAAAATACTCTGTGCCCGTGGATTGGAAGAATTAATATTGTTAAAATGTCAATACTACCCAAAGCAATCGACACATTCAACGCAATCCCAATCAAAACGGCGCCAGCATTCCTCTCAAAGCTAGAACAAGCAATCGTAAAATGTGTATGGAACCACAAAAGACCCCGAATAGCCAAAGTAATGTTGAAAAGGAAAACCAAAGCAGGAGGCATCACAATCCCAGACTTTAGCCTCGACTACAAAGCTGGCATCCTCAAGACAGCATGGTATTGGCCCCAAAACAGACACATAGACCAATGGAATAGAATAGAAACCCCAGGGTGGGACCTACAAAAGTATGGCCAACTAATCTTTGACAAGGCAGGAAAGAATATCCAATGGAAAGAAGACAATCTCTTTAACAAATGGGGCTAGGAGAACTGGACAGCAACATGCAGAAGAATGAAACTCGACCAACTAGACCACTTTCTTACACCATTCCCAAAACTAAACTCAAAATGGATGAAGGACCTGAATGTGAGACAGGAAACCATCAAAACCCTAGAGGCGAAAGCAGGAAAAAACCTCTCTGACCTCAACTGCAGCAGTTTCTTGCTGGACGCATCTCCAAAGGCAAGGGAATTCAAAGCAAAAATGAACTATTGGGACCTCATGAAGCTAAAAAGCTTCTGCACTGCCAAGGAAACAATCAATAAAACTAAAAGGCAACTGATGGAATGGGAAAAGATATTTGTAAATGACATATCGGATAAAGGGCTAGTATCCAAGATCTATGAAGAACTCACCAAATTCCACACCCCAAAAACAAAGAATCCAGTGAAGAAAGGGGCAGAAGACATGAATAGACACTTTTCTAAAGAAGACATCCAGATGGCCAACAGGCACATGGAAAGATGCTCAACGTCGCTCCCCATCAGGGAAATACAAATCAAAACCACACTCAGATACCACCTTACGCCGGTCAGAGTGGCTAAAATGAACAAATCGGGAGATGATAGATGCTGGCAAGGATGTGGAGAAAGGGAACCCTCTTGCACTGTTGGTGGGAATGCAAACTGGTGCAGCCGCTCTGAAAAACAGTGTGGAGGTTCCTCAAACAATTAAAAATGGATCTTCCCTATGACCCACAATAACACTGCTAGGAATTTACCCAAGGGATACAGGAGTGCTGATGCCTAGGGGCACTTGTACCCCCATGTTTATAGCGGCACTTTCAACAATAGCCAAATTATGGAAAGAGCCCAAATGTCCATCAACTGACGAATGGATGGAGAAGTTGTAGCTTATATGTACAATGGAATACTACTTGGCAATGCGAAAGAAGGAAATCGGGCCTTTTGTAGCAACGTGGATGGAGCTGCAGAGTGTTCTGCTAAGTGAAAGAAGTCAGGCAGAGAAAGACAGATACCATATGTTTTCACTCCTATGTGGATCCTGAGAAATTCCACAGAAGACCTGGGGGGAGGAGAAGGGGGAAAACCATCATTGACACTCTTAAAAACTGAGAATAAACTGTGGGTTGATGGGGGGTGGGAGGGAGGGGAGGGTGGGTGATGAGCATTGAGGAGGGCACCTGGTGGGATGAGCACTGGGTGTTGTGTGGAAACCAATTTGACAATACACTTCATACTAAAAAAAAAAAAAGAATTAAGAAAAAGAAACAAAAGCTGGACTTGGCTGCAGCTCATAGTCTCCAGGTAGGATTCCTGAGGCTTACAGATTGTCATCCTCCTACAGGTCTCTCAAGGACTTTATTTAACGTTTTACCACTAGAGCTTGGCCCCGGTTAGTGTCACTTTCCCTGATAGCCATAAACACTTCCCCAGATAGATGCTAGCAATTACCTCTCAAGCCTATGGCCTACTGATACACATCGGAAGGGTTTCAAGACTGATGTTTTCATAGCCAGTAGTAAACAACCTTATCTTAGCAGCAGCTAGCTCCTCCTGGTCCTGAAAGTGCTACTTCTAAATTCCTTAGAGACTTGCATTACCCTTAGCCCCCACTAAGTAGAAAGTATGGAATCAGTCACTTCTCACAAACACAAGTGCAGCTCTTCCTACCCATGGGTTCTAGCTCCATCCTGTCATAAGCACATTTTTGCACCAAAAATGGCTCAAAATTCTTTCTTGACTGTTTCCTCTCAGCCCACATCACACCAGCAATGCTACATATTAGCTCCTGGTGCATTGATCTGTTCCTTTGTTTGTTTACCTTGATTTTTGTTTATTTCTGCTCTGCTCTTCATTATTTCCTTCCTTCTAATGGTTTTGGGTTTTGTTGTTCTTTTTCTAGCTCCTTTAGATGTAAGGTTACATTGTTTATGAGGGAGTTTTTCTTGCTTTGTGAGGAAGTGTATTGCTATAAACTTCTATCTGAGAACACTTTTGTTGCATCCCAAAGATTTAGGACCTGTGTATTTTCATTTTCTCTCTCTCTCTCTCATATATGTGTGTGTGTGTGTATGTATATATATATGTATAAAATCTATATCTATCTCTAAAACTTCCTCTCTTATTTCTTGGCTCACCTTTTAGCTCTTTGATCGCATGTTATTTAACTCCCATGTATTTTTTTGTCTTTCCAAATTTTTTCTTGTGGCTGATTTCTACTTTCATAGCATTGTGATCAGAAAAGGTACGTTGTATGACTTCACTCTTCTTGAATTTGTTAAAATTTGTTTTGTGACCTAAGATGTGATCTATTCCAGAGAATGCTGCATGGACGCTTGGGTGCAACGTACCATGTGTATTCCATTGTTTTAACATGGAATGGTCTGCATCTACCCATTAGATACATTTGGTCCAATGTGGCATTCAAATGCACCCTTTTCTTGATGATTTTCCTTTTGGATGTTCTGTGCATTGATGTAAGTGTGTTGTTAAAGTCCCCTACTGGTATTGTGTTCTTGTCAATGCTTCCATTATGCTTTCAATAGCTGCTTTATGTATTGGGTGCTCTCGTGTTGGGTGCCAAATTATTTGCAATCACATCTTGTTGGACTGTACCCTTTATGATTGTATAGTGCCCTTCTTTGTCTCTTGTTACAGTCTTTGTTTTGTAATTTTTGTGGTTTGTATAGAGATATTTACTGTCCTTATGTATTTTTAATAAGGTAAACGTAAATTAACTTCAAAATAATTTTACTCTGATTCTTTGAATGTACACATTGAAGTGCCATTACGTATATTCACAGAATTATACAACCATGACCACTATGTTCTCCTAGAATATTTCCATCACAGACACATGTATACTACCCGTCAGCCATGGCTCAACCCTCACCCCGGTCTCTGCAACCACTGACCTCGGTTTCTGCTGCTTTAGCTCCTCTGGGGTTTTCAGGTGTGTGCAATCACACACCATGGCTTATTGTGTCTGGCTACATAACATGAGAGTGATTAATAATTGGTTAAATGTTCAATCAAAGTAATATTTTTAGGACAGAGGAATATTCCCCAAAGAACAAAGATTATGTGAAGCCCCCTACTTGAAATATCTTCATTATCTGGGATAGGGATCCCATTTAGAAGTTTGACTCAAGAGCTAAAAGCCACAAGAGAAATGTCTGGAGCAGACTGGGTGGCTCAGTCGGTTGAGCGGGCGACTTCGGCTCAGGTCATGATCTCGCAGTCCATGGGTTCGAGCCTTGCATCGGGCTCTGTGCTGACCGCTCAGAGCCTGGAGCCTGTTTCAGATTCTGTGTCTCCCTCTCTCTGACCCTCCCCCGTTCATGCTCTGTCTCTCTCTGTCCCCAAAATAAATAAGAACGTTAATAAAAAAATTTTTAAAAATAAATTAGTCTAAGGTGCATATTAAACAAACATCAAATTCAAATAAGAAATCTTCTCATTTACTACTGATATAGGTTTTATACGGATGTTGTTTCTTAAATGAAATAAAAATCTGAATAATAAGGACAGGCGCCAAGGTGGCACAATTGGTTGAGTGTTTTGACTTGATTTTGTCTCAGGTCATGATCTCATGGTTCATGGGATCAAGCCCCAAGTCAGGCTCTACAATGAGAGCACGAAGCCCTCCTCAGGATTCTCTCTCTCTCTCTCTCTCTGAAAATTAAGAATTAGAAAAAAAAAATAAATACAAATACATATGAAGAAAATGATATACCCCTGTCAAGAAATATTTGCCATTAGACATGGGGTCCCTCCTTCCAGTCCTTTCGCTTTGAGTGCAGCAATTGTGTGTGTTTGTGTGTGTGTGTGCGTGCGTGCGGTTGTGTGTGTGTGTGTGTATCAGTTGTGTGACAGGTTGTGCAGGAAGGGTTTCATGAGTATGGTCTTTAGTACCTGATGTCCCCATAATGGACAGGCTCAAGTTCTGTCCCCTTCTGCATCCTCAGGGGCCACACATCATCATTTACTCTGTGTCTCTACAAGTTGAATAATTGGGCCAATTCCAATATTTTGACTCTCATACCTGTACTGAAGGGTACATGTGTACCATTAATCTCTATTTCTTTAGAATGGCACACCTAGCACAATTTTGGGGACATAATTTGTACATGATTTTCAGGTGTAGCCTGCAGTTTCCAATATCTACAGACTGTTTATGACGTTAGGGCCTTCTTTGGGAAGGGAGCAACCCCTGAGACTGAGTGGATACCTGAGGAATTCAGAGGACAAGCCAGAACTGAGGTCATCAGGGTACCTGGGAGTGACCCAGGGGGCAGGGAAGAGCCCACACTCCCACTCATTCTGACCTCCTGCACAGCACCCCTGCCCCATGTCCTGGAACACACTCATCCAGGCCCCATCCCGTGACACACTCCAGACCCTTGTGCACCTCCTGTTCCATAGCTCTGCTTCTAAGTAGAGCAGCCATTCTCTGCTTTCAGGACAGGGGAGGATGCAGGCTGGGCCTCTGCTGCTCGCTTGGGTAACTAACTAGGAGTGTAATTGCCGGATCATAGGGTCGTTCTATTTTCAACTTTTTCAGGCACCTCCATACAGTTTTCCAGAGTGGTTGCACCAGATTGCATTCCCACCGTCAATACAAGACGCTTCCCCTTTCCCTGAATCCTCACCAACACCTATTGTGTCTTGGGTTGTTAATGTTAACCATTCTGACAAGGGGGAGGTGGGAACTCATCAGGGTTTTGATTGGTATTTCCCTGATGTTGAGGGATGTTGAGCATCATTTCATGTGTCTTTTAGCCATCTGGCTGTCTTCTTTGCAAAAATGTCTATTCATATCTTCTTCATATTTCGTTTGTAAAAGATTTATTAATTTATCGTGAGACAGAGATACAGAGAGTGTGTGGGTGTGTGTGTGCGCGCGCACGCGCACACACATACAGGAGAGACAGAGAACGAGGGAGAGAGAGAATCCTAAGCAAGCTCCATGATGTTGGCACAGAACCGGATGAGGGGCTCAATCCCATAAGCCATGAGATCATGCCCTGAGCGGAAATCAAGAGTTGGACACAGAACTGTGCTACCCAGCATGCCTCTTCTACCCATTTGTTAACTGGATTCTTTGTTTGGGGGGCATCGAGTTGTGTAACTTCTGTATGTATGCTGGATGATAACCTTTATTGGATATGTCATTTGCAAATATCTTCTCCCATTCCGTAGGCTGTCTTTTACTTTTGTTGATGGTTTCCTTCACTGAAAAGAAGTTTTTGTTTTGTTTTTGTCTGTTATTGTTGTTGTTGCTGGTGGTGGTGGTGGTGTTTTATGTTTTATCTCGAGGAATTCCCAATAGTTCATCTTTGGTTTTGTTTCCCTTGCTTACGGTGATGTGTGTGGTAAGAAGTTGCTATGGCCAAAGTCAAAGATGTTGCTGCCTGTGTTCTCCTCTAGGATTTTGATGGTTTCCTGTCTCACATTTAGGTCTTGCATCCAGTCTGGATTTCTTGTTGTGTACGCTGTAAGGAAGTAGTCCAGTTTCCTTCTTCTGCATGTTGCTGTCCAGTTTTCCCAACACCATTTGTTGAAGGGACGGTCCTTTTCCCATTGGCCATTCTGTTTTTATGCCAGGACCATACTGTCTTGATGACCTACAGCTGTGTCATATAGCTTGAAGTCAGGTCGGCCAGTCCTGTCCGTACGTAATTTTTTTCGAAAATTTGCCTTCACATGCTTCTCCAACTTTCTCTTTCATTGAGATTTGGGCCTAAGTTTTTCCCTTTCCAAATAATCTGTCTTGTTTCCTGGCAAAATTACATTCTTTTCTTTCCAGAAAAATGTATTCTCACTTCTCATTCCTTTTATGCATGTCTCCTAATTTCTTACATACAAGATTCTTTCCTTCAGGGTGCCCTGGTGCCTCAGTTCAATAAGCATCCAATGCTTGGTTTTGGCTCAGGTCCTGACCTCATGATTTGTGAGTTCAGGCCCCAGGTCAGGCTCTGCACTGACAGTACAGAGCCTGCTTGGGATTCTCTCTCTCTCTCTCTCTCTCTCTCTCTCTCTCTCTCTCTCTGTGTGTGTGTGTGTCTTCCCCACTCCTGTTGCTCTCTCTCTCTCTCAAAAATAAATAAAAAGAAAAAAGAAAAGATTGTTCCTTACAATATTCAGTAGTTTCAATTCCATTTATCTGATGAAAACTAAGTAGTAACCAGTTGTGAATTACCACAGGAGAATTCTTTAGGTTAGCCAATTCATGAATATTTTGTAATTTTTAGAACATGTTCTTTCATAGTACAACTCTTTCGTAATGAATGAAACATGTTTCCAATACACCCATATTTACCTTTACATCTCTATAATAAGAAGCCAACAAATGATAAACCTCTGTTTAGCAATGAATGGTTTAGCGTTATAGCTTCTTTGGAAAAGACTTAGACATCTAGTGACTTTAACTCAATTTACAAAACATTATGAAACCAGCGAATACTTAATAAAATAGGCAAAATCAGTCAGCACTTTCAGGAATCCTTGCTGACAGAGAGCAATAATTACAACATGAACTTAACTAATAAATTCAGGCAGAATAAAAGTGGATTATCTATATCACGTTTGACACCCGATAACTCAGGAAGACGTATCTCTCTTCCTTGAAAGAACAATGTTTTGTATGGAATAATATGTGGCATCTGCACCCCCTGAAAGTTAATCACTTTGTTCCACACTGGCAATTTTACCTGGGGCTCCCATGGGGAAATCTCAAGTGGGCAATTTAACCCCAAAGCAGGCCCGGAGCCTTTTCATGTTGCTTTGGTAGATGCTCCACTCTGAAGCTCATAAGGCTGCGACCCAACAGCCTGGGGTACTTTTGCTCCTCAACAGTGAGGGGAGGAGAAGCAAGATCTGATAGTGGCAGAAATGCGGAGGACGGAGTCCACTGTGACAGTGGAAGCCTTGCCGGTCGCGCAGGAACTAGAAGAGGGGAAGGCGGGGGCGGAGGTGTGCTGGTAGGGATGCCACCAGCAAGGCCAGAAGCAGGTTCAAAGTTTGCACTAACATTCCGCTGTCACCGACTCCTGTCTCTTCCTCCTGCAAAACATGTCGTTTTCTCTACTTGGTTTTGAGCCCTCTGGTGGAGGCAGAGGAGCAGGAAATGGGTTGGACAGCTGGTGCTCGTGCTTGAGGAGGTGGATGGAGTATTTCCAGTGTCGGCCTGCCTGCCTTCTTCTTTTTCTCATTATTCTGACGATTGGCAAGGGTGTCCGGTGTCGTAGATTTTCACCCATCCTTATCTTTCTGGACCATAAATTGGGATCCTCCCCACCAGGCATCTTTATGATGGAGTCACAACAAAGCCTGAATGTAGGTGATTTCATCCCAGATCGGGTGAACTTGAAAAACACTTTGTTTAGTTTTTATTTTTCTGAGTGTTAGAAAGCACAGTCTTCCTCCACAAGTGCTTGATTTTAAGCCAATTACGTAGAGCTCATCTATAAATTATTTTTTGGAATACTATCCAGAGGTAGAAAAAATACCGGTCACACTTGTAACACATATGGGCACATACACACAATCCAGATGCCAACAAAATGTAGCCTTTGTTTCACTGATATTTGTGGAGTGAACATTAAAGATCCAACTTCCAATGATCTCCCGGTTATTAAAGCAAATCAAATGGCAAGACAGCATGTCAATTTAGGGACGTATGAATTAGCTATTTTCCAGTTTCCGACTAGAATACGACCAGTTTTGTCCAAAGATGCCAAATGCTGCAGCCACCAGCACAGCAAGGGAAGCCCAGTCTGCTTCTGTGAGCATCGGCTCCTCTCAAGAAGTCAGGGGTTTCACTGACAGAACTACATGGCTTCCTAGTCTCTGGTTGCTTAGTGTTAGAGCAGGGTTTCTCTTAACTCTGTGTAGAAGAAAACTCATTTCGACATGTCAACAGGAGCACGTCTGAGTCGTCTGTGACCCAAGTTATTCTTGGTTAGTTTTCCCAGTTAAGTAAGTACTTCCAAAGAGAGGTTCCATATACATTGTGTCTATATCCTGTGGAATTCCTGTGGGGGGTGGTTGCTTTTCCAGAAGCCGTTTGGCTTTGAAAGCACCATTCCCCATTCATTTAGTTTCAGTTTTAGAATAAAGCTTGAGCAAAATCAAAAATGGTATGTATAGTGGGTTGGGAGGGTGCTGCCTGTGAGTGTCTCTTACAAATGGCCACAATAGACTCTCCTGGGTGTCAGGTTCTCCCAGAGAGGGCTCAAACCGTCGAGGGGGCTCAGAGCACTGGAAGATCAATCCGGACGTGTGCGTCTCTGGATGAGCCAATCACTAATGACGGTATGGAATAGGAAGTTCCTCTAGGACTGATACACATGTCAAGGAATATCCTCAGACATTTGCACTAGGCTTTCAGCCAGCAAAAGGTGACATTCAGCTGGAAGGAACAAGTCCTCGTCTTTTATTGGAGAGGAATGCCTTAGTCTCTCATACTTCTAGCCAGAAAATTGCAATCAGTATGAAGTCAAATTCAAACAACCAACCCATCCAGGCCAACACCTCTATGGTATTCCCACCTAGAGAACATTAACAGTAACACTTAACACCTGGAATAAAAGTCAAGCCCACCAACGGAAACTGGGGAGTTCCAGACGTCAGCAGAACTCATGGATACACTTTCAGATGGTGAGAAGTCAGAGGGGCACAAAGAGCCTGTGCTGGTCCCAAGCACTGAGTTCCCAAAGACCTCCAGGTGTTCTCAGGCAAGTTTCTGTGATATCCTGCCCACTATGCCAAGAAATGTCGACACTAAATGAACAAATTGGGGCAAACAATGCAAAGAAAATGGGTTTTATCTGAGCTCCAGTTAGAAGAGCTGCTCGGGATACACAATTTTCTCAAAAAACCTGTGCTCCCCTAAAGGATCCCCTGGTGTAAGGGTATATAAATATGCATACATATGTGTAAAGGGTAAGGAATACGCATGAAGAAAGACATTGCAGAAAGTTACAGACTTAATCTTAAGATTTTAGTATATGGAAGGCTATATGAATTTAATCATATGGGAACAGGGAATTTTTTTCTTGTTCTTATTTTTATGATTGGAATGAACCTTTTTTGTCATTTTTAAAACCTATCAGAGGTACAGTATGTCCTCACGGGCGTAATAGAGCCCATGCTTTGAGGTTTTGCAGGGTTATTTTGACCTTGATCGCTGTTAAAGTATACCTTCCCTGGGAATCTCACGACGAGGCCCACAAACATGAAAACTGGAGAATTGCTTGTATTATACCTGTTCCCATGTGTGAATGGAGCCTGCCTATAAGCCCACACTTTGAATTCCTCTGTCCCCACAAACCTGTCCCACATTTGAATCCCTTATTCACAGCCGCACTTCCTGATCATCTCTTTCGCTCAGTTCTGGACAAAACAACACCTGTGTTCACCTCCCTCGTGGGAAAGAAGTCCTAGGGTGGAGTACCTTGACGTGCGCCCAAGTCCACTTCCGCACACTGAAACCAGTCTCTCTCATCCCTTACCATCAACATTGTGCCCTTTTCCTTCCTGGATGCAGGGGTGTGTGGAACATCTAAGGTGCATTTTAAGGGAGTCATACACATGAATTATACTACTATTGATTTCTTTTGCTCTTAAAATGATTTACTGTTGAAATTGTCCTGGAACCATCAGGGCCTCTGGATCCCTCAGGCGGTGTTTCCTGAAACCTATCACAGAAAAACATGTTCCCGCTCCCCCACGTTGCTTGTTTCAGCTTCCTGCTAAATGTGGTGTTGCAGACCCTGGCGCCCTGATCAGTGTCCCCTGCGGGAGAGGGCCGAGGCGGGGGCTTGTATCCCAGACCCAAGCACATGTGCAGGAGCCCGGGCACGGGTGCCAGCAGGCGAGAAGGCCAGGGGCGGACCCTGGTGAGGGACACAGCTGAGGCTGCAGCGGTGCTGTGAGTCCTGGCTCCCAGCCCGCCTGCCGCCCCAAGGCCCCAAGAGTCTGGGCCCGCCAGGGACTGACGCCCACCTCAGCCCCCGACCGGGGACATGCTGCTGCCTGGCGCCTGCGACCCGGTAGCCATGGCATTGGCGGTAGGGGTAGCGGTAGTGCTACCGGGAGCGCTCGCGGGAGCGTGGGCGGGGCCCCGCGTGCAGAAGACTGGGAGCCATGAGCCTCCAGCCTGGGAGGGTGGCGGCCCTGCTGCTCCTGCTGCTCCTGGAGCCAGAGGGCAGGGCGCGGGACGCGCTTCCCGGGCGCCTCGGTCTTTGGGCGCGCTGGTGGAGTGCCAGCACTGGCTGGGGCAGAGCGCGATGCGATGCCCCCCGGCGCCCCCGAAAGACCATCTGGGAGAAGCCTAAAGGTGGAGCAGCTGAGACCCACAGCCTCCCTCCAGGACCTGCCTCAGTCGCGGTGCTGCCAAGGTAGGGACCCTAGCGACAAGGTCGCACGAGGCCTTCCCCCCTGCCCCCCTCTGTCTTCCCCTTCCATGAGCACCACCCACCCCCCTCCCTGGTGCTCCGGGCTTCTTCTTGGGCTCCTTTGCGGCTGCAGTCTGGAGGCCTCAGGAGTGGGCTTTCTGGGTTGCACCCCGGTTCCCTGGAGGAGGAGGGCCCCAGATCGAGTAGGGGGTTAGGCTCAGGCGGTGGGGAGTGGCTCAGGTCGAGAGGGGGGGCGCCCTGAGTGCCCATGGAAGTCTGACTGGGTTGGTGGTTGGCGGGTGGAGGTGGGAACGAACGAAGGAACGAAGGAACGAAGGAAGGAAGGAAGGAAGGAAGGAAGGAAGGAAGGAAGGAAGGAAGGAAGGAAGGAAAGCGTGGACCTGCGGTTGTGGGAAAGTGTCAAGGCAGGGCCAGGGAAGTCGCAGCCATGAGCAGGAGGAATCATTCCTGCCTGTGAAAATGAAGTACAAGGGACCTGAGATTCCAGAGAAACATTCCAGGGAGAGTCAGGGTGGTGGGCCTGAGTTGCTGGAGGCCAGCAGGGGACGGTGTTGAAGGGATGGAGAGTGGAAGCAGCAGGTGAACACAGGCCTCCCGCCTCCCCCCTCCACACCTGCTCTCCTGGCCTGCCCAGCCCCGCCCCTGCCGCCCCTGGTGGCAGAGTTGCACCCTCTGATGGGGAGGGCGAGATCTCACCCCGCTTGTGGCGAAAGGGGGTCCTCTATCGTGGGAGTCCATGGGACTAGGGGGTAGGAGTCTGGATTAGGGCAAGTGCAACTCCTGGTTGAGCTTTTCATTTCTGAAGGCAATGTGCATTCCATCAGTGAACTCGGAGCCAGGGAGCCAGGAAGAAGTGGCGCTTCTGTGTTTTCGAGGGTGGTCCAGACTCTTTCCTACTTGGAGCTGTGTGCTGAAGAGAACTGGGTGTTGTGGATGGAGTCCAAAGTCATCTCTTTGGGACATGTTGGGTGGGAACGTCTTCTTCGCACTCTGGCGAGGAAGGTGGATGGAAAAGCTCCTTGTCCAAGGCAGACGTGTGGGTTTTGTTGTTCCTATCCGTGGGGCGTGGTGCTTCCCGTTTCCGTGGAGCGCCTCCTGTCTTGCATTCGTTCCGTGTTTCCAGAGTTTCAGTCCTTGGCAATCACATCTCCTCCGGGACTCCCCAGGCAGCACGAGGGAGAAGTGACTCGGAGCCCGCCGGGTCCCTAGAAACCAGTGCGTGTGTACTGGAGCAGGCAGTGCTCCTCTCTCAGCCTCCTTTGGAAATGAGGTCTTGGGCAAACGGTCTTTCACTGCATGGGTTGTACCTCTCCCCGGTTGTTGGGGGGAGTGTGTGTGCGTGAGTGTGGTGCTGTGGCCCGTGTGGAGTCCGGACCGCGTCAGGGACCCAGTTGTTTGCAAGGAATGCGTTTTGTTGCCTGGGAAGATCTCATTTCACGAGAGAGTTCCAATCCTGTCTCAAAGGCTGAACACATCCTGAAGGCAGCACCTTGACCTCACTGAAAGCAAAGGCCTAAGAGCAGAGGCTTTCCCACACTTCCATCTCGAGCTGACTGGTGCTTTATGTTTTCAGGAAGATGGTGTGGTGTCGGCCATTTGGAGCAGCTCAGGCTCCTAAGCGTGTGTTTGGTCCCCGAGGGGTGAGTTGTGTCTCTCCGGAATGAGGGAGATTATGGTGACCTTGAGTATCATTACCTTCATGATTACCGTGATTATTCTGCCTAAGTCATCGCATGGATGTTGATCCATGAGCTTGCCATGTGAGAGGTTTCCTTGGTAAAGTAGTCGCCGTGCGTGTCCTCGAAACTTGGTTGTGGTCCGAACACCTTTGATGCTTTGCACGTCCTGAAGCGGCTCCACGGGTGTGCAGTCCCTGTTGCCATATAGGTGAGGAGGCAGAGTCTGTTGACCTGAAGCCCGTCCAAGTATCCAGGGAGATGTGCGAGGGCCTCTCCCTGAGGCACTGGGTTCCTAGCCGGCACCACCCAGAATCAGGCAGGGAGGTTTTCTTGATGCCAGGGGGAAGTCCTGAGGAGGGAGGGGGAGCCGGACAAGGTCGGTCGGGGGAAGGAAGGGATCCCTCCCCTGCCTCACCATCCCCAGCAGTTGCCTAGGTGCTGGCCACGAGGGAGGGGACTGCCTAGGCGTGTTTGTTTTCTCGTTGGTCTTATCCCACCTTGGTAGAGCGCTTAGCCTGTTCCAGGCACTGTTCTGAGCACTGGAGAGATCTATGGTGACGACACAGAGTACCTCGGCAAGGACTCTGGTCCCCGTTCGTATTTCCAAGGGAAGATGTGAAAGAATGTGTGCCGGGGGTCACTGCTGTGAAGCGGGAGGACTCGAGGCATGAAGCCAGGCAGTCGGGCTCCACATGAGCATGCTGCACCGCTGGCTTTCCCACCGCTGCCTGTCGAGAGGCAGGGAAAGCATTTGCACCTAGCGTGCGTGTCCTGCGAGCAGAGGTGGGCTTGGAGACGTGCGTGTGCCCTCAAACGGGGAATCCAGCAACATAGGCTCTAGGGCCTGAGTCACGCTCTCTGCGGGGAACCCTATCATTTCAAGTCCAGCCTGAGACGCTTTGGACAGTGACACGCGGGGCTCTTAGTGAGGGTGGCGGCGCAGCGGGGGGCATGGGTCAGCGGGACCTTCCTAGGACCCCCGCCCCGCCCCCCCCCCCCCCCGCCCCGGTGCTCAGCTCCCCCTGAAACCCAGGCAGGGCTGGAAGGAAGAACAGGCTGTCGATGGCACCATCCCTTCCGCAGGGAGGCTTCTTGGGAGCTGGTGACTGAGGTGACCTTTGCGAGTTCCGCCTCTGAATTGCAGGAGAAGCAGCCGAGGGCCCTCATTTCCTGCGGTCCACACTCCCCGTCGCCCTGTGTGCCAGTTGCCAACGTCGCAGGCGCCCTGGTGGTGGACGTGTTCCCCGAGTAGGGGAACCCCAAGGCCGTTTCTGCGTCCTCAGATGCTAACGTTCTCTGCTTGTGTCCTGCGCCCTGGCTGGTCCGAGACCCTGAGCACAGGGCCTGCAGGAAGGGTGAAGGGTGCGAAGCTGTCTCCTGGTAGGTAGCTGCGGTGAGGTCGTTCCCGGTGGCCTGCGCTCAGCTGCAGGGCTCCTTGGAACCCAAAGCCACGACGTTTCCCGTGGGACAGAGTGCGCTGCAAGGGGAGCCTGGGGAGTCATCAGGCCCTAAGGGTAGGCAGGCATGACCTTGATCCGTGGGCCTTTTGATCAGAGCGCCCTCTTTGCTACCTATCGTCAGGGCAGCCTCTTTGGAAGACAGAGGGCAGGTTGTGGACAGTTGTATAGCATCCTTCCTGGTGGTATGTGTTGTAAGGGCTCTGACCTTGCGGAAATGGGCGGGGATGGATGGAGTGGACTCCTGAATGGAACCTTCCCCGGGCGCCTGGGTGGTTCAGTGGGTTGAGCTTCCGACTTGGGCTCAGGTCACGCCCTCGCCGTTCCTGAGTTCCAGCCCTGCGCTGGGCTGTGTGCCCACAGCTCAGGCCCTGGGGCCTGTTTTCAGATTCTGTGTGTCTCGCTCTCTGCTTCTCTGCCCCTCCCCCACTGGCGGTCACTGGCTTGCCAGCTTGCTCTCTCGCTCCCTGTGTCTCCAGAGTGAAGAAACATGAACAGATAGGAAATAGAACGTTCCCCAGGGCAGGTGCTGGCCATGGGCACAGCCACTCATTCGCTGTAGTAATGAACTCGACGGTGTTCCTTTCGTGTTATCATTTGAGGTTCTTTGTTTCTTTCATTCATTCTGAGAGACAGAGAGAGAGTGGACGCATGCATGTGTGCCTGTGAGCAGGGATAGGGCACACAGGGAGGGAGAGAGAGAAGAGGGCCAGCGGGCTCCGCATCGTTGGCGCCCATCTTGAGGTGGGCCTCCCTGTGGAGGCTCAGCCTCACAAACTGTGAGATCGTGACGTGAGCTGAGATCCAGAGCCACATGCTTTTGTTTCTTTTTTCATGTTCACGTCTGAGAGAAAGCGAGAGAGACAGAGAGAGCACAAGCGAGGGAGGGGCAGGGAGAGAGAGAGGAAACCCAGAAGGGAATCAGGTTCCAGGCTCTGAGCTGTCAGCACGGAGCACTAGGCGCGACTCAGCTCAGGAACCCTGAGAGCCTGACGTGACCCGAAGTCGGACCATTACCCAGCTGAGTCATCCAGGCGGCCCACAGAGTTTGCCGTGTGTATTTTCAAAAGAAAAAACAGCTACGTTGATATATAGATCTATCTACCTGTGTGTCCTTAGGGATACCTATGTACATACACATACATGTCTACATATACGTACACACATTCGTGGATGTGTATATATATGTATATGCATACACACTCGCGCGGGCGCGCGCGCACACACACACACACACACACACACAGAAACACACACACACACACACACACACACACACACACACCATGTAAACTGAGCCCAACAGTCTTCTCAGTGGAGACGCAGAGCCAGGAGGGAGGCATCAGCACAATGTTCAAAATGAAAGGGAAACGTCATTCTCGTATCTCTCAGTACGTGCCATGACAGGGAGACACACGTGAGTGTTCTGGTAGGATAGGAAGCTGCTCCCACGGAGAATGCAGGCAAATGGCCCCTATGGAGCCAATGGAACCCTAGTGCACTTGTGGTAGGAGACTGATCAAGGAGGCCCAACACTGGTGACCTTTGTAATGCTAGCAGAGGGCATTTGCATTTGTATAGCATGCGATCATTGACGTTGCCCCTGGGGGGAGAAAGGTTTTGCATCTCTATTCTCCTAGGTTTGTGGCTTCGTTTTGTCTTCCCTTGTGCACTGGAAAGAGTCCTGACAGGTCCTGATGGTCCACAGTAAGTCCCAGTCACCAGAGTCCAGAGTCCCTTGGTGATGCTTGTGGGATGGTGTCCTTCCCATGACCATGAAGTCCACAGACCAGTCTTGAGCTTTTGCTGTAAGTCCTGTTTCTACCAGGTCCAGTCTGGGGGTGCCTCTTTGCAAGGCCTCAGGTGAGGACACGTGATGAAGGCTGCCCATTGGGACTGGCCTTCCATGATCCCTATGTCCGTGACTCCCTGCTCTCCTTCCAGGGCTGCGTAGGTTCGTGCCCTTGATGCTCCTTTCGTAGAAAGCCTTGACTGCTTGGTCTCTCTACTCCTCCTCACCCTGGACGGTAGTCCTGTGGCTCCCCTTGAATCCTCAGGCATACGTTTCCTTGCCCACCTCTGCACACTGGCCCTCCAGAGCAGGGTCTGGTACGCCTTGCACGTTCAGTCGATGCTTGCTGCACAATCGCATGGGTGATGGCCTCTCTCTCTCTCTCTCTCTCTCTCTCTCTCTCTCTCTCACCAAAAGAAAGAAACGTTGAAAAGCAATTGAAACCCAAGAAAAGAAAAATGGCACGGAGGAGTTGGGATCTGAGGCACACTGTGAAGGAAACATGGGGGTTGGGAGGTAGTGGAGGTGGACAGGCGGTTCCACAGAGTTGAAGGATGTGCCACAGTCCGCGGTGGCAGGGTGGACTTGAGGGTGGGACCGCTGGTGGTGCAGTCCAGGTAGGGCCATGGGAAGGGCATGCAGAGCTGAAAAGCACCGGCCTTTCAAGGAGAAGGGAGGTGGAAGGAGTCTCGTGTGCCCAGTGTGTCTCCCTGTCCCTTAGGGCTGCCCCTGTGGTCACAGGTCACGAGCGAGGAGGGTGCACGGCTGTAGATGTCCCCGGTTGGCGGCAATGTGAGGGAGAGTGAAGAAGAAACACAGAGGCCTGGGATGCAAGAGGGATCACTGGGTTCACGTGCAGCCACCTCCCTGGGAAAAGCCACCAGGCAAAAGGTTCCTGGGTCTCTTGAGGGGTGACAGGGAGGTGTCCACCTTGGGAGGAGACACCTGCCAGTCCCTGTCCCACTGGCCTGGTCTGTGGAGCCCTCTGCCTGGCTCCCGGCTGTCAGGCTGGCGGGCAGTCGGTCAGAGCATCTGGTGGGCACAGGGAGGTGCGGTGGTGCAGACCCTGGCGCCCAGGAGCTGTGCCCCCTGCGGGGGGGTGGGGGTGGGGGTGGGGGGATGGGGCGGCTTGCATCCTGGGCCCAAGCAGGTGTGCGGGAGCGCGCGCACGAGTGCGCGCACGCGGCGTGGGCCAGGGCCGGAGCCCGGTGAGGGACACAGCTGAGGCTGCAGCGGTGCTGTGAGTCCTGGCTCCCAGCCCGCCTGCCGCCCCAAGGCCCCAAGTGTCTGGGCCAGCCAGGGACTGACGCCCACCTCAGCCCCCGACCGGGGACATGCTGCTGCCTGGCGCCTGCGACCCGGTAGCCATGGCATTGGCGGTAGGGGTAGCGGTAGTGCTACCGGGAGCGCTCGCGGGAGCGTGGGCGGGGCCCCGCGTGCAGAAGACTGGGAGCCATGAGCCTCCAGCCTGGGAGGGTGGCGGCCCTGCTGCTCCTGCTGCTCCTGGAGCCAGAGGGCAGGGCGCGGGACGCGCTTCCCGGGCGCCTCGGTCTTTGGGCGCGCTGGTGGAGTGCCAGCACTGGCTGGGGCAGAGCGCGATGCGATGCCCCCCCGGCGCCCCCGAAAGACCATCTGGGAGAAGCCTAAAGGTGGAGCAGCTGAGACCCACAGCCTCCCTCCAGGACCTGCCTCAGTCGCGGTGCTGCCAAGGTAGGGACCCTAGCGACAAGGTCGCACGAGGCCTTCCCCCCTGCCCCCCTCTGTCTTCCCCTTCCATGAGCACCACCACCCCCCCTCCCCTGGTGCTCCGGGCTTCTTCTTGGGCTCCTTTGCGGCTGCAGTCTGGAGGCCTCAGGAGTGGGCTTTCTGGGTTGCACCCCGGTTCCCTGGAGGAGGAGGGCCCCAGATCGAGTAGGGGGTTAGGCTCAGGCGGTGGGGAGTGGCTCAGGTCGAGAGGGGGGGCGCCCTGAGTGCCCATGGAAGTCTGACTGGGTTGGTGGTTGGCGGGTGGAGGTGGGAACGAAGGAAGGAAGGAAGGAAGGAAGGAAGGAAGGAAGGAAGGAAGGAAGGAAGGAAGGAAAGCGTGGACCTGCGGTTGTGGGAAAGTGTCAAGGCAGGGCCAGGGAAGTCGCAGCCATGAGCAGGAGGAATCATTCCTGCCTGTGAAAATGAAGTACAAGGGACCTGAGATTCCAGAGAAACATTCCAGGGAGAGTCAGGGTGGTGGGCCTGAGTTGCTGGAGGCCAGCAGGGGACGGTGTTGAAGGGATTGAGAGTGGAAGCAGCAGGTGAACACAGGCCTCCTGCCTCCCCCCTCCACACCTGCTCTCCTGGCCTGCCCAGCCCCGCCCAGCCCCGACCCGCCCTGCCCCACCCCTGGTGGCAGAGTTGCACCCTCTGATGGGGAGGGCGAGATCTCACCCCGCTTGTGGCGAAAGGGGGTCCTCTATCGTGGGAGTCCATGGGACTAGGGGGTAGGAGTCTGGATTAGGGCAAGTGCAACTCCTGGTTGAGCTTTTCATTTCTGAAGGCAATGTGCATTCCATCAGTGAACTCGGAGCCAGGGAGCCAGGAAGAAGTGGCGCTTCTGTGTTTTCGAGGGTGGTCCAGACTCTTTCCTACTTGGAGCTGTGTGCTGAAGAGAACTGGGTGTTGTGGATGGAGTCCAAAGTCATCTCTTTGGGACATGTTGGGTGGGAACGTCTTCTTCGCACTCTGGCGAGGAAGGTGGATGGAAAAGCTCCTTGTCCAAGGCAGACGTGTGGGTTTTGTTGTTCCTATCCGTGGGGCGTGGTGCTTCCCGTTTCCGTGGAGCGCCTCCTGTCTTGCATTCGTTCCGTGTTTCCAGAGTTTCAGTCCTTGGCAATCACATCTCCTCCGGGACTCCCCAGGCAGCACGAGGGAGAAGTGACTCGGAGCCCGCCGGGTCCCTAGAAACCAGTGCGTGTGTACTGGAGCAGGCAGTGCTCCTCTCTCAGCCTCCTTTGGAAATGAGGTCTTGGGCAAACGGTCTTTCATTGCATGGGTTGTACCTCTCCCCGGTTGTTGGGGGGAGTGTGTGTGCGTGAGTGTGGTGCTGTGGCCCGTGTGGAGTCCGGACCGCGTCAGGGACCCAGTTGTTTGCAAGGAATGCGTTTTGTTGCCTGGGAAGATCTCATTTCACTAGAGAGTTCCAATCCTGTCTCAAAGGCTGAACACATCCTGAAGGCAGCACCTTGACCTCACTGAAAGCAAAGGCCTAAGAGCAGAGGCTTTCCCACACTTCCATCTCGAGCTGACTGGTGCTTTATGTTTTCAGGAAGATGGTGTGGTGTCGGCCATTTGGAGCAGCTCAGGCTCCTAAGCGTGTGTTTGGTCCCCGAGGGGTGAGTTGTGTCTCTCCGGAATGAGGGAGATTATGGTGACCTTGAGTATCATTACCTTCATGATTACCGTGATTATTCTGCCTAAGTCATCGCATGGATGTTGATCCACGAGCTTGCCATGTGAGAGGTTTCCTTGGTAAAGTAGTCGCCGTGCGTGTCCTCGAAACTTGGTTGTGGTCCGAACACCTTTGATGCTTTGCACGTCCTGAAGCGGCTCCACGGGTGTGCAGTCCCTGTTGCCATATAGGTGAGGAGGCAGAGTCTGTTGACCTGAAGCCCGTCCAAGTATCCAGGGAGATGTGCGAGGGCCTCTCCCTGAGGCCCTGGGTTCCTAGCCGGCACCACCCAGAATCAGGCAGGGAGGTTTTCTTGATGCCAGGGGGAAGTCCTGAGGAGGGAGGGGGAGCCGGACAAGGTCGGTCGGGGGAAGGAAGGGATCCCTCCCCTGCCTCACCATCCCCAGCAGTTGCCTAGGTGCTGGCCACGAGGGAGGGGACTGCCTAGGCGTGTTTGTTTTCTCGTTGGTCTTATCCCACCTTGGTAGAGCGCTTAGCCTGTTCCAGGCACTGTTCTGAGCACTGGAGAGATCTATGGTGACGACACAGAGTACCTCGGCAAGGACTCTGGTCCCCGTTCGTATTTCCAAGGGAAGATGTGAAAGAATGTGTGCCGGGGGTCACTGCTGTGAAGCGGGAGGACTCGAGGCATGAAGCCAGGCAGTCGGGCTCCACATGAGCATGCTGCACCGCTGGCTTTCCCACCGCTGCCTGTCGAGAGGCAGGGAAAGCCTTTGCACCTAGCGTGCGTGTCCTGCGAGCAGAGGTGGGCTTGGAGACGTGCGTGTGCCCTCAAACGGGGAATCCAGCAACATAGGCTCTAGGGCCTGAGTCACGCTCTCTGCGGGGAACCCTATCATTTCAAGTCCAGCCTGAGACGCTTTGGACAGTGACACGCGGGGCTCTTAGTGAGGGTGGCGGCGCAGCGGGGGGCATGGGTCAGCGGGACCTTCCTAGGACCCCCCCCCGCCCCCCGCCCCCCCCCCCGCCCCGGTGCTCAGCTCCCCCTGAAACCCAGGCAGGGCTGGAAGGAAGAACAGGCTGTCGATGGCACCATCCCTTCCGCAGGGAGGCTTCTTGGGAGCTGGTGACTGAGGTGACCTTTGCGAGTTCCGCCTCTGAATTGCAGGAGAAGCAGCCGAGGGCCCTCATTTCCTGCGGTCCACACTCCCCGTCGCCCTGTGTGCCAGTTGCCAACGTCGCAGGCGCCCTGGTGGTGGACGTGTTCCCCGAGTAGGGGAACCCCAAGGCCGTTTCTGCGTCCTCAGATGCTAACGTTCTCTGCTTGCGTCCTGCGCCCTGGCTGGTCCGAGACCCTGAGCACAGGGCCTGCAGGAAGGGTGAAGGGTGCGAAGCTGTCTCCTGGTAGGTAGCTGCGGTGAGGTCGTTCCCGGTGGCCTGCGCTCAGCTGCAGGGCTCCTTGGAACCCAAAGCCACGACGTTTCCCGTGGGACAGAGTGCGCTGCAAGGGGAGCCTGGGGAGTCATCAGGCCCTAAGGGTAGGCAGGCATGACCTTGATCCGTGGGCCTTTTGATCAGAGTGCCCTCTTTGCTACCTATCGTCAGGGCAGCCTCTTTGGAAGACAGAGGGCAGGTTGTGGACAGTTGTATAGCATCCTTCCTGGTGGTATGTGTTGTAAGGGCTCTGACCTTGCGGAAATGGGCGGGGATGGATGGAGTGGACTCCTGAATGGAACCTTCCCCGGGCGCCTGGGTGGTTCAGTGGGTTGAGCTTCCCACTTGGGCTCAGGTCACGCCCTCGCCGTTCCTGAGTTCCAGCCCTGCGCTGGGCTGTGTGCCCACAGCTCAGGCCCTGGGGCCTGTTTTCAGATTCTGTGTGTCTCGCTCTCTGCTTCTCTGCCCCTCCCCCACTGGCGGTCACTGGCTTGCCAGCTTGCTCTCTCGCTCCCTGTGTCTCCAGAGTGAAGAAACATGAACAGATAGGAAATAGAACGTTCCCCAGGGCAGGTGCTGGCCATGGGCACAGCCACTCATTCGCTGTAGTAATGAACTCGACGGTGTTCCTTTCGTGTTATCATTTGAGGTTCTTTGTTTCTTTCATTCATTCTGAGAGACAGAGAGAGAGTGGACGCATGCATGTGTGCCTGTGAGCAGGGATAGGGCACACAGGGAGGGAGAGAGAGAAGAGGGCCAGCGGGCTCCGCATCGTTGGCGCCCATCTTGAGGTGGGCCTCCCTGTGGAGGCTCAGCCTCACAAACTGTGAGATCGTGACGTGAGCTGAGATCCAGAGCCACATGCTTTTGTTTCTTTTTTAATGTTCACGTCTGAGAGAAAGCGAGAGAGACAGAGAGAGCACAAGCGAGGGAGGGGCAGGGAGAGAGAGAGGAAACCCAGAAGGGAATCAGGTTCCAGGCTCTGAGCTGTCAGCACGGAGCACTAGGCGCGACTCAGCTCAGGAACCCTGAGAGCCTGACGTGACCCGAAGTCGGACCATTACCCAGCTGAGTCATCCAGGCGGCCCACAGAGTTTGCCGTGTGTATTTTCAAAAGAAAAAACAGCTACGTTGATATATAGATCTATCTACCTGTGTGTCCATAGGGATACCTATGTACATACACATACATGTCTACATATACGTACACACATTCGTGGATGTGTATATATATGTATATGCATACACACTCGCGCGGGCGCGCGCGCACACACACACACACACACACACACACACACACACACACACACACACCATGTAAACTGAGCCCAACAGTCTTCTCAGTGGAGACGCAGAGCCAGGAGGGAGGCATCAGCACAATGTTCAAAATGAAAGGGAAACGTCATTCTCGTATCTCTCAGTACGTGCCATGACAGGGAGACACACGTGAGTGTTCTGGTAGGATAGGAAGCTGCTCCCACGGAGAATGCAGGCAAATGGCCCCTATGGAGCCAATGGAACCCTAGTGCACTTGTGGTAGGAGACTGATCAAGGAGGCCCAACACTGGTGACCTTTGTAATGCTAGCAGAGGGCATTTGCATTTGTATAGCATGCGATCATTGACGTTGCCCCTGGGGGGAGAAAGGTTTTGCATCTCTATTCTCCTAGGTTTGTGGCTTCGTTTTGTCTTCCCTTGTGCACTGGAAAGAGTCCTGACAGGTCCTGATGGTCCACAGTAAGTCCCAGTCACCAGAGTCCAGAGTCCCTTGGTGATGCTTGTGGGATGGTGTCCTTCCCATGACCATGAAGTCCACAGACCAGTCTTGAGCTTTTGCTGTAAGTCCTGTTTCTACCAGGTCCAGTCTGGGGGTGCCTCTTTGCAAGTCCTCAGGTGAGGACACGTGATGAAGGCTGCCCATTGGGACTGGCCTTCCATGATCCCTATGTCCGTGACTCCCTGCTCTCCTTCCAGGGCTGCGTAGGTTCGTGCCCTTGATGCTCCTTTCGTAGAAAGCCTTGACTGCTTGGTCTCTCTACTCCTCCTCACCCTGGACGGTAGTCCTGTGGCTCCCCTTGAATCCTCAGGCATACGTTTCCTTGCCCACCTCTGCACACTGGCCCTCCAGAGCAGGGTCTGGTACGCCTTGCACGTTCAGTCGATGCTTGCTGCACAATCGCATGGGTGATGGCCTCTCTCTCTCTCTCTCTCTCTCTCTCTCTCTTCTCTCACCAAAAGAAAGAAACGTTGAAAAGCAATTGAAACCCAAGAAAAGAAAAATGGCACGGAGGAGTTGGGATCTGAGGCACACTGTGAAGAAAACATGGGGGTTGGGAGGTAGTGGAGGTGGACAGGCGGTTCCACAGAGTTGAAGGATGTGCCACAGTCCGCGGTGGCAGGGTGGACTTGAGGGTGGGACCGCTGGTGGTGCAGTCCAGGTAGGGCCATGGGAAGGGCATGCAGAGCTGAAAAGCACCGGCCTTTCAAGGAGAAGGGAGGTGGAAGGAGTCTCGTGTGCCCAGTGTGTCTCCCTGTCCCTTAGGGCTGCCCCTGTGGTCACAGGTCACGAGCGAGGAGGGTGCACGGCTGTAGATGTCCCCGGTTGGCGGCAATGTGAGGGAGAGTGAAGAAGAAACACAGAGGCCTGGGATGCAAGAGGGATCACTGGGTTCACGTGCAGCCACCTCCCTGGGAAAAGCCACCAGGCAAAAGGTTCCTGGGTCTCTTGAGGGGTGACAGGGAGGTGTCCACCTTGGGAGGAGACACCTGCCAGTCCCTGTCCCACTGGCCTGGTCTGTGGAGCCCTCTGCCTGGCTCCCGGCTGTCAGGCTGGCGGGCAGTCGGTCAGAGCATCTGGTGGGCACAGGGAGGTGCGGTGGTGCAGACCCTGGCGCCCAGGAGCTGTGCCCCCTGCGTGGGGGTGGGGGTGGGGGTGGGGGTGGGGGTGGGGGGATGGGGCGGCTTGCATCCTGGGCCCAAGCAGGTGTGCGGGAGCGCGCGCACGAGTGCGCGCACGCGGCGTGGGCCAGGGCCGGAGCCCGGTGAGGGACACAGCTGAGGCTGCAGCGGTGCTGTGAGTCCTGGCTCCCAGCCCGCCTGCCGCCCCAAGGCCCCAAGTGTCTGGGCCAGCCAGGGACTGACGCCCACCTCAGCCCCCGACCGGGGACATGCTGCTGCCTGGCGCCTGCGACCCGGTAGCCATGGCATTGGCGGTAGGGGTAGCGGTAGTGCTACCGGGAGCGCTCGCGGGAGCGTGGGCGGGGCCCCGCGTGCAGAAGACTGGGAGCCATGAGCCTCCAGCCTGGGAGGGTGGCGGCCCTGCTGCTCCTGCTGCTCCTGGAGCCAGAGGGCAGGGCGCGGGACGCGCTTCCCGGGCGCCTCGGTCTTTGGGCGCGCTGGTGGAGTGCCAGCACTGGCTGGGGCAGAGCGCGATGCGATGCCCCCCCGGCGCCCCCGAAAGACCATCTGGGAGAAGCCTAAAGGTGGAGCAGCTGAGACCCACAGCCTCCCTCCAGGACCTGCCTCAGTCGCGGTGCTGCCAAGGTAGGGACCCTAGCGACAAGGTCGCACGAGGCCTTCCCCCCTGCCCCCCTCTGTCTTCCCCTTCCATGAGCACCACCACCCCCCCTCCCCTGGTGCTCCGGGCTTCTTCTTGGGCTCCTTTGCGGCTGCAGTCTGGAGGCCTCAGGAGTGGGCTTTCTGGGTTGCACCCCGGTTCCCTGGAGGAGGAGGGCCCCAGATCGAGTAGGGGGTTAGGCTCAGGCGGTGGGGAGTGGCTCAGGTCGAGAGGGGGGGCGCCCTGAGTGCCCATGGAAGTCTGACTGGGTTGGTGGTTGGCGGGTGGAGGTGGGAACGAACGAAGGAAGGAAGGAAGGAAGGAAGGAAGGAAGGAAGGAAGGAAGGAAGGAAGGAAGGAAAGCGTGGACCTGCGGTTGTGGGAAAGTGTCAAGGCAGGGCCAGGGAAGTCGCAGCCATGAGCAGGAGGAATCATTCCTGCCTGTGAAAATGAAGTACAAGGGACCTGAGATTCCAGAGAAACATTCCAGGGAGAGTCAGGGTGGTGGGCCTGAGTTGCTGGAGGCCAGCAGGGGACGGTGTTGAAGGGATTGAGAGTGGAAGCAGCAGGTGAACACAGGCCTCCTGCCTCCCCCCTCCACACCTGCTCTCCTGGCCTGCCCAGCCCCGCCCAGCCCCGACCCGCCCTGCCCCACCCCTGGTGGCAGAGTTGCACCCTCTGATGGGGAGGGCGAGATCTCACCCCGCTTGTGGCGAAAGGGGGTCCTCTATCGTGGGAGTCCATGGGACTAGGGGGTAGGAGTCTGGATTAGGGCAAGTGCAACTCCTGGTTGAGCTTTTCATTTCTGAAGGCAATGTGCATTCCATCAGTGAACTCGGAGCCAGGGAGCCAGGAAGAAGTGGCGCTTCTGTGTTTTCGAGGGTGGTCCAGACTCTTTCCTACTTGGAGCTGTGTGCTGAAGAGAACTGGGTGTTGTGGATGGAGTCCAAAGTCATCTCTTTGGGACATGTTGGGTGGGAACGTCTTCTTCGCACTCTGGCGAGGAAGGTGGATGGAAAAGCTCCTTGTCCAAGGCAGACGTGTGGGTTTTGTTGTTCCTATCCGTGGGGCGTGGTGCTTCCCGTTTCCGTGGAGCGCCTCCTGTCTTGCATTCGTTCCGTGTTTCCAGAGTTTCAGTCCTTGGCAATCACATCTCCTCCGGGACTCCCCAGGCAGCACGAGGGAGAAGTGACTCGGAGCCCGCCGGGTCCCTAGAAACCAGTGCGTGTGTACTGGAGCAGGCAGTGCTCCTCTCTCAGCCTCCTTTGGAAATGAGGTCTTGGGCAAACGGTCTTTCATTGCATGGGTTGTACCTCTCCCCGGTTGTTGGGGGGAGTGTGTGTGCGTGAGTGTGGTGCTGTGGCCCGTGTGGAGTCCGGACCGCGTCAGGGACCCAGTTGTTTGCAAGGAATGCGTTTTGTTGCCTGGGAAGATCTCATTTCACTAGAGAGTTCCAATCCTGTCTCAAAGGCTGAACACATCCTGAAGGCAGCACCTTGACCTCACTGAAAGCAAAGGCCTAAGAGCAGAGGCTTTCCCACACTTCCATCTCGAGCTGACTGGTGCTTTATGTTTTCAGGAAGATGGTGTGGTGTCGGCCATTTGGAGCAGCTCAGGCTCCTAAGCGTGTGTTTGGTCCCCGAGGGGTGAGTTGTGTCTCTCCGGAATGAGGGAGATTATGGTGACCTTGAGTATCATTACCTTCATGATTACCGTGATTATTCTGCCTAAGTCATCGCATGGATGTTGATCCACGAGCTTGCCATGTGAGAGGTTTCCTTGGTAAAGTAGTCGCCGTGCGTGTCCTCGAAACTTGGTTGTGGTCCGAACACCTTTGATGCTTTGCACGTCCTGAAGCGGCTCCACGGGTGTGCAGTCCCTGTTGCCATATAGGTGAGGAGGCAGAGTCTGTTGACCTGAAGCCCGTCCAAGTATCCAGGGAGATGTGCGAGGGCCTCTCCCTGAGGCCCTGGGTTCCTAGCCGGCACCACCCAGAATCAGGCAGGGAGGTTTTCTTGATGCCAGGGGGAAGTCCTGAGGAGGGAGGGGGAGCCGGACAAGGTCGGTCGGGGGAAGGAAGGGATCCCTCCCCTGCCTCACCATCCCCAGCAGTTGCCTAGGTGCTGGCCACGAGGGAGGGGACTGCCTAGGCGTGTTTGTTTTCTCGTTGGTCTTATCCCACCTTGGTAGAGCGCTTAGCCTGTTCCAGGCACTGTTCTGAGCACTGGAGAGATCTATGGTGACGACACAGAGTACCTCGGCAAGGACTCTGGTCCCCGTTCGTATTTCCAAGGGAAGATGTGAAAGAATGTGTGCCGGGGGTCACTGCTGTGAAGCGGGAGGACTCGAGGCATGAAGCCAGGCAGTCGGGCTCCACATGAGCATGCTGCACCGCTGGCTTTCCCACCGCTGCCTGTCGAGAGGCAGGGAAAGCCTTTGCACCTAGCGTGCGTGTCCTGCGAGCAGAGGTGGGCTTGGAGACGTGCGTGTGCCCTCAAACGGGGAATCCAGCAACATAGGCTCTAGGGCCTGAGTCACGCTCTCTGCGGGGAACCCTATCATTTCAAGTCCAGCCTGAGACGCTTTGGACAGTGACACGCGGGGCTCTTAGTGAGGGTGGCGGCGCAGCGGGGGGCATGGGTCAGCGGGACCTTCCTAGGACCCCCCCCCGCCCCCCGCCCCCCCCCCCGCCCCGGTGCTCAGCTCCCCCTGAAACCCAGGCAGGGCTGGAAGGAAGAACAGGCTGTCGATGGCACCATCCCTTCCGCAGGGAGGCTTCTTGGGAGCTGGTGACTGAGGTGACCTTTGCGAGTTCCGCCTCTGAATTGCAGGAGAAGCAGCCGAGGGCCCTCATTTCCTGCGGTCCACACTCCCCGTCGCCCTGTGTGCCAGTTGCCAACGTCGCAGGCGCCCTGGTGGTGGACGTGTTCCCCGAGTAGGGGAACCCCAAGGCCGTTTCTGCGTCCTCAGATGCTAACGTTCTCTGCTTGCGTCCTGCGCCCTGGCTGGTCCGAGACCCTGAGCACAGGGCCTGCAGGAAGGGTGAAGGGTGCGAAGCTGTCTCCTGGTAGGTAGCTGCGGTGAGGTCGTTCCCGGTGGCCTGCGCTCAGCTGCAGGGCTCCTTGGAACCCAAAGCCACGACGTTTCCCGTGGGACAGAGTGCGCTGCAAGGGGAGCCTGGGGAGTCATCAGGCCCTAAGGGTAGGCAGGCATGACCTTGATCCGTGGGCCTTTTGATCAGAGTGCCCTCTTTGCTACCTATCGTCAGGGCAGCCTCTTTGGAAGACAGAGGGCAGGTTGTGGACAGTTGTATAGCATCCTTCCTGGTGGTATGTGTTGTAAGGGCTCTGACCTTGCGGAAATGGGCGGGGATGGATGGAGTGGACTCCTGAATGGAACCTTCCCCGGGCGCCTGGGTGGTTCAGTGGGTTGAGCTTCCCACTTGGGCTCAGGTCACGCCCTCGCCGTTCCTGAGTTCCAGCCCTGCGCTGGGCTGTGTGCCCACAGCTCAGGCCCTGGGGCCTGTTTTCAGATTCTGTGTGTCTCGCTCTCTGCTTCTCTGCCCCTCCCCCACTGGCGGTCACTGGCTTGCCAGCTTGCTCTCTCGCTCCCTGTGTCTCCAGAGTGAAGAAACATGAACAGATAGGAAATAGAACGTTCCCCAGGGCAGGTGCTGGCCATGGGCACAGCCACTCATTCGCTGTAGTAATGAACTCGACGGTGTTCCTTTCGTGTTATCATTTGAGGTTCTTTGTTTCTTTCATTCATTCTGAGAGACAGAGAGAGAGTGGACGCATGCATGTGTGCCTGTGAGCAGGGATAGGGCACACAGGGAGGGAGAGAGAGAAGAGGGCCAGCGGGCTCCGCATCGTTGGCGCCCATCTTGAGGTGGGCCTCCCTGTGGAGGCTCAGCCTCACAAACTGTGAGATCGTGACGTGAGCTGAGATCCAGAGCCACATGCTTTTGTTTCTTTTTTAATGTTCACGTCTGAGAGAAAGCGAGAGAGACAGAGAGAGCACAAGCGAGGGAGGGGCAGGGAGAGAGAGAGGAAACCCAGAAGGGAATCAGGTTCCAGGCTCTGAGCTGTCAGCACGGAGCACTAGGCGCGACTCAGCTCAGGAACCCTGAGAGCCTGACGTGACCCGAAGTCGGACCATTACCCAGCTGAGTCATCCAGGCGGCCCACAGAGTTTGCCGTGTGTATTTTCAAAAGAAAAAACAGCTACGTTGATATATAGATCTATCTACCTGTGTGTCCATAGGGATACCTATGTACATACACATACATGTCTACATATACGTACACACATTCGTGGATGTGTATATATATGTATATGCATACACACTCGCGCGGGGCGCGCGCGCACACACACACACACACACACACACAGAAACACACACACACACACACACACACACACACACACACACCATGTAAACTGAGCCCAACAGTCTTCTCAGTGGAGACGCAGAGCCAGGAGGGAGGCATCAGCACAATGTTCAAAATGAAAGGGAAACGTCATTCTCGTATCTCTCAGTACGTGCCATGACAGGGAGACACACGTGAGTGTTCTGGTAGGATAGGAAGCTGCTCCCACGGAGAATGCAGGCAAATGGCCCCTATGGAGCCAATGGAACCCTAGTGCACTTGTGGTAGGAGACTGATCAAGGAGGCCCAACACTGGTGACCTTTGTAATGCTAGCAGAGGGCATTTGCATTTGTATAGCATGCGATCATTGACGTTGCCCCTGGGGGGAGAAAGGTTTTGCATCTCTATTCTCCTAGGTTTGTGGCTTCGTTTTGTCTTCCCTTGTGCACTGGAAAGAGTCCTGACAGGTCCTGATGGTCCACAGTAAGTCCCAGTCACCAGAGTCCAGAGTCCCTTGGTGATGCTTGTGGGATGGTGTCCTTCCCATGACCATGAAGTCCACAGACCAGTCTTGAGCTTTTGCTGTAAGTCCTGTTTCTACCAGGTCCAGTCTGGGGGTGCCTCTTTGCAAGGCCTCAGGTGAGGACACGTGATGAAGGCTGCCCATTGGGACTGGCCTTCCATGATCCCTATGTCCGTGACTCCCTGCTCTCCTTCCAGGGCTGCGTAGGTTCGTGCCCTTGATGCTCCTTTCGTAGAAAGCCTTGACTGCTTGGTCTCTCTACTCCTCCTCACCCTGGACGGTAGTCCTGTGGCTCCCCTTGAATCCTCAGGCATACGTTTCCTTGCCCACCTCTGCACACTGGCCCTCCAGAGCAGGGTCTGGTACGCCTTGCACGTTCAGTCGATGCTTGCTGCACAATCGCATGGGTGATGGCCTCTCTCTCTCTCTCTCTCTCTCTCTCTCTCTCTCTCACCAAAAGAAAGAAACGTTGAAAAGCAATTGAAACCCAAGAAAAGAAAAATGGCACGGAGGAGTTGGGATCTGAGGCACACTGTGAAGGAAACATGGGGGTTGGGAGGTAGTGGAGGTGGACAGGCGGTTCCACAGAGTTGAAGGATGTGCCACAGTCCGCGGTGGCAGGGTGGACTTGAGGGTGGGACCGCTGGTGGTGCAGTCCAGGTAGGGCCATGGGAAGGGCATGCAGAGCTGAAAAGCACCGGCCTTTCAAGGAGAAGGGAGGTGGAAGGAGTCTCGTGTGCCCAGTGTGTCTCCCTGTCCCTTAGGGCTGCCCCTGTGGTCACAGGTCACGAGCGAGGAGGGTGCACGGCTGTAGATGTCCCCGGTTGGCGGCAATGTGAGGGAGAGTGAAGAAGAAACACAGAGGCCTGGGATGCAAGAGGGATCACTGGGTTCACGTGCAGCCACCTCCCTGGGAAAAGCCACCAGGCAAAAGGTTCCTGGGTCTCTTGAGGGGTGACAGGGAGGTGTCCACCTTGGGAGGAGACACCTGCCAGTCCCTGTCCCACTGGCCTGGTCTGTGGAGCCCTCTGCCTGGCTCCCGGCTGTCAGGCTGGCGGGCAGTCGGTCAGAGCATCTGGTGGGCACAGGGAGGTGCGGTGGTGCAGACCCTGGCGCCCAGGAGCTGTGCCCCCTGCGTGGGGGTGGGGGTGGGGGTGGGGGTGGGGGTGGGGGGATGGGGCGGCTTGCATCCTGGGCCCAAGCAGGTGTGCGGGAGCGCGCGCACGAGTGCGCGCACGCGGCGTGGGCCAGGGCCGGAGCCCGGTGAGGGACACAGCTGAGGCTGCAGCGGTGCTGTGAGTCCTGGCTCCCAGCCCGCCTGCCGCCCCAAGGCCCCAAGTGTCTGGGCCAGCCAGGGACTGACGCCCACCTCAGCCCCCGACCGGGGACATGCTGCTGCCTGGCGCCTGCGACCCGGTAGCCATGGCATTGGCGGTAGGGGTAGCGGTAGTGCTACCGGGAGCGCTCGCGGGAGCGTGGGCGGGGCCCCGCGTGCAGAAGACTGGGAGCCATGAGCCTCCAGCCTGGGAGGGTGGCGGCCCTGCTGCTCCTGCTGCTCCTGGAGCCAGAGGGCAGGGCGCGGGACGCGCTTCCCGGGCGCCTCGGTCTTTGGGCGCGCTGGTGGAGTGCCAGCACTGGCTGGGGCAGAGCGCGATGCGATGCCCCCCCGGCGCCCCCGAAAGACCATCTGGGAGAAGCCTAAAGGTGGAGCAGCTGAGACCCACAGCCTCCCTCCAGGACCTGCCTCAGTCGCGGTGCTGCCAAGGTAGGGACCCTAGCGACAAGGTCGCACGAGGCCTTCCCCCCTGCCCCCCTCTGTCTTCCCCTTCCATGAGCACCACCACCCCCCCTCCCCTGGTGCTCCGGGCTTCTTCTTGGGCTCCTTTGCGGCTGCAGTCTGGAGGCCTCAGGAGTGGGCTTTCTGGGTTGCACCCCGGTTCCCTGGAGGAGGAGGGCCCCAGATCGAGTAGGGGGTTAGGCTCAGGCGGTGGGGAGTGGCTCAGGTCGAGAGGGGGGGCGCCCTGAGTGCCCATGGAAGTCTGACTGGGTTGGTGGTTGGCGGGTGGAGGTGGGAACGAAGGAAGGAAGGAAGGAAGGAAGGAAGGAAGGAAGGAAGGAAGGAAGGAAGGAAGGAAAGCGTGGACCTGCGGTTGTGGGAAAGTGTCAAGGCAGGGCCAGGGAAGTCGCAGCCATGAGCAGGAGGAATCATTCCTGCCTGTGAAAATGAAGTACAAGGGACCTGAGATTCCAGAGAAACATTCCAGGGAGAGTCAGGGTGGTGGGCCTGAGTTGCTGGAGGCCAGCAGGGGACGGTGTTGAAGGGATTGAGAGTGGAAGCAGCAGGTGAACACAGGCCTCCTGCCTCCCCCCTCCACACCTGCTCTCCTGGCCTGCCCAGCCCCGCCCAGCCCCGACCCGCCCTGCCCCACCCCTGGTGGCAGAGTTGCACCCTCTGATGGGGAGGGCGAGATCTCACCCCGCTTGTGGCGAAAGGGGGTCCTCTATCGTGGGAGTCCATGGGACTAGGGGGTAGGAGTCTGGATTAGGGCAAGTGCAACTCCTGGTTGAGCTTTTCATTTCTGAAGGCAATGTGCATTCCATCAGTGAACTCGGAGCCAGGGAGCCAGGAAGAAGTGGCGCTTCTGTGTTTTCGAGGGTGGTCCAGACTCTTTCCTACTTGGAGCTGTGTGCTGAAGAGAACTGGGTGTTGTGGATGGAGTCCAAAGTCATCTCTTTGGGACATGTTGGGTGGGAACGTCTTCTTCGCACTCTGGCGAGGAAGGTGGATGGAAAAGCTCCTTGTCCAAGGCAGACGTGTGGGTTTTGTTGTTCCTATCCGTGGGGCGTGGTGCTTCCCGTTTCCGTGGAGCGCCTCCTGTCTTGCATTCGTTCCGTGTTTCCAGAGTTTCAGTCCTTGGCAATCACATCTCCTCCGGGACTCCCCAGGCAGCACGAGGGAGAAGTGACTCGGAGCCCGCCGGGTCCCTAGAAACCAGTGCGTGTGTACTGGAGCAGGCAGTGCTCCTCTCTCAGCCTCCTTTGGAAATGAGGTCTTGGGCAAACGGTCTTTCATTGCATGGGTTGTACCTCTCCCCGGTTGTTGGGGGGAGTGTGTGTGCGTGAGTGTGGTGCTGTGGCCCGTGTGGAGTCCGGACCGCGTCAGGGACCCAGTTGTTTGCAAGGAATGCGTTTTGTTGCCTGGGAAGATCTCATTTCACTAGAGAGTTCCAATCCTGTCTCAAAGGCTGAACACATCCTGAAGGCAGCACCTTGACCTCACTGAAAGCAAAGGCCTAAGAGCAGAGGCTTTCCCACACTTCCATCTCGAGCTGACTGGTGCTTTATGTTTTCAGGAAGATGGTGTGGTGTCGGCCATTTGGAGCAGCTCAGGCTCCTAAGCGTGTGTTTGGTCCCCGAGGGGTGAGTTGTGTCTCTCCGGAATGAGGGAGATTATGGTGACCTTGAGTATCATTACCTTCATGATTACCGTGATTATTCTGCCTAAGTCATCGCATGGATGTTGATCCACGAGCTTGCCATGTGAGAGGTTTCCTTGGTAAAGTAGTCGCCGTGCGTGTCCTCGAAACTTGGTTGTGGTCCGAACACCTTTGATGCTTTGCACGTCCTGAAGCGGCTCCACGGGTGTGCAGTCCCTGTTGCCATATAGGTGAGGAGGCAGAGTCTGTTGACCTGAAGCCCGTCCAAGTATCCAGGGAGATGTGCGAGGGCCTCTCCCTGAGGCCCTGGGTTCCTAGCCGGCACCACCCAGAATCAGGCAGGGAGGTTTTCTTGATGCCAGGGGGAAGTCCTGAGGAGGGAGGGGGAGCCGGACAAGGTCGGTCGGGGGAAGGAAGGGATCCCTCCCCTGCCTCACCATCCCCAGCAGTTGCCTAGGTGCTGGCCACGAGGGAGGGGACTGCCTAGGCGTGTTTGTTTTCTCGTTGGTCTTATCCCACCTTGGTAGAGCGCTTAGCCTGTTCCAGGCACTGTTCTGAGCACTGGAGAGATCTATGGTGACGACACAGAGTACCTCGGCAAGGACTCTGGTCCCCGTTCGTATTTCCAAGGGAAGATGTGAAAGAATGTGTGCCGGGGGTCACTGCTGTGAAGCGGGAGGACTCGAGGCATGAAGCCAGGCAGTCGGGCTCCACATGAGCATGCTGCACCGCTGGCTTTCCCACCGCTGCCTGTCGAGAGGCAGGGAAAGCCTTTGCACCTAGCGTGCGTGTCCTGCGAGCAGAGGTGGGCTTGGAGACGTGCGTGTGCCCTCAAACGGGGAATCCAGCAACATAGGCTCTAGGGCCTGAGTCACGCTCTCTGCGGGGAACCCTATCATTTCAAGTCCAGCCTGAGACGCTTTGGACAGTGACACGCGGGGCTCTTAGTGAGGGTGGCGGCGCAGCGGGGGGCATGGGTCAGCGGGACCTTCCTAGGACCCCCCCCCGCCCCCCCCCCCCCCCGCCCCGGTGCTCAGCTCCCCCTGAAACCCAGGCAGGGCTGGAAGGAAGAACAGGCTGTCGATGGCACCATCCCTTCCGCAGGGAGGCTTCTTGGGAGCTGGTGACTGAGGTGACCTTTGCGAGTTCCGCCTCTGAATTGCAGGAGAAGCAGCCGAGGGCCCTCATTTCCTGCGGTCCACACTCCCCGTCGCCCTGTGTGCCAGTTGCCAACGTCGCAGGCGCCCTGGTGGTGGACGTGTTCCCCGAGTAGGGGAACCCCAAGGCCGTTTCTGCGTCCTCAGATGCTAACGTTCTCTGCTTGCGTCCTGCGCCCTGGCTGGTCCGAGACCCTGAGCACAGGGCCTGCAGGAAGGGTGAAGGGTGCGAAGCTGTCTCCTGGTAGGTAGCTGCGGTGAGGTCGTTCCCGGTGGCCTGCGCTCAGCTGCAGGGCTCCTTGGAACCCAAAGCCACGACGTTTCCCGTGGGACAGAGTGCGCTGCAAGGGGAGCCTGGGGAGTCATCAGGCCCTAAGGGTAGGCAGGCATGACCTTGATCCGTGGGCCTTTTGATCAGAGTGCCCTCTTTGCTACCTATCGTCAGGGCAGCCTCTTTGGAAGACAGAGGGCAGGTTGTGGACAGTTGTATAGCATCCTTCCTGGTGGTATGTGTTGTAAGGGCTCTGACCTTGCGGAAATGGGCGGGGATGGATGGAGTGGACTCCTGAATGGAACCTTCCCCGGGCGCCTGGGTGGTTCAGTGGGTTGAGCTTCCCACTTGGGCTCAGGTCACGCCCTCGCCGTTCCTGAGTTCCAGCCCTGCGCTGGGCTGTGTGCCCACAGCTCAGGCCCTGGGGCCTGTTTTCAGATTCTGTGTGTCTCGCTCTCTGCTTCTCTGCCCCTCCCCCACTGGCGGTCACTGGCTTGCCAGCTTGCTCTCTCGCTCCCTGTGTCTCCAGAGTGAAGAAACATGAACAGATAGGAAATAGAACGTTCCCCAGGGCAGGTGCTGGCCATGGGCACAGCCACTCATTCGCTGTAGTAATGAACTCGACGGTGTTCCTTTCGTGTTATCATTTGAGGTTCTTTGTTTCTTTCATTCATTCTGAGAGACAGAGAGAGAGTGGACGCATGCATGTGTGCCTGTGAGCAGGGATAGGGCACACAGGGAGGGAGAGAGAGAAGAGGGCCAGCGGGCTCCGCATCGTTGGCGCCCATCTTGAGGTGGGCCTCCCTGTGGAGGCTCAGCCTCACAAACTGTGAGATCGTGACGTGAGCTGAGATCCAGAGCCACATGCTTTTGTTTCTTTTTTAATGTTCACGTCTGAGAGAAAGCGAGAGAGACAGAGAGAGCACAAGCGAGGGAGGGGCAGGGAGAGAGAGAGGAAACCCAGAAGGGAATCAGGTTCCAGGCTCTGAGCTGTCAGCACGGAGCACTAGGCGCGACTCAGCTCAGGAACCCTGAGAGCCTGACGTGACCCGAAGTCGGACCATTACCCAGCTGAGTCATCCAGGCGGCCCACAGAGTTTGCCGTGTGTATTTTCAAAAGAAAAAACAGCTACGTTGATATATAGATCTATCTACCTGTGTGTCCATAGGGATACCTATGTACATACACATACATGTCTACATATACGTACACACATTCGTGGATGTGTATATATATGTATATGCATACACACTCGCGCGGGCGCGCGCGCACACACACACACACACACACACACACACACACACACACACCATGTAAACTGAGCCCAACAGTCTTCTCAGTGGAGACGCAGAGCCAGGAGGGAGGCATCAGCACAATGTTCAAAATGAAAGGGAAACGTCATTCTCGTATCTCTCAGTACGTGCCATGACAGGGAGACACACGTGAGTGTTCTGGTAGGATAGGAAGCTGCTCCCACGGAGAATGCAGGCAAATGGCCCCTATGGAGCCAATGGAACCCTAGTGCACTTGTGGTAGGAGACTGATCAAGGAGGCCCAACACTGGTGACCTTTGTAATGCTAGCAGAGGGCATTTGCATTTGTATAGCATGCGATCATTGACGTTGCCCCTGGGGGGAGAAAGGTTTTGCATCTCTATTCTCCTAGGTTTGTGGCTTCGTTTTGTCTTCCCTTGTGCACTGGAAAGAGTCCTGACAGGTCCTGATGGTCCACAGTAAGTCCCAGTCACCAGAGTCCAGAGTCCCTTGGTGATGCTTGTGGGATGGTGTCCTTCCCATGACCATGAAGTCCACAGACCAGTCTTGAGCTTTTGCTGTAAGTCCTGTTTCTACCAGGTCCAGTCTGGGGGTGCCTCTTTGCAAGGCCTCAGGTGAGGACACGTGATGAAGGCTGCCCATTGGGACTGGCCTTCCATGATCCCTATGTCCGTGACTCCCTGCTCTCCTTCCAGGGCTGCGTAGGTTCGTGCCCTTGATGCTCCTTTCGTAGAAAGCCTTGACTGCTTGGTCTCTCTACTCCTCCTCACCCTGGACGGTAGTCCTGTGGCTCCCCTTGAATCCTCAGGCATACGTTTCCTTGCCCACCTCTGCACACTGGCCCTCCAGAGCAGGGTCTGGTACGCCTTGCACGTTCAGTCGATGCTTGCTGCACAATCGCATGGGTGATGGCCTCTCTCTCTCTCTCTCTCTCTCTCTCTCTCTCTCTCACCAAAAGAAAGAAACGTTGAAAAGCAATTGAAACCCAAGAAAAGAAAAATGGCACGGAGGAGTTGGGATCTGAGGCACACTGTGAAGGAAACATGGGGGTTGGGAGGTAGTGGAGGTGGACAGGCGGTTCCACAGAGTTGAAGGATGTGCCACAGTCCGCGGTGGCAGGGTGGACTTGAGGGTGGGACCGCTGGTGGTGCAGTCCAGGTAGGGCCATGGGAAGGGCATGCAGAGCTGAAAAGCACCGGCCTTTCAAGGAGAAGGGAGGTGGAAGGAGTCTCGTGTGCCCAGTGTGTCTCCCTGTCCCTTAGGGCTGCCCCTGTGGTCACAGGTCACGAGCGAGGAGGGTGCACGGCTGTAGATGTCCCCGGTTGGCGGCAATGTGAGGGAGAGTGAAGAAGAAACACAGAGGCCTGGGATGCAAGAGGGATCACTGGGTTCACGTGCAGCCACCTCCCTGGGAAAAGCCACCAGGCAAAAGGTTCCTGGGTCTCTTGAGGGGTGACAGGGAGGTGTCCACCTTGGGAGGAGACACCTGCCAGTCCCTGTCCCACTGGCCTGGTCTGTGGAGCCCTCTGCCTGGCTCCCGGCTGTCAGGCTGGCGGGCAGTCGGTCAGAGCATCTGGTGGGCACAGGGAGGTGCGGTGGTGCAGACCCTGGCGCCCAGGAGCTGTGCCCCCTGCGGGGGGTGGGGGTGGGGGTGGGGGTGGGGGGATGGGGCGGCTTGCATCCTGGGCCCAAGCAGGTGTGCGGGAGCGCGCGCACGAGTGCGCGCACGCGGCGTGGGCCAGGGCCGGAGCCCGGTGAGGGACACAGCTGAGGCTGCAGCGGTGCTGTGAGTCCTGGCTCCCAGCCCGCCTGCCGCCCCAAGGCCCCAAGTGTCTGGGCCAGCCAGGGACTGACGCCCACCTCAGCCCCCGACCGGGGACATGCTGCTGCCTGGCGCCTGCGACCCGGTAGCCATGGCATTGGCGGTAGGGGTAGCGGTAGTGCTACCGGGAGCGCTCGCGGGAGCGTGGGCGGGGCCCCGCGTGCAGAAGACTGGGAGCCATGAGCCTCCAGCCTGGGAGGGTGGCGGCCCTGCTGCTCCTGCTGCTCCTGGAGCCAGAGGGCAGGGCGCGGGACGCGCTTCCCGGGCGCCTCGGTCTTTGGGCGCGCTGGTGGAGTGCCAGCACTGGCTGGGGCAGAGCGCGATGCGATGCCCCCCCCCCGGCGCCCCCGAAAGACCATCTGGGAGAAGCCTAAAGGTGGAGCAGCTGAGACCCACAGCCTCCCTCCAGGACCTGCCTCAGTCGCGGTGCTGCCAAGGTAGGGACCCTAGCGACAAGGTCGCACGAGGCCTTCCCCCCTGCCCCCCTCTGTCTTCCCCTTCCATGAGCACCACCACCCCCCCTCCCCTGGTGCTCCGGGCTTCTTCTTGGGCTCCTTTGCGGCTGCAGTCTGGAGGCCTCAGGAGTGGGCTTTCTGGGTTGCACCCCGGTTCCCTGGAGGAGGAGGGCCCCAGATCGAGTAGGGGGTTAGGCTCAGGCGGTGGGGAGTGGCTCAGGTCGAGAGGGGGGGCGCCCTGAGTGCCCATGGAAGTCTGACTGGGTTGGTGGTTGGCGGGTGGAGGTGGGAACGAACGAAGGAACGAAGGAAGGAAGGAAGGAAGGAAGGAAGGAAGGAAGGAAGGAAGGAAAGCGTGGACCTGCGGTTGTGGGAAAGTGTCAAGGCAGGGCCAGGGAAGTCGCAGCCATGAGCAGGAGGAATCATTCCTGCCTGTGAAAATGAAGTACAAGGGACCTGAGATTCCAGAGAAACATTCCAGGGAGAGTCAGGGTGGTGGGCCTGAGTTGCTGGAGGCCAGCAGGGGACGGTGTTGAAGGGATTGAGAGTGGAAGCAGCAGGTGAACACAGGCCTCCTGCCTCCCCCCTCCACACCTGCTCTCCTGGCCTGCCCAGCCCCGCCCAGCCCCGACCCGCCCTGCCCCACCCCTGGTGGCAGAGTTGCACCCTCTGATGGGGAGGGCGAGATCTCACCCCGCTTGTGGCGAAAGGGGGTCCTCTATCGTGGGAGTCCATGGGACTAGGGGGTAGGAGTCTGGATTAGGGCAAGTGCAACTCCTGGTTGAGCTTTTCATTTCTGAAGGCAATGTGCATTCCATCAGTGAACTCGGAGCCAGGGAGCCAGGAAGAAGTGGCGCTTCTGTGTTTTCGAGGGTGGTCCAGACTCTTTCCTACTTGGAGCTGTGTGCTGAAGAGAACTGGGTGTTGTGGATGGAGTCCAAAGTCATCTCTTTGGGACATGTTGGGTGGGAACGTCTTCTTCGCACTCTGGCGAGGAAGGTGGATGGAAAAGCTCCTTGTCCAAGGCAGACGTGTGGGTTTTGTTGTTCCTATCCGTGGGGCGTGGTGCTTCCCGTTTCCGTGGAGCGCCTCCTGTCTTGCATTCGTTCCGTGTTTCCAGAGTTTCAGTCCTTGGCAATCACATCTCCTCCGGGACTCCCCAGGCAGCACGAGGGAGAAGTGACTCGGAGCCCGCCGGGTCCCTAGAAACCAGTGCGTGTGTACTGGAGCAGGCAGTGCTCCTCTCTCAGCCTCCTTTGGAAATGAGGTCTTGGGCAAACGGTCTTTCATTGCATGGGTTGTACCTCTCCCCGGTTGTTGGGGGGAGTGTGTGTGCGTGAGTGTGGTGCTGTGGCCCGTGTGGAGTCCGGACCGCGTCAGGGACCCAGTTGTTTGCAAGGAATGCGTTTTGTTGCCTGGGAAGATCTCATTTCACTAGAGAGTTCCAATCCTGTCTCAAAGGCTGAACACATCCTGAAGGCAGCACCTTGACCTCACTGAAAGCAAAGGCCTAAGAGCAGAGGCTTTCCCACACTTCCATCTCGAGCTGACTGGTGCTTTATGTTTTCAGGAAGATGGTGTGGTGTCGGCCATTTGGAGCAGCTCAGGCTCCTAAGCGTGTGTTTGGTCCCCGAGGGGTGAGTTGTGTCTCTCCGGAATGAGGGAGATTATGGTGACCTTGAGTATCATTACCTTCATGATTACCGTGATTATTCTGCCTAAGTCATCGCATGGATGTTGATCCACGAGCTTGCCATGTGAGAGGTTTCCTTGGTAAAGTAGTCGCCGTGCGTGTCCTCGAAACTTGGTTGTGGTCCGAACACCTTTGATGCTTTGCACGTCCTGAAGCGGCTCCACGGGTGTGCAGTCCCTGTTGCCATATAGGTGAGGAGGCAGAGTCTGTTGACCTGAAGCCCGTCCAAGTATCCAGGGAGATGTGCGAGGGCCTCTCCCTGAGGCCCTGGGTTCCTAGCCGGCACCACCCAGAATCAGGCAGGGAGGTTTTCTTGATGCCAGGGGGAAGTCCTGAGGAGGGAGGGGGAGCCGGACAAGGTCGGTCGGGGGAAGGAAGGGATCCCTCCCCTGCCTCACCATCCCCAGCAGTTGCCTAGGTGCTGGCCACGAGGGAGGGGACTGCCTAGGCGTGTTTGTTTTCTCGTTGGTCTTATCCCACCTTGGTAGAGCGCTTAGCCTGTTCCAGGCACTGTTCTGAGCACTGGAGAGATCTATGGTGACGACACAGAGTACCTCGGCAAGGACTCTGGTCCCCGTTCGTATTTCCAAGGGAAGATGTGAAAGAATGTGTGCCGGGGGTCACTGCTGTGAAGCGGGAGGACTCGAGGCATGAAGCCAGGCAGTCGGGCTCCACATGAGCATGCTGCACCGCTGGCTTTCCCACCGCTGCCTGTCGAGAGGCAGGGAAAGCATTTGCACCTAGCGTGCGTGTCCTGCGAGCAGAGGTGGGCTTGGAGACGTGCGTGTGCCCTCAAACGGGGAATCCAGCAACATAGGCTCTAGGGCCTGAGTCACGCTCTCTGCGGGGAACCCTATCATTTCAAGTCCAGCCTGAGACGCTTTGGACAGGGACACGCGGGGCTCTTAGTGAGGGTGGCGGCGCAGCGGGGGGCATGGGTCAGCGGGACCTTCCTAGGACCCCCCCCCGCCCCCCGCCCCCCCCCCCGCCCCGGTGCTCAGCTCCCCCTGAAACCCAGGCAGGGCTGGAAGGAAGAACAGGCTGTCGATGGCACCATCCCTTCCGCAGGGAGGCTTCTTGGGAGCTGGTGACTGAGGTGACCTTTGCGAGTTCCGCCTCTGAATTGCAGGAGAAGCGGCCGAGGGCCCTCATTTCCTGCGGTCCACACTCCCCGTCGCCCTGTGTGCCAGTTGCCAACGTCGCAGGCGCCCTGGTGGTGGACGTGTTCCCCGAGTAGGGGAACCCCAAGGCCGTTTCTGCGTCCTCAGATGCTAACGTTCTCTGCTTGCGTCCTGCGCCCTGGCTGGTCCGAGACCCTGAGCACAGGGCCTGCAGGAAGGGTGAAGGGTGCGAAGCTGTCTCCTGGTAGGTAGCTGCGGTGAGGTCGTTCCCGGTGGCCTGCGCTCAGCTGCAGGGCTCCTTGGAACCCAAAGCCACGACGTTTCCCGTGGGACAGAGTGCGCTGCAAGGGGAGCCTGGGGAGTCATCAGGCCCTAAGGGTAGGCAGGCATGACCTTGATCCGTGGGCCTTTTGATCAGAGTGCCCTCTTTGCTACCTATCGTCAGGGCAGCCTCTTTGGAAGACAGAGGGCAGGTTGTGGACAGTTGTATAGCATCCTTCCTGGTGGTATGTGTTGTAAGGGCTCTGACCTTGCGGAAATGGGCGGGGATGGATGGAGTGGACTCCTGAATGGAACCTTCCCCGGGCGCCTGGGTGGTTCAGTGGGTTGAGCTTCCCACTTGGGCTCAGGTCACGCCCTCGCCGTTCCTGAGTTCCAGCCCTGCGCTGGGCTGTGTGCCCACAGCTCAGGCCCTGGGGCCTGTTTTCAGATTCTGTGTGTCTCGCTCTCTGCTTCTCTGCCCCTCCCCCACTGGCGGTCACTGGCTTGCCAGCTTGCTCTCTCGCTCCCTGTGTCTCCAGAGTGAAGAAACATGAACAGATAGGAAATAGAACGTTCCCCAGGGCAGGTGCTGGCCATGGGCACAGCCACTCATTCGCTGTAGTAATGAACTCGACGGTGTTCCTTTCGTGTTATCATTTGAGGTTCTTTGTTTCTTTCATTCATTCTGAGAGACAGAGAGAGAGTGGACGCATGCATGTGTGCCTGTGAGCAGGGATAGGGCACACAGGGAGGGAGAGAGAGAAGAGGGCCAGCGGGCTCCGCATCGTTGGCGCCCATCTTGAGGTGGGCCTCCCTGTGGAGGCTCAGCCTCACAAACTGTGAGATCGTGACGTGAGCTGAGATCCAGAGCCACATGCTTTTGTTTCTTTTTTAATGTTCACGTCTGAGAGAAAGCGAGAGAGACAGAGAGAGCACAAGCGAGGGAGGGGCAGGGAGAGAGAGAGGAAACCCAGAAGGGAATCAGGTTCCAGGCTCTGAGCTGTCAGCACGGAGCACTAGGCGCGACTCAGCTCAGGAACCCTGAGAGCCTGACGTGACCCGAAGTCGGACCATTACCCAGCTGAGTCATCCAGGCGGCCCACAGAGTTTGCCGTGTGTATTTTCAAAAGAAAAAACAGCTACGTTGATATATAGATCTATCTACCTGTGTGTCCATAGGGATACCTATGTACATACACATACATGTCTACATATACGTACACACATTCGTGGATGTGTATATATATGTATATGCATACACACTCGCGCGGGCGCGCGCGCACACACACACACACACACACACACAGAAACACACACACACACACACACACACACACACACACACACACACCATGTAAACTGAGCCCAACAGTCTTCTCAGTGGAGACGCAGAGCCAGGAGGGAGGCATCAGCACAATGTTCAAAATGAAAGGGAAACGTCATTCTCGTATCTCTCAGTACGTGCCATGACAGGGAGACACACGTGAGTGTTCTGGTAGGATAGGAAGCTGCTCCCACGGAGAATGCAGGCAAATGGCCCCTATGGAGCCAATGGAACCCTAGTGCACTTGTGGTAGGAGACTGATCAAGGAGGCCCAACACTGGTGACCTTTGTAATGCTAGCAGAGGGCATTTGCATTTGTATAGCATGCGATCATTGACGTTGCCCCTGGGGGGAGAAAGGTTTTGCATCTCTATTCTCCTAGGTTTGTGGCTTCGTTTTGTCTTCCCTTGTGCACTGGAAAGAGTCCTGACAGGTCCTGATGGTCCACAGTAAGTCCCAGTCACCAGAGTCCAGAGTCCCTTGGTGATGCTTGTGGGATGGTGTCCTTCCCATGACCATGAAGTCCACAGACCAGTCTTGAGCTTTTGCTGTAAGTCCTGTTTCTACCAGGTCCAGTCTGGGGGTGCCTCTTTGCAAGGCCTCAGGTGAGGACACGTGATGAAGGCTGCCCATTGGGACTGGCCTTCCATGATCCCTATGTCCGTGACTCCCTGCTCTCCTTCCAGGGCTGCGTAGGTTCGTGCCCTTGATGCTCCTTTCGTAGAAAGCCTTGACTGCTTGGTCTCTCTACTCCTCCTCACCCTGGACGGTAGTCCTGTGGCTCCCCTTGAATCCTCAGGCATACGTTTCCTTGCCCACCTCTGCACACTGGCCCTCCAGAGCAGGGTCTGGTACGCCTTGCACGTTCAGTCGATGCTTGCTGCACAATCGCATGGGTGATGGCCTCTCTCTCTCTCTCTCTCTCTCTCTCTCTCTCTCTCACCAAAAGAAAGAAACGTTGAAAAGCAATTGAAACCCAAGAAAAGAAAAATGGCACGGAGGAGTTGGGATCTGAGGCACACTGTGAAGGAAACATGGGGGTTGGGAGGTAGTGGAGGTGGACAGGCGGTTCCACAGAGTTGAAGGATGTGCCACAGTCCGCGGTGGCAGGGTGGACTTGAGGGTGGGACCGCTGGTGGTGCAGTCCAGGTAGGGCCATGGGAAGGGCATGCAGAGCTGAAAAGCACCGGCCTTTCAAGGAGAAGGGAGGTGGAAGGAGTCTCGTGTGCCCAGTGTGTCTCCCTGTCCCTTAGGGCTGCCCCTGTGGTCACAGGTCACGAGCGAGGAGGGTGCACGGCTGTAGATGTCCCCGGTTGGCGGCAATGTGAGGGAGAGTGAAGAAGAAACACAGAGGCCTGGGATGCAAGAGGGATCACTGGGTTCACGTGCAGCCACCTCCCTGGGAAAAGCCACCAGGCAAAAGGTTCCTGGGTCTCTTGAGGGGTGACAGGGAGGTGTCCACCTTGGGAGGAGACACCTGCCAGTCCCTGTCCCACTGGCCTGGTCTGTGGAGCCCTCTGCCTGGCTCCCGGCTGTCAGGCTGGCGGGCAGTCGGTCAGAGCATCTGGTGGGCACAGGGAGGTGCGGTGGTGCAGACCCTGGCGCCCAGGAGCTGTGCCCCCTGCGGTGGGGGTGGGGGTGGGGGTGGGGGTGGGGGGATGGGGCGGCTTGCATCCTGGGCCCAAGCAGGTGTGCGGGAGCGCGCGCACGAGTGCGCGCACGCGGCGTGGGCCAGGGCCGGAGCCCGGTGAGGGACACAGCTGAGGCTGCAGCGGTGCTGTGAGTCCTGGCTCCCAGCCCGCCTGCCGCCCCAAGGCCCCAAGTGTCTGGGCCAGCCAGGGACTGACGCCCACCTCAGCCCCCGACCGGGGACATGCTGCTGCCTGGCGCCTGCGACCCGGTAGCCATGGCATTGGCGGTAGGGGTAGCGGTAGTGCTACCGGGAGCGCTCGCGGGAGCGTGGGCGGGGCCCCGCGTGCAGAAGACTGGGAGCCATGAGCCTCCAGCCTGGGAGGGTGGCGGCCCTGCTGCTCCTGCTGCTCCTGGAGCCAGAGGGCAGGGCGCGGGACGCGCTTCCCGGGCGCCTCGGTCTTTGGGCGCGCTGGTGGAGTGCCAGCACTGGCTGGGGCAGAGCGCGATGCGATGCCCCCCCGGCGCCCCCGAAAGACCATCTGGGAGAAGCCTAAAGGTGGAGCAGCTGAGACCCACAGCCTCCCTCCAGGACCTGCCTCAGTCGCGGTGCTGCCAAGGTAGGGACCCTAGCGACAAGGTCGCACGAGGCCTTCCCCCCTGCCCCCCTCTGTCTTCCCCTTCCATGAGCACCACCACCCCCCCTCCCCTGGTGCTCCGGGCTTCTTCTTGGGCTCCTTTGCGGCTGCAGTCTGGAGGCCTCAGGAGTGGGCTTTCTGGGTTGCACCCCGGTTCCCTGGAGGAGGAGGGCCCCAGATCGAGTAGGGGGTTAGGCTCAGGCGGTGGGGAGTGGCTCAGGTCGAGAGGGGGGGCGCCCTGAGTGCCCATGGAAGTCTGACTGGGTTGGTGGTTGGCGGGTGGAGGTGGGAACGAAGGAAGGAAGGAAGGAAGGAAGGAAGGAAGGAAGGAAGGAAGGAAGGAAGGAAAGCGTGGACCTGCGGTTGTGGGAAAGTGTCAAGGCAGGGCCAGGGAAGTCGCAGCCATGAGCAGGAGGAATCATTCCTGCCTGTGAAAATGAAGTACAAGGGACCTGAGATTCCAGAGAAACATTCCAGGGAGAGTCAGGGTGGTGGGCCTGAGTTGCTGGAGGCCAGCAGGGGACGGTGTTGAAGGGATTGAGAGTGGAAGCAGCAGGTGAACACAGGCCTCCTGCCTCCCCCCTCCACACCTGCTCTCCTGGCCTGCCCAGCCCCGCCCAGCCCCGACCCGCCCTGCCCCACCCCTGGTGGCAGAGTTGCACCCTCTGATGGGGAGGGCGAGATCTCACCCCGCTTGTGGCGAAAGGGGGTCCTCTATCGTGGGAGTCCATGGGACTAGGGGGTAGGAGTCTGGATTAGGGCAAGTGCAACTCCTGGTTGAGCTTTTCATTTCTGAAGGCAATGTGCATTCCATCAGTGAACTCGGAGCCAGGGAGCCAGGAAGAAGTGGCGCTTCTGTGTTTTCGAGGGTGGTCCAGACTCTTTCCTACTTGGAGCTGTGTGCTGAAGAGAACTGGGTGTTGTGGATGGAGTCCAAAGTCATCTCTTTGGGACATGTTGGGTGGGAACGTCTTCTTCGCACTCTGGCGAGGAAGGTGGATGGAAAAGCTCCTTGTCCAAGGCAGACGTGTGGGTTTTGTTGTTCCTATCCGTGGGGCGTGGTGCTTCCCGTTTCCGTGGAGCGCCTCCTGTCTTGCATTCGTTCCGTGTTTCCAGAGTTTCAGTCCTTGGCAATCACATCTCCTCCGGGACTCCCCAGGCAGCACGAGGGAGAAGTGACTCGGAGCCCGCCGGGTCCCTAGAAACCAGTGCGTGTGTACTGGAGCAGGCAGTGCTCCTCTCTCAGCCTCCTTTGGAAATGAGGTCTTGGGCAAACGGTCTTTCATTGCATGGGTTGTACCTCTCCCCGGTTGTTGGGGGGAGTGTGTGTGCGTGAGTGTGGTGCTGTGGCCCGTGTGGAGTCCGGACCGCGTCAGGGACCCAGTTGTTTGCAAGGAATGCGTTTTGTTGCCTGGGAAGATCTCATTTCACGAGAGAGTTCCAATCCTGTCTCAAAGGCTGAACACATCCTGAAGGCAGCACCTTGACCTCACTGAAAGCAAAGGCCTAAGAGCAGAGGCTTTCCCACACTTCCATCTCGAGCTGACTGGTGCTTTATGTTTTCAGGAAGATGGTGTGGTGTCGGCCATTTGGAGCAGCTCAGGCTCCTAAGCGTGTGTTTGGTCCCCGAGGGGTGAGTTGTGTCTCTCCGGAATGAGGGAGATTATGGTGACCTTGAGTATCATTACCTTCATGATTACCGTGATTATTCTGCCTAAGTCATCGCATGGATGTTGATCCACGAGCTTGCCATGTGAGAGGTTTCCTTGGTAAAGTAGTCGCCGTGCGTGTCCTCGAAACTTGGTTGTGGTCCGAACACCTTTGATGCTTTGCACGTCCTGAAGCGGCTCCACGGGTGTGCAGTCCCTGTTGCCATATAGGTGAGGAGGCAGAGTCTGTTGACCTGAAGCCCGTCCAAGTATCCAGGGAGATGTGCGAGGGCCTCTCCCTGAGGCCCTGGGTTCCTAGCCGGCACCACCCAGAATCAGGCAGGGAGGTTTTCTTGATGCCAGGGGGAAGTCCTGAGGAGGGAGGGGGAGCCGGACAAGGTCGGTCGGGGGAAGGAAGGGATCCCTCCCCTGCCTCACCATCCCCAGCAGTTGCCTAGGTGCTGGCCACGAGGGAGGGGACTGCCTAGGCGTGTTTGTTTTCTCGTTGGTCTTATCCCACCTTGGTAGAGCGCTTAGCCTGTTCCAGGCACTGTTCTGAGCACTGGAGAGATCTATGGTGACGACACAGAGTACCTCGGCAAGGACTCTGGTCCCCGTTCGTATTTCCAAGGGAAGATGTGAAAGAATGTGTGCCGGGGGTCACTGCTGTGAAGCGGGAGGACTCGAGGCATGAAGCCAGGCAGTCGGGCTCCACATGAGCATGCTGCACCGCTGGCTTTCCCACCGCTGCCTGTCGAGAGGCAGGGAAAGCATTTGCACCTAGCGTGCGTGTCCTGCGAGCAGAGGTGGGCTTGGAGACGTGCGTGTGCCCTCAAACGGGGAATCCAGCAACATAGGCTCTAGGGCCTGAGTCACGCTCTCTGCGGGGAACCCTATCATTTCAAGTCCAGCCTGAGACGCTTTGGACAGGGACACGCGGGGCTCTTAGTGAGGGTGGCGGCGCAGCGGGGGGCATGGGTCAGCGGGACCTTCCTAGGACCCCCCCCCGCCCCCCGCCCCCCCCCCCCCCGCCCCGGTGCTCAGCTCCCCCTGAAACCCAGGCAGGGCTGGAAGGAAGAACAGGCTGTCGATGGCACCATCCCTTCCGCAGGGAGGCTTCTTGGGAGCTGGTGACTGAGGTGACCTTTGCGAGTTCCGCCTCTGAATTGCAGGAGAAGCGGCCGAGGGCCCTCATTTCCTGCGGTCCACACTCCCCGTCGCCCTGTGTGCCAGTTGCCAACGTCGCAGGCGCCCTGGTGGTGGACGTGTTCCCCGAGTAGGGGAACCCCAAGGCCGTTTCTGCGTCCTCAGATGCTAACGTTCTCTGCTTGCGTCCTGCGCCCTGGCTGGTCCGAGACCCTGAGCACAGGGCCTGCAGGAAGGGTGAAGGGTGCGAAGCTGTCTCCTGGTAGGTAGCTGCGGTGAGGTCGTTCCCGGTGGCCTGCGCTCAGCTGCAGGGCTCCTTGGAACCCAAAGCCACGACGTTTCCCGTGGGACAGAGTGCGCTGCAAGGGGAGCCTGGGGAGTCATCAGGCCCTAAGGGTAGGCAGGCATGACCTTGATCCGTGGGCCTTTTGATCAGAGTGCCCTCTTTGCTACCTATCGTCAGGGCAGCCTCTTTGGAAGACAGAGGGCAGGTTGTGGACAGTTGTATAGCATCCTTCCTGGTGGTATGTGTTGTAAGGGCTCTGACCTTGCGGAAATGGGCGGGGATGGATGGAGTGGACTCCTGAATGGAACCTTCCCCGGGCGCCTGGGTGGTTCAGTGGGTTGAGCTTCCCACTTGGGCTCAGGTCACGCCCTCGCCGTTCCTGAGTTCCAGCCCTGCGCTGGGCTGTGTGCCCACAGCTCAGGCCCTGGGGCCTGTTTTCAGATTCTGTGTGTCTCGCTCTCTGCTTCTCTGCCCCTCCCCCACTGGCGGTCACTGGCTTGCCAGCTTGCTCTCTCGCTCCCTGTGTCTCCAGAGTGAAGAAACATGAACAGATAGGAAATAGAACGTTCCCCAGGGCAGGTGCTGGCCATGGGCACAGCCACTCATTCGCTGTAGTAATGAACTCGACGGTGTTCCTTTCGTGTTATCATTTGAGGTTCTTTGTTTCTTTCATTCATTCTGAGAGACAGAGAGAGAGTGGACGCATGCATGTGTGCCTGTGAGCAGGGATAGGGCACACAGGGAGGGAGAGAGAGAAGAGGGCCAGCGGGCTCCGCATCGTTGGCGCCCATCTTGAGGTGGGCCTCCCTGTGGAGGCTCAGCCTCACAAACTGTGAGATCGTGACGTGAGCTGAGATCCAGAGCCACATGCTTTTGTTTCTTTTTTAATGTTCACGTCTGAGAGAAAGCGAGAGAGACAGAGAGAGCACAAGCGAGGGAGGGGCAGGGAGAGAGAGAGGAAACCCAGAAGGGAATCAGGTTCCAGGCTCTGAGCTGTCAGCACGGAGCACTAGGCGCGACTCAGCTCAGGAACCCTGAGAGCCTGACGTGACCCGAAGTCGGACCATTACCCAGCTGAGTCATCCAGGCGGCCCACAGAGTTTGCCGTGTGTATTTTCAAAAGAAAAAACAGCTACGTTGATATATAGATCTATCTACCTGTGTGTCCTTAGGGATACCTATGTACATACACATACATGTCTACATATACGTACACACATTCGTGGATGTGTATATATATGTATATGCATACACACTCGCGCGGGCGCGCGCGCACACACACACACACACACACACACAGAAACACACACACACACACACACACACACACACACACACCATGTAAACTGAGCCCAACAGTCTTCTCAGTGGAGACGCAGAGCCAGGAGGGAGGCATCAGCACAATGTTCAAAATGAAAGGGAAACGTCATTCTCGTATCTCTCAGTACGTGCCATGACAGGGAGACACACGTGAGTGTTCTGGTAGGATAGGAAGCTGCTCCCACGGAGAATGCAGGCAAATGGCCCCTATGGAGCCAATGGAACCCTAGTGCACTTGTGGTAGGAGACTGATCAAGGAGGCCCAACACTGGTGACCTTTGTAATGCTAGCAGAGGGCATTTGCATTTGTATAGCATGCGATCATTGACGTTGCCCCTGGGGGGAGAAAGGTTTTGCATCTCTATTCTCCTAGGTTTGTGGCTTCGTTTTGTCTTCCCTTGTGCACTGGAAAGAGTCCTGACAGGTCCTGATGGTCCACAGTAAGTCCCAGTCACCAGAGTCCAGAGTCCCTTGGTGATGCTTGTGGGATGGTGTCCTTCCCATGACCATGAAGTCCACAGACCAGTCTTGAGCTTTTGCTGTAAGTCCTGTTTCTACCAGGTCCAGTCTGGGGGTGCCTCTTTGCAAGGCCTCAGGTGAGGACACGTGATGAAGGCTGCCCATTGGGACTGGCCTTCCATGATCCCTATGTCCGTGACTCCCTGCTCTCCTTCCAGGGCTGCGTAGGTTCGTGCCCTTGATGCTCCTTTCGTAGAAAGCCTTGACTGCTTGGTCTCTCTACTCCTCCTCACCCTGGACGGTAGTCCTGTGGCTCCCCTTGAATCCTCAGGCATACGTTTCCTTGGCCACCTCTGCACACTGGCCCTCCAGAGCAGGGTCTGGTACGCCTTGCACGTTCAGTCGATGCTTGCTGCACAATCGCATGGGTGATGGCCTCTCTCTCTCTCTCTCTCTCTCTCTCTCTCTCTCTCACCAAAAGAAAGAAACGTTGAAAAGCAATTGAAACCCAAGAAAAGAAAAATGGCACGGAGGAGTTGGGATCTGAGGCACACTGTGAAGGAAACATGGGGGTTGGGAGGTAGTGGAGGTGGACAGGCGGTTCCACAGAGTTGAAGGATGTGCCACAGTCCGCGGTGGCAGGGTGGACTTGAGGGTGGGACCGCTGGTGGTGCAGTCCAGGTAGGGCCATGGGAAGGGCATGCAGAGCTGAAAAGCACCGGCCTTTCAAGGAGAAGGGAGGTGGAAGGAGTCTCGTGTGCCCAGTGTGTCTCCCTGTCCCTTAGGGCTGCCCCTGTGGTCACAGGTCACGAGCGAGGAGGGTGCACGGCTGTAGATGTCCCCGGTTGGCGGCAATGTGAGGGAGAGTGAAGAAGAAACACAGAGGCCTGGGATGCAAGAGGGATCACTGGGTTCACGTGCAGCCACCTCCCTGGGAAAAGCCACCAGGCAAAAGGTTCCTGGGTCTCTTGAGGGGTGACAGGGAGGTGTCCACCTTGGGAGGAGACACCTGCCAGTCCCTGTCCCACTGGCCTGGTCTGTGGAGCCCTCTGCCTGGCTCCCGGCTGTCAGGCTGGCGGGCAGTCGGTCAGAGCATCTGGTGGGCACAGGGAGGTGCGGTGGTGCAGACCCTGGCGCCCAGGAGCTGTGCCCCCTGCGGGGGGGTGGGGGTGGGGGTGGGGGTGGGGGGATGGGGCGGCTTGCATCCTGGGCCCAAGCAGGTGTGCGGGAGCGCGCGCACGAGTGCGCGCACGCGGCGTGGGCCAGGGCCGGAGCCCGGTGAGGGACACAGCTGAGGCTGCAGCGGTGCTGTGAGTCCTGGCTCCCAGCCCGCCTGCCGCCCCAAGGCCCCAAGTGTCTGGGCCAGCCAGGGACTGACGCCCACCTCAGCCCCCGACCGGGGACATGCTGCTGCCTGGCGCCTGCGACCCGGTAGCCATGGCATTGGCGGTAGGGGTAGCGGTAGTGCTACCGGGAGCGCTCGCGGGAGCGTGGGCGGGGCCCCGCGTGCAGAAGACTGGGAGCCATGAGCCTCCAGCCTGGGAGGGTGGCGGCCCTGCTGCTCCTGCTGCTCCTGGAGCCAGAGGGCAGGGCGCGGGACGCGCTTCCCGGGCGCCTCGGTCTTTGGGCGCGCTGGTGGAGTGCCAGCACTGGCTGGGGCAGAGCGCGATGCGATGCCCCCCCCGGCGCCCCCGAAAGACCATCTGGGAGAAGCCTAAAGGTGGAGCAGCTGAGACCCACAGCCTCCCTCCAGGACCTGCCTCAGTCGCGGTGCTGCCAAGGTAGGGACCCTAGCGACAAGGTCGCACGAGGCCTTCCCCCCTGCCCCCCTCTGTCTTCCCCTTCCATGAGCACCACCACCCCCCCTCCCCTGGTGCTCCGGGCTTCTTCTTGGGCTCCTTTGCGGCTGCAGTCTGGAGGCCTCAGGAGTGGGCTTTCTGGGTTGCACCCCGGTTCCCTGGAGGAGGAGGGCCCCAGATCGAGTAGGGGGTTAGGCTCAGGCGGTGGGGAGTGGCTCAGGTCGAGAGGGGGGGCGCCCTGAGTGCCCATGGAAGTCTGACTGGGTTGGTGGTTGGCGGGTGGAGGTGGGAACGAAGGAACGAAGGAAGGAAGGAAGGAAGGAAGGAAGGAAGGAAGGAAGGAAGGAAAGCGTGGACCTGCGGTTGTGGGAAAGTGTCAAGGCAGGGCCAGGGAAGTCGCAGCCATGAGCAGGAGGAATCATTCCTGCCTGTGAAAATGAAGTACAAGGGACCTGAGATTCCAGAGAAACATTCCAGGGAGAGTCAGGGTGGTGGGCCTGAGTTGCTGGAGGCCAGCAGGGGACGGTGTTGAAGGGATTGAGAGTGGAAGCAGCAGGTGAACACAGGCCTCCTGCCTCCCCCCTCCACACCTGCTCTCCTGGCCTGCCCAGCCCCGCCCAGCCCCGACCCGCCCTGCCCCACCCCTGGTGGCAGAGTTGCACCCTCTGATGGGGAGGGCGAGATCTCACCCCGCTTGTGGCGAAAGGGGGTCCTCTATCGTGGGAGTCCATGGGACTAGGGGGTAGGAGTCTGGATTAGGGCAAGTGCAACTCCTGGTTGAGCTTTTCATTTCTGAAGGCAATGTGCATTCCATCAGTGAACTCGGAGCCAGGGAGCCAGGAAGAAGTGGCGCTTCTGTGTTTTCGAGGGTGGTCCAGACTCTTTCCTACTTGGAGCTGTGTGCTGAAGAGAACTGGGTGTTGTGGATGGAGTCCAAAGTCATCTCTTTGGGACATGTTGGGTGGGAACGTCTTCTTCGCACTCTGGCGAGGAAGGTGGATGGAAAAGCTCCTTGTCCAAGGCAGACGTGTGGGTTTTGTTGTTCCTATCCGTGGGGCGTGGTGCTTCCCGTTTCCGTGGAGCGCCTCCTGTCTTGCATTCGTTCCGTGTTTCCAGAGTTTCAGTCCTTGGCAATCACATCTCCTCCGGGACTCCCCAGGCAGCACGAGGGAGAAGTGACTCGGAGCCCGCCGGGTCCCTAGAAACCAGTGCGTGTGTACTGGAGCAGGCAGTGCTCCTCTCTCAGCCTCCTTTGGAAATGAGGTCTTGGGCAAACGGTCTTTCATTGCATGGGTTGTACCTCTCCCCGGTTGTTGGGGGGAGTGTGTGTGCGTGAGTGTGGTGCTGTGGCCCGTGTGGAGTCCGGACCGCGTCAGGGACCCAGTTGTTTGCAAGGAATGCGTTTTGTTGCCTGGGAAGATCTCATTTCACGAGAGAGTTCCAATCCTGTCTCAAAGGCTGAACACATCCTGAAGGCAGCACCTTGACCTCACTGAAAGCAAAGGCCTAAGAGCAGAGGCTTTCCCACACTTCCATCTCGAGCTGACTGGTGCTTTATGTTTTCAGGAAGATGGTGTGGTGTCGGCCATTTGGAGCAGCTCAGGCTCCTAAGCGTGTGTTTGGTCCCCGAGGGGTGAGTTGTGTCTCTCCGGAATGAGGGAGATTATGGTGACCTTGAGTATCATTACCTTCATGATTACCGTGATTATTCTGCCTAAGTCATCGCATGGATGTTGATCCACGAGCTTGCCATGTGAGAGGTTTCCTTGGTAAAGTAGTCGCCGTGCGTGTCCTCGAAACTTGGTTGTGGTCCGAACACCTTTGATGCTTTGCACGTCCTGAAGCGGCTCCACGGGTGTGCAGTCCCTGTTGCCATATAGGTGAGGAGGCAGAGTCTGTTGACCTGAAGCCCGTCCAAGTATCCAGGGAGATGTGCGAGGGCCTCTCCCTGAGGCACTGGGTTCCTAGCCGGCACCACCCAGAATCAGGCAGGGAGGTTTTCTTGATGCCAGGGGGAAGTCCTGAGGAGGGAGGGGGAGCCGGACAAGGTCGGTCGGGGGAAGGAAGGGATCCCTCCCCTGCCTCACCATCCCCAGCAGTTGCCTAGGTGCTGGCCACGAGGGAGGGGACTGCCTAGGCGTGTTTGTTTTCTCGTTGGTCTTATCCCACCTTGGTAGAGCGCTTAGCCTGTTCCAGGCACTGTTCTGAGCACTGGAGAGATCTATGGTGACGACACAGAGTACCTCGGCAAGGACTCTGGTCCCCGTTCGTATTTCCAAGGGAAGATGTGAAAGAATGTGTGCCGGGGGTCACTGCTGTGAAGCGGGAGGACTCGAGGCATGAAGCCAGGCAGTCGGGCTCCACATGAGCATGCTGCACCGCTGGCTTTCCCACCGCTGCCTGTCGAGAGGCAGGGAAAGCATTTGCACCTAGCGTGCGTGTCCTGCGAGCAGAGGTGGGCTTGGAGACGTGCGTGTGCCCTCAAACGGGGAATCCAGCAACATAGGCTCTAGGGCCTGAGTCACGCTCTCTGCGGGGAACCCTATCATTTCAAGTCCAGCCTGAGACGCTTTGGACAGTGACACGCGGGGCTCTTAGTGAGGGTGGCGGCGCAGCGGGGGGCATGGGTCAGCGGGACCTTCCTAGGACCCCCCCCCGCCCCCCCCCCCCCCCCCCCGCCCCGGTGCTCAGCTCCCCCTGAAACCCAGGCAGGGCTGGAAGGAAGAACAGGCTGTCGATGGCACCATCCCTTCCGCAGGGAGGCTTCTTGGGAGCTGGTGACTGAGGTGACCTTTGCGAGTTCCGCCTCTGAATTGCAGGAGAAGCGGCCGAGGGCCCTCATTTCCTGCGGTCCACACTCCCCGTCGCCCTGTGTGCCAGTTGCCAACGTCGCAGGCGCCCTGGTGGTGGACGTGTTCCCCGAGTAGGGGAACCCCAAGGCCGTTTCTGCGTCCTCAGATGCTAACGTTCTCTGCTTGCGTCCTGCGCCCTGGCTGGTCCGAGACCCTGAGCACAGGGCCTGCAGGAAGGGTGAAGGGTGCGAAGCTGTCTCCTGGTAGGTAGCTGCGGTGAGGTCGTTCCCGGTGGCCTGCGCTCAGCTGCAGGGCTCCTTGGAACCCAAAGCCACGACGTTTCCCGTGGGACAGAGTGCGCTGCAAGGGGAGCCTGGGGAGTCATCAGGCCCTAAGGGTAGGCAGGCATGACCTTGATCCGTGGGCCTTTTGATCAGAGCGCCCTCTTTGCTACCTATCGTCAGGGCAGCCTCTTTGGAAGACAGAGGGCAGGTTGTGGACAGTTGTATAGCATCCTTCCTGGTGGTATGTGTTGTAAGGGCTCTGACCTTGCGGAAATGGGCGGGGATGGATGGAGTGGACTCCTGAATGGAACCTTCCCCGGGCGCCTGGGTGGTTCAGTGGGTTGAGCTTCCCACTTGGGCTCAGGTCACGCCCTCGCCGTTCCTGAGTTCCAGCCCTGCGCTGGGCTGTGTGCCCACAGCTCAGGCCCTGGGGCCTGTTTTCAGATTCTGTGTGTCTCGCTCTCTGCTTCTCTGCCCCTCCCCCACTGGCGGTCACTGGCTTGCCAGCTTGCTCTCTCGCTCCCTGTGTCTCCAGAGTGAAGAAACATGAACAGATAGGAAATAGAACGTTCCCCAGGGCAGGTGCTGGCCATGGGCACAGCCACTCATTCGCTGTAGTAATGAACTCGACGGTGTTCCTTTCGTGTTATCATTTGAGGTTCTTTGTTTCTTTCATTCATTCTGAGAGACAGAGAGAGAGTGGACGCATGCATGTGTGCCTGTGAGCAGGGATAGGGCACACAGGGAGGGAGAGAGAGAAGAGGGCCAGCGGGCTCCGCATCGTTGGCGCCCATCTTGAGGTGGGCCTCCCTGTGGAGGCTCAGCCTCACAAACTGTGAGATCGTGACGTGAGCTGAGATCCAGAGCCACATGCTTTTGTTTCTTTTTTCATGTTCACGTCTGAGAGAAAGCGAGAGAGACAGAGAGAGCACAAGCGAGGGAGGGGCAGGGAGAGAGAGAGGAAACCCAGAAGGGAATCAGGTTCCAGGCTCTGAGCTGTCAGCACGGAGCACTAGGCGCGACTCAGCTCAGGAACCCTGAGAGCCTGACGTGACCCGAAGTCGGACCATTACCCAGCTGAGTCATCCAGGCGGCCCACAGAGTTTGCCGTGTGTATTTTCAAAAGAAAAAACAGCTACGTTGATATATAGATCTATCTACCTGTGTGTCCATAGGGATACCTATGTACATACACATACATGTCTACATATACGTACACACATTCGTGGATGTGTATATATATGTATATGCATACACACTCGCGCGGGCGCGCGCACACACACACACACACACACACACAGAAACACACACACACACACACACACACACACACACACACACCATGTAAACTGAGCCCAACAGTCTTCTCAGTGGAGACGCAGAGCCAGGAGGGAGGCATCAGCACAATGTTCAAAATGAAAGGGAAACGTCATTCTCGTATCTCTCAGTACGTGCCATGACAGGGAGACACACGTGAGTGTTCTGGTAGGATAGGAAGCTGCTCCCACGGAGAATGCAGGCAAATGGCCCCTATGGAGCCAATGGAACCCTAGTGCACTTGTGGTAGGAGACTGATCAAGGAGGCCCAACACTGGTGACCTTTGTAATGCTAGCAGAGGGCATTTGCATTTGTATAGCATGCGATCATTGACGTTGCCCCTGGGGGGAGAAAGGTTTTGCATCTCTATTCTCCTAGGTTTGTGGCTTCGTTTTGTCTTCCCTTGTGCACTGGAAAGAGTCCTGACAGGTCCTGATGGTCCACAGTAAGTCCCAGTCACCAGAGTCCAGAGTCCCTTGGTGATGCTTGTGGGATGGTGTCCTTCCCATGACCATGAAGTCCACAGACCAGTCTTGAGCTTTTGCTGTAAGTCCTGTTTCTACCAGGTCCAGTCTGGGGGTGCCTCTTTGCAAGGCCTCAGGTGAGGACACGTGATGAAGGCTGCCCATTGGGACTGGCCTTCCATGATCCCTATGTCCGTGACTCCCTGCTCTCCTTCCAGGGCTGCGTAGGTTCGTGCCCTTGATGCTCCTTTCGTAGAAAGCCTTGACTGCTTGGTCTCTCTACTCCTCCTCACCCTGGACGGTAGTCCTGTGGCTCCCCTTGAATCCTCAGGCATACGTTTCCTTGCCCACCTCTGCACACTGGCCCTCCAGAGCAGGGTCTGGTACGCCTTGCACGTTCAGTCGATGCTTGCTGCACAATCGCATGGGTGATGGCCTCTCTCTCTCTCTCTCTCTCTCTCTCTCTCTCTCTCACCAAAAGAAAGAAACGTTGAAAAGCAATTGAAACCCAAGAAAAGAAAAATGGCACGGAGGAGTTGGGATCTGAGGCACACTGTGAAGGAAACATGGGGGTTGGGAGGTAGTGGAGGTGGACAGGCGGTTCCACAGAGTTGAAGGATGTGCCACAGTCCGCGGTGGCAGGGTGGACTTGAGGGTGGGACCGCTGGTGGTGCAGTCCAGGTAGGGCCATGGGAAGGGCATGCAGAGCTGAAAAGCACCGGCCTTTCAAGGAGAAGGGAGGTGGAAGGAGTCTCGTGTGCCCAGTGTGTCTCCCTGTCCCTTAGGGCTGCCCCTGTGGTCACAGGTCACGAGCGAGGAGGGTGCACGGCTGTAGATGTCCCCGGTTGGCGGCAATGTGAGGGAGAGTGAAGAAGAAACACAGAGGCCTGGGATGCAAGAGGGATCACTGGGTTCACGTGCAGCCACCTCCCTGGGAAAAGCCACCAGGCAAAAGGTTCCTGGGTCTCTTGAGGGGTGACAGGGAGGTGTCCACCTTGGGAGGAGACACCTGCCAGTCCCTGTCCCACTGGCCTGGTCTGTGGAGCCCTCTGCCTGGCTCCCGGCTGTCAGGCTGGCGGGCAGTCGGTCAGAGCATCTGGTGGGCACAGGGAGGTGCGGTGGTGCAGACCCTGGCGCCCAGGAGCTGTGCCCCCTGCGGGGGGTGGGGGTGGGGGTGGGGGTGGGGGGATGGGGCGGCTTGCATCCTGGGCCCAAGCAGGTGTGCGGGAGCGCGCGCACGAGTGCGCGCACGCGGCGTGGGCCAGGGCCGGAGCCCGGTGAGGGACACAGCTGAGGCTGCAGCGGTGCTGTGAGTCCTGGCTCCCAGCCCGCCTGCCGCCCCAAGGCCCCAAGTGTCTGGGCCAGCCAGGGACTGACGCCCACCTCAGCCCCCGACCGGGGACATGCTGCTGCCTGGCGCCTGCGACCCGGTAGCCATGGCATTGGCGGTAGGGGTAGCGGTAGTGCTACCGGGAGCGCTCGCGGGAGCGTGGGCGGGGCCCCGCGTGCAGAAGACTGGGAGCCATGAGCCTCCAGCCTGGGAGGGTGGCGGCCCTGCTGCTCCTGCTGCTCCTGGAGCCAGAGGGCAGGGCGCGGGACGCGCTTCCCGGGCGCCTCGGTCTTTGGGCGCGCTGGTGGAGTGCCAGCACTGGCTGGGGCAGAGCGCGATGCGATGCCCCCCGGCGCCCCCGAAAGACCATCTGGGAGAAGCCTAAAGGTGGAGCAGCTGAGACCCACAGCCTCCCTCCAGGACCTGCCTCAGTCGCGGTGCTGCCAAGGTAGGGACCCTAGCGACAAGGTCGCACGAGGCCTTCCCCCCTGCCCCCCTCTGTCTTCCCCTTCCATGAGCACCACCACCCCCCCTCCCCTGGTGCTCCGGGCTTCTTCTTGGGCTCCTTTGCGGCTGCAGTCTGGAGGCCTCAGGAGTGGGCTTTCTGGGTTGCACCCCGGTTCCCTGGAGGAGGAGGGCCCCAGATCGAGTAGGGGGTTAGGCTCAGGCGGTGGGGAGTGGCTCAGGTCGAGAGGGGGGGCGCCCTGAGTGCCCATGGAAGTCTGACTGGGTTGGTGGTTGGCGGGTGGAGGTGGGAACGAAGGAAGGAAGGAAGGAAGGAAGGAAGGAAGGAAGGAAGGAAGGAAGGAAAGCGTGGACCTGCGGTTGTGGGAAAGTGTCAAGGCAGGGCCAGGGAAGTCGCAGCCATGAGCAGGAGGAATCATTCCTGCCTGTGAAAATGAAGTACAAGGGACCTGAGATTCCAGAGAAACATTCCAGGGAGAGTCAGGGTGGTGGGCCTGAGTTGCTGGAGGCCAGCAGGGGACGGTGTTGAAGGGATGGAGAGTGGAAGCAGCAGGTGAACACAGGCCTCCTGCCTCCCCCCTCCACACCTGCTCTCCTGGCCTGCCCAGCCCCGCCCAGCCCCGCCCCGCCCTGCCCCACCCCTGGTGGCAGAGTTGCACCCTCTGATGGGGAGGGCGAGATCTCACCCCGCTTGTGGCGAAAGGGGGTCCTCTATCGTGGGAGTCCATGGGACTAGGGGGTAGGAGTCTGGATTAGGGCAAGTGCAACTCCTGGTTGAGCTTTTCATTTCTGAAGGCAATGTGCATTCCATCAGTGAACTCGGAGCCAGGGAGCCAGGAAGAAGTGGCGCTTCTGTGTTTTCGAGGGTGGTCCAGACTCTTTCCTACTTGGAGCTGTGTGCTGAAGAGAACTGGGTGTTGTGGATGGAGTCCAAAGTCATCTCTTTGGGACATGTTGGGTGGGAACGTCTTCTTCGCACTCTGGCGAGGAAGGTGGATGGAAAAGCTCCTTGTCCGAGGCAGACGTGTGGGTTTTGTTGTTCCTGTCCGTGGGGCGTGGTGCTTCCCGTTTCCGTGGAGCGCCTCCTGTCTTGCATTCGTTCCGTGTTTCCAGAGTTTCAGTCCTTGGCAATCACATCTCCTCCGGGACTCCCCAGGCAGCACGAGGGAGAAGTGACTCGGAGCCCGCCGGGTCCCTAGAAACCCGTGCGTGTGTACTGGAGCAGGCAGTGCTCCTCTCTCAGCCTCCTTTGGAAATGAGGTCTTGGGCAAACGGTCTTTCACTGCATGGGTTGTACCTCTCCCCGGTTGTTGGGGGGAGTGTGTGTGCGTGAGTGTGGTGCTGTGGCCCGTGTGGAGTCCGGACCGCGTCAGGGACCCAGTTCTTTGCAAGGAATGCGTTTTGTTGCATGGGAAGATCTCATTTCACTAGAGAGTTCCAATCCTGTCTCAAAGGCTGAACACATCCTGAAGGCAGCACCTTGACCTCACTGAAAGCAAAGGCCTAAGAGCAGAGGCTTTCCCACACTTCCATCTCGAGCTGACTGGTGCTTTATGTTTTCAGGAAGATGGTGTGGTGTCGGCCATTTGGAGCAGCTCAGGCTCCTAAGCATGTCCCCGTGGGGTGAGTTGTCTCTCTCAGCAATTCAGAAGATTATGATTATCTTGAAGATCATTATTTTCTTGATTACCATGATTACTATATTCTGCATATTGCATGGCATGGAATTTGATAAGGAGCTCGATACCCTGAACCTTTTCGTCACCAAAGCTCACTACAACAAGGAGTAAAACAATCACTGTTGTGCGATGGACAATGCACCTTACCTTTATTATACTATTTTAGTGGTATATACATACGTTTAGAGCAATGAAATTGTTCACTTAGATCTAAGGAGTTTTTTGTGACATCATGGTACTTCAAGAAACCATGAAAAGAATGGAAAATCTAAGTTACTTAGTAATCTAAGCACTGTGTTCTTTTGGACACGAAATCCTAAGTAAAGAACTCATCATGCAAAAACTGTCAAGTCCTGATAATTCCTTATTATTCCAGTAGGTCTAGTGAATGGAATGGACTGAACTAAGGTCTCTGAAAATAGGAAACTAGAATTTGAGATATTGAGTCACCTTTACTCTGTCTTTCCCTGTTGACATGGTCTTATTTTATTCGGTGATGTCTTTTGACCTTTACCCTTTTCCCTCCTTTCTGCCCCCCCACCTTTGCAATCATCTTTATGTATTGATGGGCTTGTTTCATTCTGGTTTGAGGATTTTTGTTTTTTGTTTTCTTAGTTTTTGTTTCAGATTTCCCATATATGTGCGAGCATTTATATGTGTTTTTCTCTATGTGAATCTTTCACTGGGCATAATGCCCTCCAGGCTATTATAAACACTGTGGCATGATAACAGGTGTGAAGTCATTTTTGGGAGTTAGTGATTTCATGTGTTCTGAGTAGTACCTAGGGGGTAATTGAGGGAAGTGCTGGATGATATGGATGTTCTCCTCTGAATTGTGTGAGGAAACTTTACTTTGTTTACAACTGTCTCTGCACCAAGTTCCAATGTCACCAACAGGGCATAATGATTTGCTTTCTTCCACATTGTACCCGATGCTTGTGCTTTGTTGCCTTTTTGATAAGACCGTTCAGATAGGTTTCAGGTGATATCTCTTTGGCTTTGGACTTTCATTTCCCTAATGTGGAGTGACATGGAACTTCTGTTCATGTATGTGGTGGCCATCTGTATGTCTTCGTTGGAAGAATGCCTCTTCGGGACTCTGCCAGGTCCGTCATTGCTCTTTGCTTTTGCATTGTTGCGTTGTAGGAGATCTTGATACCTTTTGTGTTTTAACCCTTGACCATGTATGTAGTTTGCAAGTATTTTCTCCCATTCACTATGTTGCCTTCCCATTCTGTGAAAGATATTGTTGCTGTGCAGAACTTGTTTTTTTAGTTTCATGTAGTCCCACTTGTTTAGTTTTCCTTTGTAGCTTTGTCTTCTGGTGTCAAATCCCAAAACTCAAGTCAAGACTGAGATCCAAACATTGTCGTGGGTTTGGCATTTGGCTTTGTCCAGCAAAGCCAAGGACAGCAGAAAGGATTGCTTCAGACTCTACGCAAGTCAAGAGAGGTGAGAGGGAGTTAAGGGACGTCTCCGCAAGCTGCTCTCAGGCTCCTGTAGTCATTAAGCCTACAAACGATGTACAACACGTCGGCGGGCCACATGCTAGAAAGAACGTATTGAAGATATTCTGCAAACCATATCTAGACAGGATAAAATATTCCATGCGACAACACGATCCAAGAACTTGGTGAGCCCATGCAGAACCCAACCCCTAGATACACACACACTAGATCAGCCAAGTCTCGCCTGCCCCCCAGATACACACCAACTAGGTAAGTGAGCTGCTGCTGGCTCTTTGCAGGAAGGCCAGAGAGCAGTGATCTGCTCTGCAAAGCGTTCCCTAGAACCTCCCAACTCAGGACATCGTTGTGCGATTTCCCACACCTGCTGCCCAAGGTCTTATCCAGGACTTTCTGGTTTCAGGTCTCAAGTCTGTAATACATTTTAACTTCGTTTTTGTGTGTGGGGTAAATAGGTGTCAGGTTGTTTTTCCATGCCTGTTGTTTTTCTGTGCCCAGTGATTCTGACACCACCTGTTGGGGAGACTGCCTTTGCCTCAGGTTATACTCTTGGTTCTTTGGTTGTGAATTAATTGGTTACATATGTGTGGGTTTCTTCCTGGGCCTTCAGTTCTGGTCCAGTATCCTGTGTGTCTGCTTTTACCCCAATAGTGTACGGCTTGGGTTATTGTAGCTTTGATATCTAGTTTTAAATCAGAAAGCATGGTGCTTCCAGCTGTTTTCTTCCTTCTCACAATGACTTTGGTATTCAGAGCCTTTTGTGCTTCTGTCCACCTTGAAGGATGGTTCTATTTTTGGGAACGTGCTTAAGCTTTGATAGGGATTGCACCTAGGGAATATGTAGATGGCTTTAAGTAGTGTGGACATTTTGATAATCTTAATTCTTGGGATCCACTAGCATAGAATGTCTTTCTGCTTATTTCTGTCTTTTCAAATTCTTTCTCCACTGATTTCTTCTTTTCAGGAAAAAGGTCTTTCTCCTTCATGGTTAAAGTCATTGTTTCTTTTTTAAGTTTTCTATCTTTTCCTTGACAGAGAGAGATACATGGAAACACACACATACACATGCACACACACACAAACAGAGAGAGACAGAGAAAGAGAGAGATTCAGAGAGAGCACACATGAGTGGGGAAGAACTGGGAGAAAGGAGACACAGAATCTAAAGTAGGCTCCAGACTGTGAGTTGTCAGCACAGAGCCCCACACAGGGCTCAAAACAACACCATGAGATCACGACCTTAGCCAAAGCCAGATGCTTCACTGACTGTGCCACCCCGGTGTTTGTAGGCTGAATTTACTCTTAAGTTTTTTCTTCTCTTGCAGTGATTTTAAATTATTTTCTTAATTTCCCTCTCCGATACTTTATTATTCATGTACAGAATTGAAGGATGTTCTGTACAACGACATAGATATCTTAACATGACTGAATTCATTTATTAGGTCTACCAGTAAGGTTGTGGAGTTTCTGCGGTCTCTCTAGAGCATATCATGCACTCCCAATAAGTGAAAAAGTACCTGGGAACATAGGATAGTGCGATTGAATTTAGATGAGAGTAAGAAGATATATGGAGTGAGAGTATGCAAGTTTTCTGAAATGTTTTGTGGTTGATACAATCCAACAAGTCCATAAACAAGGTTTGTTTGGATATATGTTTCCTTTCCACCACCAAGTCCATAAACAAGGTTTGTTTGTATATGTATTTTCTTTAAACCAGAACCAGAGAGCTGTGACATTGACATATGCTTCCCAACACATTCCCACAATGCGCCCTGTGCATTTGGGAGGTAGCCCCTTCTCTCTTTTCTGTCCTGGAACCCAGTGCCTGACTCCACCACTCAGTGAATTCATCTCAGAATACTGCAGTTGGGAAGAGACCTATGTTTTTCATAGACTTCCTGAAAGGCACCTAAAAACATTGGATTTTACATGGTTGTGTCTGATCTGTCTGGAATCCTCTGAGGATGTGTCAGTTGGAATGGCACTTTCTTTGCCGTGAGATCAGGGAGCCCTGCAGTATTCCTGTGTGCCCTGTGGTCGGTCACCAGTGGGTGCTGTGTGGCTGCTCATGACAGGGACACTGCTCCCCAGAGATGGGGCTGGCAGGTGCCAGGCGTCACTGCTGGAGGAGCCTGAAGGGTGGAGGGGCTTGACTCGCTACCAGAAGCCTGACTGAGTCTCCATCCTGCAGTCTCCTTGAGCTCCTGATGTGCTGTGTAAAGGACTCTCTGGCTTGTCGAGGTCCAGGTGGTTCTTGCTGTTGCCACTCAGTCGTCAGGATGAACACCTTCAGGTCCTGGTCTTTAACTCATTGACCTGACCTGCACTTAAGGTGCTTTCCTGAGAGTAAGCGACCCAGCCTGGGAGGAGAGCCAGCAAGCAGACAGCAGTGGACCAGCCTGTATCCTCCACTGGCCTGAAAGCAGGGCCTGGCTGCTCTACTGAGAAGCAGAGCTATGGAACAGGAGGTGCACAGGCAGTTGGAGTTTGTCATGGTAATGGGCCTGGATGGGTGTGTTCCAGGGCATGGGGCAGGGATGCTGTGCAGGAGGTCAGAATGAGGGAATGTGGTTTCTTTCCTGCCCCATGGGTCACTCCTAGGTACCCTGATGGCCTCAGTGCTGGCTTGTCCTCCAGATTCTTCAGGAATCCACTCAGTCCCAGGGGTCCCTGCTTTCCACATAAGACCCCAACGTAATCAAGAGTTTATAGATATCGGAACCTGGAGGCAGCGCCCGAAAAATGCATATAAATTTTTTCCCCAAAGTTGTGCTAGGTGTACACGCCTACAGAGAGGGAGAGTTTCGGTACACATGTACCTTTCTGTACAATGATGAGAGTCAAAATATTGGAATCGGCCCAGTCATTCAGTTTCTGGAGACGCAGAGTAAAGGATGATGTGTGGCCCCTGAGAATGCAGAAGGGGATAGGACTGTGCCTGTCCACCGTGGGGACATCCCATAGTACAAGACCATAGTCCTGGAGGGATGCCCAACCTGTCACACGACTCATGAACACAAACACAGACACCTGGGGCCCTCAAAGCCAAAGGACTGTGAAGATGACACCGTGTCTTCTGGGCCAATATTTCTTGAAAGAATATACATTTTTTTCTGCGTATGTACTTGTTGTTTCCTATTTATTTATTTATTTATATGGAGAGAGCGAGAAGAAGAATCCTGACCAGGGCTTCAAGCTGTCATTGTAGAGCCTGACTTGGGACTTGATCTCAAGTACCTTGAGATCATGACCCGAGCCAAATTCGACTCGGAAACTTGCCCATTGAGCCATCTTGGTGCCTGTCCTCATTATTAAATCTTCATTTTACTGAATACATGTCACCTGTAGGAAACCCTTCAGAACTTTATACTTTAGTGCCTAATAGATTAGCATAAATGGAATATTGACGGTTTCATTTGGGTGTTTTTATAATATGCACGTTAGACCAATATCACCATGGCCAGTCGAGGAACATGAAAGATTTTCAAGGTATTCGCTCTGGTCCAGACATTTCTCTTCTGGCTTCTGCTCTTGTGTCAAACCTCAGAGGGTCCTCATGCCAGATAATGAAGATATTTCAAGTGGGGGCTGCACCTAATCTTTGTTCTTTGAGGACTATTCCTCTAGTGGATTCCTTGAGTGGAATATTCCACTACAATATTAGTGCCATTGAATATTTAAGCAATTATTAATCAGTCTCCTGTCATGTAGCCAGACACAACAGGCCATGTTGTGTGTTTGCACACACATGGAAATCCCAGAGGAGCTAAAGCAGCAGAAACCGAGATCGCTGGTTGCAGAGACTGGGGTGAGGGAATGAGCCGTGGGTGATTAGTAGTCCACGTGTCTCTGTGATGGAAATGTTCTAGGAGTACATAGTGGTCACGGGTGTAAACTCCTGCGAATGTACGTACTGACACTTGAATTGTAATTTCAAAGGATCAGAGTAAATTGTTTGGAACTTAGTTTATCTTTTATTTATAAAACACAAATATATAAGGACAGTAAATACCGCTATAACAACTACAGAAATGACAAAGAACACAATGACAAGGTCAGGGAATTCATCCTGTGGGGCTGCAGCCGACATGAGCCGCTGTTGGGGAGCTGAGGCTGGTTGCTCAGCTGCAGCAGGTGGTTGCTCCAGCCGTTCCGTGACCCCGCCGGCTGGGGCTGGGGGCTGCTCATGCTCTGGGGCCACCAAAGGGGCAGGTGGCTCTTCCAGCTCCTGACTGTCAGCCAGAGCTGGGAGTACCTCCTGCCCTGGTGGGGACGCTGCAGTGAGGGTCTCCGATTCTCGTACCCGCTGAGCTCCAGGAGAACTGGTGGCTTCAGGCAGCCTGGGCCGCGAGGCTGCAGTGGGCACCGCAGAGATAGCGGGGGCTCGCTCCCGAGGCACGTCTGGACGGGGCTCTAGAGCTGCTGCCAAAGCTTCAAGAATAGAAAGTGTCATCACCGTGAGTGCCATTCCATGGCAGGAAACCTCTCCCGCAGACATTGTCATCTGAGTCAAAGAACCCACCAGGAGGAAATCTCCCAGACGGCAGGCTAATGGAACAGTGATCTGAGCCTAGTCCCTACGCCTGGCCCACCTACAGTCTGAGGAAACGTGTTCTCTGTGGCATACCCCGTCCCGGCCACACGCCCACATCTCCCACCCAGAGTCCTCCTCGCCCAGAGGCTCTGGCTCATTGGGCTCACGGTGTTTCCGCCATGAGTAGAGAAGGCGGGCGCGGCGCTGCAGCTCGGAGCCCGGCATGTGGGCCCTTACATACGCCCGCAGCAGCTTCAAGCTGGTGAAGTCTGGAGGCCGGAAAAATTCCTCGGGGTAGTGATCCAGCCAGGTGCCCAGGATGGAGGAGATGGCCCTGGGGATACAAAAGTAGCCAGAACAATCACCATGGGGTGTTCCTCCCGCTGATGTCTCAGGACAGGCCTGTGGGACCTGGCCTCTATGCCTCCTGCTCCTGGACGCCCAGAGGGTGCTTCTGTACGTTGTCCACCTGTGATTTGGCAGTCCCGCCGACGAGAGACCTGGTCACTGAAGAGGGACCGTCAAGATTCTGTTTGACGGGAACCCCTTAACCAATGATGTGGTGGTCTCTGTCCTTCTTGGGGAAGCCAGCCAGACTCCTCGCTGTGTCCCGCTGCCTACCTCCCACTGGAATTCAAGTCCGTGCGTGAGTGGAGGGGTGGTGTCGGGGTGAGTCAGTGCCTTCACTGCATACCCTAGCGCTCCACGAAAATCTGCGCAAATACGGGACAAGAGGACTCTGTCTCTTACCTGGGCTTGCTGGGACCCTCCTGGTGCCTTCAACGTGACGACCTGTGCCTCTGTGCTGCCTCATGCACTCAGTGCACATGTGGGTGTCGTCCCACTGACACCGTTCTCCCATCGTGTGGGTGATATGTGCTCCTTGAGCCCTCACTGTGTCTCCTGTACCCTTGCTAAGCACGCACCGTGGATGTTCCCCAAGGTGGTGAGCGTGATGCTCCCCCAAACCGTTATGCTGGGTCCCCTGATGGGGCTCTAGGCAAGGCTGTGAGTGGGAAGGGATGGGGTTGGACTCTCTAAGGGGCTGACGTGGTCCTCTGGCGCCCTCTGCTGCCTCCTTGTGCCCACAGCCCTACCTCTACCAGACAGGACAGAACCCCTTTCCTTGCTTCCAGGGAGAAGCCCTCAGATCTTTGCCCTCTCACAGGACTCTCAGACGTGTGGGATGCTGGGTCCTGCAGCCCCTCCCACGCACAGTCTCAGCACTGCCCTCTTGGAGAAGGAAGGCCCTCCAGCCTGAGCTCAGCCTACTCACAGTTTCTCCTGCTCCCGGGGTCCGCCATCCTCCTCAGCCTCTGAATGGAAGCATCCGTATCTGGAGGAGGCCAGAAGGACATCATATGAGCTGTCCTGTGGATGCTACGTCTTGTCCTATCCAGAGTCCCTGGCTGCTGACTAGAATGGAGCTCTGGAGGGGAGGGTACTGTCCGCTCTGCGCATTGGATCCCAGTCAGCTCCTACAGAAGTGCCTGCACCTAGTGGGGCTTCCTGCGTGTTTGAAGAATGATAGGGCCCCAGTCAGCTCCATCACACATATTGGTGTGGGTCTGGGCGTGCTGCTCATCCTGGGCATCCTTGACTGGTTTGAGCCAGGACTCAGACACACAGATAGAGCCTCCAATCTCCTTTTCCAATGGGAAAACAGCCCAAGTCAACACCTGGCGACAGTGAGGGATGAGGCAGAAAGTTGATCATGGGCAAGAGGACAAAGATGACCCAGCAGAGACGCAGCCCTGCCAGCAGAGCTTTCCACAGGCCAGGGTGACTTTCCCTGCTGTGCCCCCACTGAGGACCTGGAGTGTTTCCACCCGGATCAGAGGAACCATGTGAGACGCCAGGACGTGTGGTGACTTTCCTGAGACTCCTAGCTTTCAGGGGCTGAATCGCCCTGGGCTGTGAAGGGCAGGGTGCTCACCTCATAAACAGTATTTCCAGGACCTGCTGGGTGGTAGTAAAAGTCCTGTATGTTCTCAAGAATGTGAAGAGGTAGGAGGGGTCTCTACCCAGGAAAGCAGGTACCAGGTGCTCCACTCGCTGTTCCAGTAGCATCCAGCCTCCTTCGATGGTCCCTTCCTCACGGTTCTCATTGTCGGGCATGGGTGAGATGTTCATACCCTGAGGTAGAACACAGGAGGGACACAGAGTCAGACACAGCACCATGGACATCAGGAGGCTTGGGGTCCAGAATGCAGACCAAACCCCCAAGCCGTCAGTGACTTGTGGCAAGAGTGAGACCTGGGTGCCCAGACTCTGAAGAAGGATGTTGGTAATCACACGAGAATTTGAGTTGGGAAATGGCTGAACACGTTAGGATCTCCGATCTGACATCCCCACAGGCGAGGGAATTAAAAGCAAGAATGACCTATTGGGACCTCATGAAGATAAAAAGCTTCTGCACAGCAAAGGAAACAACCAACAAAACTCAAAGGCAACCAATGGATTGGGAAAAGATATTTGCAAATGACCTATTGGACAAAGGGCTAGTATCCAAAATGTATAAAGAGCTCACCAAACTCCACACCTGAGAAACAAAGAATCCACTGAAGAAGTGGGCAGAGAACATGAGTAGATACTTCTCTAAGGAAGACATCCGGATGGCCAACAGGCACATGAAAAGATGCTCAACGTCGCTCCCCATCAGGGAAATACAAATCAAAACCACACTCAGCTATCACGTCACGCCAGTTAGAGTGGCCAAAATGACCAAATCAGGAGACTATAGATGCTGGAGAGGATGTGGACTAACAGGAACCCTCTTGCACTGTTGGTGGGAATGCAAACTGGTGCAGCCGCTCTGGAAAACAGTGTGGAGGTTCCAAACAATTAAAAATAGACCTTCCCTATGACCCAGCAGTAGCACTGCTAGGAATTTACCCAAGGGATACAGGAGTGCTGATGCAGAGGGGCACTTGTACCCCAATGTTTATAGCAGCACTCTCCACAATAGCCAAATTATGGAAAGAGCCTAAATGTCCATCAGCTGATAAGTGGATAAAGAAATTGTGGCTTATATACACAATGGAGTACTCCGTGGCAATGAGAAAGAATGAAATATGGCCCTTTGTAGCAACGTGGATGGAACTGGAGAGTGTTCTGCTAAGTGAAATACGCCATACAAGGAAAGACAGATACCATATGTGTCCACTCTTTTGTGGATCCTGAGAAACTTAACAGGAACACATGGAGGAGGGGAAGAGAAAACAACAGCTTAGAGTGGGAGAGAGCCAAAGCATAAGAGACTCCTAAAAACTGAGAACAAACTGAGAGCTGATGGGGGTGGGAGGGAGGGGAGCGTGGGTGATGGGTACTGAGGAGGGCATGTGTTGGGATGAGCACTGGGTGTTGTATGGAAACCAATTTGGCAATAAATTTCCTATATATTTTTTAAAAAAAACCACCAAGGAAAAAGAATCTCAGGTCAGATTGTTAGATGAGTATGCACGGCACCTCCCCACATGAACAGCAGTGTCCCTGTGATTTCTAACAGCACAGTCCATTCTGGGGATCTGAAGAGAGGGACAGTACCTGGCAGAGGTTGGATCAGGATAATAGGACATGTAGGATGTTCAGTGCAGCACTGTGACATGGCAAGAGAAGGGAATCCTGTCACAGTCCCACATTTGTGAAGGGTTGAATGGGTGAGGTGAGTGGTCACATTTCCAGAATGTTGTCTAGGTGGTAAGGCCCTTGCTCCTGATTAGGAGGGGCCCCAGGGGCGTGTTGCTTGGCCACCAAAGTGCAGAGCATTAGACATAATGCAATGAGCCCCATGTCCTTTGGGTAAAAATCTCCCTGCTCCTCACGAACGTGTGTCAGACGTGGAGAAGGTGTGGAAGGATGGTCGGGCGACCCGGGACCCCTAGGAACGTTCGTCGGGGAAACGTGTACAACAATGCCAATACATTCTAGACAGAATGGGACGTGAAATGGTCTCACGCCTCTTTTCTGATCTTCCTCCAAATAAGTGGAGAGTGACCTTGCGTCTGGCCGTGGCAGGGGCTGGGCCCTGCTGGCATGTTTGGGGAGCAGATGGGGTTCCAGGTTCATCTGGGACCAGGAGTCTCCGAGAGCTACCAGGGGAGCAGCAGTGTGTTTTCTGGGCCCTGGGATTCTTTGCATTGGCTCTGGGCCCTTGGTGTTGGGTTTCCCTGGTACCTGCACTCACCCTGAGCCAGCGGGGCTTCGTCCTGATGGCATGGGGCTTCCTTCTTTCCTTCAGGGAAGTAGAGCAGGGGCTCTCATTCAGCTTGTCCTCCATCTGTGGCATGTGGCTCTGTAAAGACAGTGCCCAGCAGGCAGGCAGGAGTCCTCAAAGCCGTGTCTGCTTGCTTTCACTTGTCCTCAGACCCATAAGAATTCATTCCAGATATGACACCACAGTGTGCACTCACCTCCCCCACGGAGGAGAAGCAAGGTGGCGTGAGGGCCTTGGATTCAACCTGTTACAGGTTAGAGGCACCTCAGAGATCCCTTTTCCCTCCTTCCAGCATGACATGTGCATGGCCATGATGGGTCCACCAGGTGGTCCACTGCCACCGAACCTGCTCCGGTCCCGGGGAGGACCGGCCCCCATGTCCCCCTTTCCCCGAAACTGAACATGAGGGGATGGGGGTGCCCAGGGAAGGTTAAGAGCTATGAGCTGACCTGACCTGGCCTCCTCCAGGCTGCTCTGTGTTACCTTATGTGACCTCCTGGAAAACATCCTGAGGCATCGCCAGCGTGGGTTAAGGAAACCTCTCCAACATCTGAGTAATCCTGCGCACTGGGGTTTCTGGCATCCAGAGCCCCGGTACCTGGGAAAACAACAAGAGAACATCCTAAAGTCTCTGTGTCTGTAGGCAAGTGAGCCTGGTATGGGACCTTCCTAGAACATGGGTGCCAGGTTACAGGAGTTCCAAGCTTTCCTGGGGCCTATTGTGAGCAAAGTGATGTCACGGCCTAGGATCCGCCTCCTGAGTCCCCCTCTGGGATAACACCTTTGCAAATAGTCCTCTCTTTGCTGACTGCTCACCCCCATTCTCCATGAAATGTCCCATCGGTACACAGTTCCACCAATGCACCCCTCTCCACAGTCCCCTGAGAAGCTCTGGGGGCAGCCAGGGTCCCAGCTGTGAGACCTATCTGGGTTGAGACAGAACTCTTCTTTCTTACCTCTTTCTGGTCCCAGATTCGCGACTGTGCTTCTCAGGGATGGTCCGTGTCTTTTCCGCCCAATGGAGATCATTCTAGCATGTCCTCAGGATGTCCTCAGGATGTCCTCAGGCATATGTGGGATGATACCTGTGAAATTGGAGCAGTGGTGTCACCTGTTGGAAGTTTATCCAACCACATTGACTTCAACGTCTCACCTCCTCTGATTCTGCTGCTCCTCTGATCCCAGCCCACAGTCCTTCCAGGTGTGCGTACGTGCGTGAGTGTGAGTGTGTGTATGTGTGTTTACCAGTGCTCGTTTTCTGGGGTCCCAGAAGGTCACATCCCCACCTAGGGAAGGATGGCCAAACATTTCCTAGGAGCTTAGGTTCTCTACTTTCTAAAGCAATCCCTACAGGAGGGATTGGAGTTGGGGCCTAGTAGGACAGAACTCTCTTTTACGTAGACTTTGTCAGTAGTGTGCCACGAGCCATTCCCTGCCTTTCCACTGGGTACATACAATGGGGACAGGGTGGCACTCAGTGGGTTGCCCTGGCCTGGGGGTCCTCCTCAGGGAAGAACGTGCTGGGATGTCTTCTGCGACGCTCCTCTTCAGCCTCACCCCCACGCCACCTCCATGTCTGCACCCAGTGACAGTAACACACCCTTTTCCAGACCCCCTTCGAAATCCTGGGTCAAATCCAGGACCCCATTTTGAGGACATGAAGTTGGGGTCATGCCTGGTTCTGACTTTCTACCCGTCTGTGATTCTGGGCAAGGCACTGACCCTAGCAGGGTCTTCACTTTCTCCTCCCCTCAGTGGCTCCCTGGGATGCCCCCATCCTGTCAACACATCCTTGTGGGATTTCCTTCCTGGAGTGTGGTATGGACGTAGTGTTTGATTTCTGTTGCAAAGAAGATGGCACCGTGGCCCCAGACCAAACAAGTTTAGGTGATAAAATGTGTATGGCATGGCCTCATGCTCACTGTCACTCTCTGTGTTGTCTCTCAGCTCCTCACAGTGGGGACCAACCCCCGTGTTGAGTCGTGACACGGACAGGTACACACAGCCTAGCCCTGAGAGACAACAACAGACAGGGAAGAACTAAGGCACTCGATGTGGACTGAATCCTGCCACCACCCTGAAGTGGGTTCAGGGGTTGAGTGAAGCAGATTCTGTCTGAGCGATGACAGCAGCCCCAACCTCCTGAGAGGCTCTGGCAGGAGCCCTCCGCTGAGCCCTGCTGAATTCCTGGTCCCCTGGGCCTGTGAGGTGGGAAGTTTATGGGGAAGCCCCTAAGGGTGGGGGAATATTGTCCCACGGCACTAGAGCAGAGTAGTCACAACGTCCTCCTGCCCCAGGCCCTGGCCCTCCTCACCCTCCCTCCCTGCTGTCCTCCACAGCTCTTTCCGGTCTCCCTGGTCTCCTTTCACACGTCCCCTCTGAAACAATGATCTCTGCCTCCGCGTGTCTGCTCCACTGTGCCTTCTGCCGGGATACATTCCCTCGGACTTGAGCAGGGCTGACTCGTCTTGCACTGCGGCAAGAAATATTAACGTTTCCTCAGCACAGCCTTGTCAGACCCTCCCCTGGTGGAGCTCAGGACCCACTTGTTGCACCTTGAATTTTTCTATGGAGTCCTTGCTCATGTCATTCCCATTTTTGTTTCATGTTCTTTCCATCTTCCTGGCTAGTCCTTGAACTCCTAGAGGGAAGACGTGGCTGCCTTACCAGCACTGGCACTATGTGAATGCTCAGATGCTCATTCCCGGGGGCTGACTGAGGAGGTAAAGGGATCCCACCCACCAATTAGCAGCTCAGTCATTGTAGTCTAATTTACCTGGGTCATTTTCCAATACTTATTTTATCGTATATCTGTTGAGTCCACTCTAGTCGTAATTTGGGGCGTGAAATCACACTCCAAGATCAAGAGTCTCATGCCCTACTGACTGAAACAGCCAATTTTCATGGAACTAGACTGATGTCTAAGTTACCTTGCGGGTTAACATTTCGTACGTGTATTAGGTTATGCTGAATTACCAGAGAACGCGCCACATTTCAGAAAGCATGTCCCCATAGATTTCCTCACATGACAGAGCTGGGTGTGTGTTTAGATTGGAGACTAAAGTCCTTCATGTGGTCACTGAGGACCCCAGAGTTCCTCCATTTTGTCCCTTCTCCCTCCCGAGGTTATCAGGTACTTGCACAACCAGCAGCACAAGGGGCGATCAAGGGGAAAGAGAACAAGGAAATGCACCTGGGAGCATGTTATCAGCCTGGTCTAGAGTGCCTAAAATATCCACTTTTTCACTCATTCCTTGCTTTCAAGGCAAGGATTTTTAAGTAGTGATCTGTGAGAACCTATGTCCCACAAACCATAGAAAATGCATCCCTAGATATGCACCACAAAACATACGAAGGTAATTCCTGAGCTGAAGGAAAACATTCTCCCTCCGGGACACGTTGTATGAAGGAAACAAGAAGAGTAAACATCTATGTGTGTGTTTGTGTGCGATCTGTACGTATTAATGAATATGAGGTTTTATCGCTATCCCTGAATATCTTTAAGAAGTGAAGGATCATTGACTTTTAAATAGAAGAATTAGGAAAACAATAAGTAAAAAATTGTAATTAGTGAGCTTACAGACATATAGTATTAAGATATATGAGAGTATCGGGACGCCAGGGTGGCTCAGTGGGTTGAGTGTCCGCCGCCTTGTCAGATCATGATCTCACGGTTCGTGGGTTCGAGCCCCGCATCGGGCTCTGTGCTGACAGGCTGTTTCCGATTCTGTGTCTCCCTCTGTCTCTGCCCCTCCCCCGCTCATGCTTTGTCTCCCTCTCTCTCAAAAAGAACCATTCAAAAACATTTAAAGAAATTCCATTAAGATCTAGGCCAGTAGGAAGTAAACGACTTGTGGTTGAGAAGTCAATGAAGGGCCTCCTACGATGGATTGTTTTCAAGTACGAAAACGCTCATCAACCACATGACTGCAAGTATAGTGTGAATATTGAAACTGCAGCCCAGTTCGCCAGTTAAATGGAAAGAATTCCATATATCTGTGTTCAGTTACACTTCGCCATCCAGAGCAGGGTCTGGTACACCTTGCACGTTCAGTCGATGCTTGCTGCACAATCGCATGGGTGATGGCCTGTCATTCTCACCAAAAGAAAGAAACGTTGAAAAGCAATTGAAACCCAAGAAAAGAAAAATGGCACGGAGGAGTTGGGATCTGAGGCACACTGTGAAGGAAACATGGGGGTTGGGAGGTAGTGGAGGTGGACAGGCGGTTCCACAGAGTTGAAGGATGTGCCACAGTCCGCGGTGGCAGGGTGGACTTGAGGGTGGGACCGCTGGTGGTGCAGTCCAGGTAGGGCCATGGGAAGGGCATGCAGAGCTGAAAAGCACCGGCCTTTCAAGGAGAAGGGAGTTGGAAGGAGTCTCGAGTGCCCAGTGTGTCTCCCTGTCCCTTAGGGCTACCCTTGCAGTCATGGGTCACGAGCGAGGAGGGTCCACAGCTGCAGATAGATGTCCACGGTTGGCGGCAACGTGAGGCAGAGTGAAGAACAAACACAGAGGCCTAGGATGCAAGAGGGAGCACTGGGTTCACGTTGAGCCACCTCCCTGGGAAACCTGCTTTGCAGAAGCCTCCTGGGTTTCTTGAGGGGAGAAAGGGAGTTGTCCACTTTGGAGGAGACACCTGCCAGTCCCTGTCCCACTGGCCTGGTCTCTGGAGCCCTCTGCCTGGCTCCTGGGTGTCAGGCTGGCGGGTAGGCGGTCAGAGCATCTGGTGGGCCCAGCGAGGTGCAGTGGTGCAGACCCTGTCGCCCAGGAGCTGTACCCCCTGAGGGGGGGCGGGGGTGGGGGGATGGGGGGATGGGGCGGCCTGGATCGCGGGACCAAGCAGGTGTGCGGGAGGGCACGCACAAGTGTGCGCATGCGCTTGGGCCAGAGGCGGAGCCCGTTGAGGGGCACAGGTGAGGCTGTAGTGGTGTTCTGTATCCTGGCTCCCAGCCTGTCTGCCGCCCCAGGCCCCCAAGTGTCTGGGCCAGTCAGGTGCTGATGCCCCCCACCCCGCCTCCCCCGACCGGGGACATGCTGCTGCCTATGGCCTGTGACCCGGTAACCTTGGCGGTTGCCCTAGGGGTAGCCCTAGCGCTAACGGTAGCGCTCGCGCCCCCCACGCGGTTAAGACTGGGAGCCATGAGCCTCCAGCCTAGGAGGGTGGTGTCCCTGCTGCTCCTGCTGCTTCTGGACCAGAGGCCAGGGCTTGCGACACGCTCCCGGGACGCCTCGGTTTTGGTTGCTCTGCTGGAGTGCCAGCCCTTGCAGGGGCAGAGCGCCATGCGATGCCCCCCCCCGGCGCCCCCGAAAGACCATCTGGGAGAAGCCTAAAGGTGCAGCAGCTGAGACCCACAGCCTCCCTCCAGGACCTGCCTCAGTCGCGGTGCTGCCAAGGTAGAGATCCTAGTGACAAGGTCCCATGTGGCCTTCCACCCTGCCCCTCTCTGTCTTCCCCTTCCATGACCAACCCCCCCCCCCTCACTCGTGCTCCGGGTCTTCTTGGGCTCCTTTGCGGCTGCAGTCTGGAGGACTCAGAGTGAGCTTTCTGGGTTGGACCCGGGTTCCCTGGAGGAGGAGGCCCCAGATCCATTAGGGGGTTAGGCTCCGGTGGTGGGGCGTGGCTCAGGTCGGGGGTGGGGGTGGGGGGCGACCTGAGTGCCATGGAGGTCTGACTGCGTTGGTGGTTGGAGGGTGGAGGTGGGAAGGAACGAACGAAAGAACGAACAAACGAAGGAAAGAAAGCGTGGACCTGCGGTTGTGGGAAAATATCAAGGCAGGGCCAGGGAAGTCGCAGCCATGAGCAGGAGGAAACATTCCTGCCTGTGAAAATGAAGCACAAGGGACCTGAGATTCCAGAGAAACATTCCAGGGAGAGTCAGGGTGGTGGGCCTGCGTTGCTGGAGGCCAGCAGGGGACGGTGTTGAAGGGATTGAGAGTGGAAGCAGCAGGTGAACACAGGTCTCCTGCCTCCCCCCTGCACACCTGCTCTCCTGCCCTTCCCGGCCTCGGCGTGCCCCGCCCCTCGTGGCAGAGTTGCACCCTCTGATGGGGAGGGGGAGATCTCACCCCACTTGTGGCTAAATGGGATCCTCTATCGTGGGAGTCAATGGGACTACAGGCTAGGGGTCTGGATTAGGGCAAGTGCAACTCCCTGTTGAGCTCTTCATTTCTGAAGGCAATTTGCATTCAATCAATGAACTCGTAGCCAGTGAGCCAGGAAGAAGTGGCGCTTCTGTGTTTTAGAGGGTGGTGCAGACTCTTTCCTACATGGACGTGTGTGCTGAAGAGAACTGGGTGTTGTGGATGGAATTCAAAGTCATCTTTTTGGGACATGTTGGGTGGGAACGTCTTCTTCGCACTCTGGCGAGGAAGGTGGATGGAAAAGCTCCTTGTCCAAGGCAGACTGGTGGGTTTTGTTGTTCCTATCCGTGGGGCGTGGTGCTTCCTGTTTTCCGTGGAGCGCCTCCTGTCTTGCCTTTTTCCGTGTTACAAGAGTTTCAGACCTTATGAATCACATCTCCTCCAGGATTCACCAGGCAGCATGAGGGAGAAATGACTCTGAGCCCACCGGGTCTCTAGAAACCAGTGCATTTGTACCTGAGCAGACCGTGCTGGTCTCTCAGCCTCCTTTGGAAATGAGGTCTTGGGCACATGGTCTTTCATTGCATGGGTTCCAGCTCTGTCAGGTTGTTGGCATTTGTGTTTGTGCATCTGTGTATGTGTCTGCGATGCCGTGTCCTGTATTTAGTCCGGACCCCAACAGTGTCCCAGTCCTTTCCAGAGACACAGTTTTGTTGCATAGGAAATTCTCATTTCAATAGTGTGTCCCAATGCTGTTACAACGGATGAAAACTTCCTGCAGGCAGCACCGTGACCTCACCAAAAGCAAAAGTCTAAGAACTGAGGCTTTCCCAAACTTACATATCAAGCTGACTGGTGCTTTATGTTTTCAGTAAGATGGTGTGGTGTAGGCCACTTTGAGCAGCTGAGGCTCCTAGGCATCTGTTTTGTCCTCGGGAGGTGAGTTGTCTCTGTCAGCATTTCGGGAGATTATGATTCTCTTGAAGATCATTATTTTCTTGATTACCATGATTACTATATTCTGCATAACCCATCGCATGGAATTTGATAAGGAACTCGATACCTGAAACCTTTTCGTCACCAAACGCTCACTACAACAAGGAGAAAAACAATCACTTTTGTGCAATGGACAATACACTTTACCTTTATTGTACTGTTTTAGTGGTTTGTACATATGTTTAGAGTAATGAAAGTGTCCACGTAGATCTAAGGAGTTTTTTGTGACATCAGAAACCACAAAAATAATGGAAAATCTAAGTTACCTAGTAATGTAAGCACTCTGTCCTTTTGGATACGAAATCTTAGGTAAAGTACTCACCTTGCAAAAACTGCCAAGACCTGATAATTCGTTACTATTCACGTAGGTCTAGTGAATGGAAGGGACTGAACTAAGGTCTCTGAAATAGAGGAAGCTAGAATTTGAGATATTGAGTCACCTTTACTCTGTCTTTCCCTGTTGACAAGGTCTTTTTTTATTCAGTGATGTCTCTTGACCATTAACCTATTTCCCTCCTTGCTGCTCCCCCCCCGCACCTTTGCAATCATCTTTATGTATTTATGGATGGGCTTGTTTCATTCTGTTTTGAGGATTTTTGTTTTTTGTTTTCTTAGTTTTTGTTTCAGATTCCCCATATATGTGCGAGCATTCTGTATGTGTTTTTCTCCGTGTGAGTTCTTTCATTTGGCATAATGCCCTCCAGGCTATTATAAAACACCGTGGCATAATAACAGGTGTGAAGGTATTTTCGGGAGTTAGTGATCTCCTGTGTTCTGAGTTGTACCTAGGGGGGTAATTGAGGGACGTTGCTGGATGATATGGATGTTCTCCTCTGAATTGTGTGAGGAAACTTTACATTGTTTGCGACTGCCTCTGCACCAAGTTCCAATGCCACCAACAGGGCCCAATGATTCGCTTTCTTCCATAGTGTCCCGACGCTTGTGTTTTCTTGTCTTTTTGAAAATACCGTTCAGACAGGTTTCAGGTGATATCTCTTTGGCGCTGGACTTTCATTTCCCTAATGTGGAGTGACATGGAACTTCTCTTCATGTATGTGGTGGCCATCTGTATGTCTTCATTGGAAGAATGCCTCTTCGGGACTCTGCCGGGTCCGTCATTGCTCTTTGCTTTTGCATTGTTGCGCTGTAGGAGATGTTGATATCTTTTGTGATTTAACCCTTGACCATATATGTAGTTTGCAAGTATTTTCTCCCATTCACTAGTTGCCTTTCCATTCTGTGGAAGATATTGTTGCTGGGCAGAACTTGCTTTATTAGTTTCACGTAGTCCCACTTGTTTAGTTTTCCTTTGTAGCTTTGGCTTCTGGTGTCAAATCCCAAAACTCAAGTCAAGACTGAGATCCAAACCTTCTCGTGGGTTTGGCATTTGGCTTTGTCCAGCAAAGTCAAGGACAGCAGAAAGGGTTGCTTCAGACTCCATGGAAATAAAAGAGAGGTGACAGGTAGTTTAAGGGACGTCTCCGCAAGCTGCTCTCAGGCTCCCACATTCATTAAGCCTACAAACGATGTACAACACGTCAGCGGGCCACATGCTAGAAAGAACGTATTGAAGACATGGTGCGAACCACATCGAGACAGGATAAAATATTCCATGCGACAACACGGTCCAAGGACTTGGTGAGCCCATGCAGAACCCAACCCCTAGATACACACGCACTAGATCAGCCAAGTCTCGCCTGCCCCCCAGATACACACCAACTAGGTAAGTGAGCTGCTGCAACTGTTTGCAGGAAGGCCAGAGAGCAGTGATCTGCTCTGCAAAGCGTTCCCTATAATCTCCCAACTCGGGACATCGTTGTGCGATTTCCCACACCTCCTGCCCAAGGTCTTATCCAGGACTTTCTGGTTTCAGGTCTCAAGTCTGTAATACATTTTAACTTCGTTTCTGTGTGTGATGCTAAATAGGTGTCAAGTTGTTTTTCCATGCCTGTTGTTTTTCTGTGCCCAGTGATTCTGGGCACCACCTATTGAGGAGACTGCCTTTGCCTGAGGTTATACTCTTGGTTCTTTGGTTGTCAAATAATTGGTTACATATGTGTGGGTTTCTTCCTGGGCCTTCATTTCTGGTCCAGTGACCTCTGTGTCTGCTTTTACCCCAATAGTGTACGGCTTGGGTTATTGTAGCTTTGATATCTAGTTTCAAATCAGAAAGCATGGTGCTTCCAGCTGTTTTCTTCCTTCTCACAATGACTTTGGTATTCAGAGCCTTTTGTGCTTCTGTCCACCTTGAAGGATGATTCTAGTTTTGGGAACGTGCTTCAAGTTTGAAAGGATTGCACCTAGGGAATGTGTAGATGGCTCTAAGTAGTGTGGACATTTTGAGAATGTTAATTCTTTGGATCCACTAGCATAGAATGTCTTTCTGCTTATTTCTGTCTGTTCAAATTCTTTCTCCACTGATTTCTGGTTTTCAGTAAAGAGGTCTTTCATCTTATTGGTTAAATTCATTCTTTTCTTTTTGAATTTTTTTATGTTTATTTATTCTTGACACAGAGAGGTACTTGGAAAAACACACACATACACACACAGAAAGAGAGAGAGAGAGCACGTTTATGAGTGGGGAAAGTTGAGAGAAAGGGAGACACAGAATCTGAAGCAGGCTCCAGACTCTGAGCTGTCAGCACAGAGCCCATCAGAAGTCTCAGAACACAAGTCATGAGGTCACGACCTGAGCCAAAGTCAGATGCTTCACTGACTGTGACACCCAGGGGCCTGTAGGGTGATTTGTTGTCAAGTATTTTCTTCCTTTGGAGTTACTTTAAATTATTTTCTTAATTTCTCGCTCTGATAGTTTGTGATTCATGTACAGAAATGAAGCACATTATGGAAAACGACATACATATCTTACATGACTGAAATCATTTATTAGGTCTACTAGTAATGTTGTAGAGTCACTGCGGTCTCTCTAGAGCATATCATGCACTCCCAGTAAGGGAAAAAGTATCTGGGAATATAGGATGATGTGATCGAAAATAGATGAGAGTGAGCAGGTATATGGAGTGAGAGTGTGCAAATTTTCTCAAATGTTTTGTGGTTGATATAATCCAACAAGTCCATAAATAAGGTATGTTTGGATATATGTTTTCTTTCAACCAGAACCAGAGAGCTGTAACATAAATATATGGTTCCCAACACATTGCCACAACACGCTCTGTGCATCTTGGGAGCTGGCCACCTTGTCTCTCTTTTCTGTCCTGGAACCCAGTGCCTGACTCTACCGCTCAGTGAATTCATCTCAGAATACTGCAGTTAGGAAGAGACCTACATTTTTACATAGACTTCCTGAAAGGTACCTCAAAAGCATTGGATTTTACAGAGTTGTGTCTGATCTGCCTGGAATCCTCTGAGGATGTGTCAGTTGGAATGGCACTTTCTTTGCTGGGAGATCAGGGAGCCCAGCAGTATTCCTGTGTGTCTTGTGGTCGGTCACCAGAGGGTGCTGTGTGGCTGCTCATGACAGGGACACTGCTCCCCAAAGATGAGGCTGGCAGGTGCCGGGCGCCACTGCTGGAGGAGCCTGAAGGGTGGAGGGGCTTGACTCGGTATCAAAGCCTGACTGAGTCTCCATCCTACAGTCTCCCTGCGCTCCTGATGTGCTGTGTAAAGGACTCTCTTGCTTGCCGAGGTGCAAGTGGTTCTTGCTGTTGGCCCTGAATCCTCAGGGTGAACCCATTCAGGTCCTGGTCTTTAACTCATTGACCTGACCTGCACTTAAGGTACTTTCCTGAGAGTAAGCGACCCAGCCTGGGAGGAGGGCCAGGAGGCAGACAGCAGTGGCCCAGCCTGCATCCTCCACTGACCTGAAAGCAGGGACTAGCTGCTCTTCTGAGAAGCAGAGCTATGGACCAGGAGGCACACAGGCCACTGGGGTTTGTCATGGGATGGGGCCTGGATGAGTGTGTTCTAGGACATGGGGAGGGATGCTGTGCAGGAGGTCAGAATGAGGGAGTGTGGTTTCTTCCCTGCCCCATGGGTCACTCCTAGGTACCCTGATGGCCTCAGTGCTGGCTTGTCCTCCTGATTCTTCAGGGATCCACTCAGTCCCGGGGGTCCCTGATTTTCACATATGAACGCAACAAAGAGTCTGTAGATGTTGGAAACTGGAGGCAGCCCCCGAAAAATGCCAGAAATTATGTCCCCAAAGTTGTGCTAGGTGTACACGCCTGAAGAAAGAGAGAGTTCCGGTACACATGTGCCCTTGTGTTCAATGATGAGAGTCAAAATATTGGAATTGGCCCAGTCATTCAGCTTCTGGAGACGCAGAGAAAGGATGATGTGTGGCCCCTGAGAATGCAGAAGGGGACAGGACTGTGCCTGTCCACTGTGGGCACATTCCGTAATACAAGACCATAGTCCTGGATGGATGCCCAACCTGCACACCACTCGTAGACACAAACACAGACACCTGCTGCACTGAAAGCTAAAGGACCGTGAAGATGACACCATGTCTTAGGGGCTATTATTTTCAAAGAATGTATATTTTTTCTCCGTCTGTATTTGTTGTTTCCTCTTTATTTATTTGGAAAGAGCAAGAAGGAGAATCCTGACCAGGGCTTCAAGCTGTCATTGCAGAGCCTGACTTGGGACTTGATCTCAAGAACCATGAGATCATGACCTGAGCCATATTCCACTCAGGAACTCGACTGTTTGAGCCACCTTCGTGCCTGTCCTCATTATTTAAATCTTTCTTTTACTAAATAAACATCACCTGTAGAAAACCTTTAACAAGTTTACACTTTATTGCCTATTAGATTAGCATAAATGGAATATTGACTGATACATTTGGGTATTTTTATAATATGCACATTAGACCAATATCCCCATGGCCTGTCCAGGAAAATGAAAGATTTTCAAGGTATTCGCTCTGGTCCAGACATTTCTCTTCTGGCTTCTGCTCTTGTGTCAAACCTCAAAGGGTCCCCATGGCAGACAATGAAGATATTTCAAGTAGGGGCCTTCACCTAATCTTTGTTCTTTGTTCTTTGATAAATTGTCCATATCATAGAAATTCCAGAAGAAATTCAGAGAAAAAGGGGCTGAGGGTGTACTTGAACAAATAATAGCTGAGAACTTCTCCAATCTGGGGAAAAAACATGCATTGAAATCCAAGAGGTACAGAGAACTCCCTTCAGACATAACTTGAATCGATCTTCTGCACGACATATCATAGTGAAAGTGGAAAAAGAAGGATAAAGAGAATCCTGCAAGCAGCTAGGGATAAATGGGCCCTAACGTACAAAGGTCAACACAGAAGGGTAGTAGCAGACCTATCTATTGAAACTTGGCAGTCCAGAAAGGAATGGCAGAAAGTCTTCAATGTGATGAACAGGAAAAATCTGCAGCCGAGAATCCTTTATCCAGCAAGCCTGTCATTCAGAATAGAAGGAGAGATAAAGGTCTTCGCAAACATACAAAAACTGAAAAATTCATCACCACTAAACCATCCCTCCGAGAGATCCTAAGGGGGATTCTGTGAGGGAAATGTTGCAAGGACCACAAAGTACCAGAGACACCACTACAAGCATGAAAGCGACAGATGTCACAATGACTCTAAACCCGTATCTTTCAGCAATAACACTGAATGTAAATGGACTAAATGCTCCAACCAAAAGACATAGGGTATCAGAATGGATAAAAGAAAACAAGACCCATCTATTTGCTGTCTACAAGAGATTCACTTTAGACCTAAGGACACCTTCAGATTGAACGTGAGGGGATGGAGAACTATCATGCTACTGGAAGTCAAAAGAAAGCTGGAGTAGCCATACTTTTATCAGACAAACTAGTCTTTACATTAAAGGCTGTATCAAGAGATGAGGAAGGACATTATATAATAATTACAGGGTCTATCCATCAGGACGTTCTAACAATTAAAAATGTCTATGCGGCAAATATGGAAGTCCCCAAATATATAAAACAATTAGTCACGAACATAAGCAACCTCATTGATAAGAATGTGGTCATTGCAGGGGCTTTCATACTCCACTGACAACGTTGGATAGATCATCTAGACACAGGATCATTAAAGAAACAAGGGCCCTGAATGATACATTGGATCAGATGGACTTGACAGATCTATTTAGCACTCTGCATCCCAAAGCAACAGAATATACTTTCTTCTCGACTGCACATGGAACATTCTCCAAGATAGATCACACACTGGGTCACAAAACAGCCCTTCATAAGTATAAAAGAACTGAGGTCATACCATGCACACTTTCAGACCACAATGCTATGAAACTTGCAATCAACCACAGGAAAAAGTCTGGCAAACCTTCAAAAGCATGGAGGTGAAAGAACACCCTCCTAAAGAATGAGTGGGTTAACCAGGCAATTAGAGAAGAAATTAAAAAATATATGGAAACAAATGAAGATGAAAATACAACAATCCAAACTCTATGGGATGCAGCGAAGGCAGTCCTGAGAGGAAAACACATTGCAATCCAGGCCTATCTCAAGAAACAAGGAAAATCCCAAATACAAACTCTAACAGCACACCTAAAGGAAATAGAAGCAGAACAGCAAAGGCACACCAAACCCAGCAGAAGAAGAGAAATAATAAAGATCAGAGTAGATATAAACAATAGGAAAAAAAACCCCACAACTGTAGAGCAGATCAATGAAACCAAGAGCTGTTTTTTTGTTTGTTATTTTTTTTTTTGAAAAAAAATAAACAAAATTGATAAACTTCCAGCCAGGCTTCTGGAAAAGAAAAGGGAGATGACCCAAATAAATAAAATAATGAATGAAAATGGAATTATTACAACCAATCCCTCATAAATACAAGGAATTTATCAGGGAAACCTATGAAACATTATATGGCAACAAACTGGACAACCTAGAAGAAACGGACAAATTCCTAAGCACCCACACACTTTCAAATCTCAAACAGGAAGAAACAGAAAACATGAACAGACCCATACCAGCAAAGACATTTAATCAGTTAAAAAATATCTCCCAACAAATCAGAGTCCAGGACCAGACGGCTTTCCAGGGGAATTCAACCAGGCATTTTTTTTTTCATGTGACATTTATTGTCAAATTGGTTTCCATACGACACCCAGTGCTCATCCCAACAGGTACCGTCCTCAGTACCCATCACCCACCCTCCCCACCCTCCCATCCCCCATCAACCCTCAATTTCTTCCCAGTTTTTAAGAGTCTCTTATGGTTTGACTCCCTCCCTTTCTGTTTTTTTCTTTCCCCTGCCCCATGGTCTTCTATTCAGTTTCTCAGGCATACACATTTTCAATAAAATAGTTGACTGAATCCAAGACTGCATTACAAAACTAAACTGAGATCAATTAGTATTTATCCCAGAAATGCAAAGATGTTTTTCTTTTGTAATTTATTTTTTAATATGAAATTTATTGTCAAATTGGTTTCCATACAACACCCAGTGCTCATCCCAACAGGTGCCCTCCTCAATACCCATCACCAGGCATGTAAAGCAGAGATAATATCTATCGTTCTCAAGCTGTTCCAGAAAATAGAAAGGGAGGGAAAACTTCCAGACCCATTCTATGAAGCCAGCATTGCTTTGAACCCAAACGAGGCAGAGACCTAGCAAAAACAGAGAACTACAGGCCAATATCCCTGATAAATATGGATGCAGAAATTCTCAACAAGATACTAGCAAATCGAATTCAACAGCATGGAAAAAGAATTATTCACCATGATCAAGTGGGATTCATTCCTGGGCTGCAGGGCTCGTTCGATGTTCCCAAGTCAATCAGTGTGATACATCACATTAATAAAAGAAAAGATAAGGACCATATGATCCTGTCAATCGATGGGGAAAAAGCATTTGATGAAATTCCGCATCGTTTCTTAATCAAAACCGTCAAGAAAGTTGGGATAGAAGGAACATACTTAAACATCACAAAAGCCATTTATGAAAAGCCCACAGCTAATATCATCCTCAATGGGGAAAACCTGAGAGCTTTCCACCTGAGATCAGGAACACGACAGGGATGTCCACTGTCACCAGTGTTGTTTAACATAGTGTTGGAAGTTCTAGCATCAGCAGTCAGACAACAAAAGGAAATCAAAGGCATCCAAATTGGCAAAGATGAAGTGAAGCTTTCGCTTTTTGCAGATGCCATGATATTATACATGGAAAACCCAAGAGACTCCACCAAAAGTCTGCTAGAACTGATACATGAATTCAGCAAAGTCGCAGGATACAAAATTAATGTACAGAAATCAGTTGCATTCTCATACACTTGTGTGAAGCCACAGAAAAACAAAGAAAGAAACCGATCTCATTCACAACTGCACCAAGAATCCTAAAATACCTAGGAATAAACCTAACGAAAGATGTAAAAGATCTGTATGCTGAAACTATAGACAGCTTATGAAGGAAATTGAAGAAGATACAAGGAAATGGAAAAATACTCTGTGCCCGTGGATTGGAAGAATTAATATTGTTAAAATGTCAATACTACCCAAAGCAATCGACACATTCAACGCAATCCCAATCAAAACGGCGCCAGCATTCCTCTCAAAGCTAGAACAAGCAATCGTAAAATGTGTATGGAACCACAAAAGACCCCGAATAGCCAAAGTAATGTTGAAAAGGAAAACCAAAGCAGGAGGCATCACAATCCCAGACTTTAGCCTCGACTACAAAGCTGGCATCCTCAAGACAGCATGGTATTGGCCCCAAAACAGACACATAGACCAATGGAATAGAATAGAAACCCCAGGGTGGGACCTACAAAAGTATGGCCAACTAATCTTTGACAAGGCAGGAAAGAATATCCAATGGAAAGAAGACAATCTCTTTAACAAATGGGGCTAGGAGAACTGGACAGCAACATGCAGAAGAATGAAACTCGACCAACTAGACCACTTTCTTACACCATTCCCAAAACTAAACTCAAAATGGATGAAGGACCTGAATGTGAGACAGGAAACCATCAAAACCCTAGAGGCGAAAGCAGGAAAAAACCTCTCTGACCTCAACTGCAGCAGTTTCTTGCTGGACGCATCTCCAAAGGCAAGGGAATTCAAAGCAAAAATGAACTATTGGGACCTCATGAAGCTAAAAAGCTTCTGCACTGCCAAGGAAACAATCAATAAAACTAAAAGGCAACTGATGGAATGGGAAAAGATATTTGTAAATGACATATCGGATAAAGGGCTAGTATCCAAGATCTATGAAGAACTCACCAAATTCCACACCCCAAAAACAAAGAATCCAGTGAAGAAAGGGGCAGAAGACATGAATAGACACTTTTCTAAAGAAGACATCCAGATGGCCAACAGGCACATGGAAAGATGCTCAACGTCGCTCCCCATCAGGGAAATACAAATCAAAACCACACTCAGATACCACCTTACGCCGGTCAGAGTGGCTAAAATGAACAAATCGGGAGATGATAGATGCTGGCAAGGATGTGGAGAAAGGGAACCCTCTTGCACTGTTGGTGGGAATGCAAACTGGTGCAGCCGCTCTGAAAAACAGTGTGGAGGTTCCTCAAACAATTAAAAATGGATCTTCCCTATGACCCACAATAACACTGCTAGGAATTTACCCAAGGGATACAGGAGTGCTGATGCCTAGGGGCACTTGTACCCCCATGTTTATAGCGGCACTTTCAACAATAGCCAAATTATGGAAAGAGCCCAAATGTCCATCAACTGACGAATGGATGGAGAAGTTGTAGCTTATATGTACAATGGAATACTACTTGGCAATGCGAAAGAAGGAAATCGGGCCTTTTGTAGCAACGTGGATGGAGCTGCAGAGTGTTCTGCTAAGTGAAAGAAGTCAGGCAGAGAAAGACAGATACCATATGTTTTCACTCCTATGTGGATCCTGAGAAATTCCACAGAAGACCTGGGGGGAGGAGAAGGGGGAAAACCATCATTGACACTCTTAAAAACTGAGAATAAACTGTGGGTTGATGGGGGGTGGGAGGGAGGGGAGGGTGGGTGATGAGCATTGAGGAGGGCACCTGGTGGGATGAGCACTGGGTGTTGTGTGGAAACCAATTTGACAATACACTTCATACTAAAAAAAAAAAAAGAATTAAGAAAAAGAAACAAAAGCTGGACTTGGCTGCAGCTCATAGTCTCCAGGTAGGATTCCTGAGGCTTACAGATTGTCATCCTCCTACAGGTCTCTCAAGGACTTTATTTAACGTTTTACCACTAGAGCTTGGCCCCGGTTAGTGTCACTTTCCCTGATAGCCATAAACACTTCCCCAGATAGATGCTAGCAATTACCTCTCAAGCCTATGGCCTACTGATACACATCGGAAGGGTTTCAAGACTGATGTTTTCATAGCCAGTAGTAAACAACCTTATCTTAGCAGCAGCTAGCTCCTCCTGGTCCTGAAAGTGCTACTTCTAAATTCCTTAGAGACTTGCATTACCCTTAGCCCCCACTAAGTAGAAAGTATGGAATCAGTCACTTCTCACAAACACAAGTGCAGCTCTTCCTACCCATGGGTTCTAGCTCCATCCTGTCATAAGCACATTTTTGCACCAAAAATGGCTCAAAATTCTTTCTTGACTGTTTCCTCTCAGCCCACATCACACCAGCAATGCTACATATTAGCTCCTGGTGCATTGATCTGTTCCTTTGTTTGTTTACCTTGATTTTTGTTTATTTCTGCTCTGCTCTTCATTATTTCCTTCCTTCTAATGGTTTTGGGTTTTGTTGTTCTTTTTCTAGCTCCTTTAGATGTAAGGTTACATTGTTTATGAGGGAGTTTTTCTTGCTTTGTGAGGAAGTGTATTGCTATAAACTTCTATCTGAGAACACTTTTGTTGCATCCCAAAGATTTAGGACCTGTGTATTTTCATTTTCTCTCTCTCTCTCTCATATATGTGTGTGTGTGTGTATGTATATATATATGTATAAAATCTATATCTATCTCTAAAACTTCCTCTCTTATTTCTTGGCTCACCTTTTAGCTCTTTGATCGCATGTTATTTAACTCCCATGTATTTTTTTGTCTTTCCAAATTTTTTCTTGTGGCTGATTTCTACTTTCATAGCATTGTGATCAGAAAAGGTACGTTGTATGACTTCACTCTTCTTGAATTTGTTAAAATTTGTTTTGTGACCTAAGATGTGATCTATTCCAGAGAATGCTGCATGGACGCTTGGGTGCAACGTACCATGTGTATTCCATTGTTTTAACATGGAATGGTCTGCATCTACCCATTAGATACATTTGGTCCAATGTGGCATTCAAATGCACCCTTTTCTTGATGATTTTCCTTTTGGATGTTCTGTGCATTGATGTAAGTGTGTTGTTAAAGTCCCCTACTGGTATTGTGTTCTTGTCAATGCTTCCATTATGCTTTCAATAGCTGCTTTATGTATTGGGTGCTCTCGTGTTGGGTGCCAAATTATTTGCAATCACATCTTGTTGGACTGTACCCTTTATGATTGTATAGTGCCCTTCTTTGTCTCTTGTTACAGTCTTTGTTTTGTAATTTTTGTGGTTTGTATAGAGATATTTACTGTCCTTATGTATTTTTAATAAGGTAAACGTAAATTAACTTCAAAATAATTTTACTCTGATTCTTTGAATGTACACATTGAAGTGCCATTACGTATATTCACAGAATTATACAACCATGACCACTATGTTCTCCTAGAATATTTCCATCACAGACACATGTATACTACCCGTCAGCCATGGCTCAACCCTCACCCCGGTCTCTGCAACCACTGACCTCGGTTTCTGCTGCTTTAGCTCCTCTGGGGTTTTCAGGTGTGTGCAATCACACACCATGGCTTATTGTGTCTGGCTACATAACATGAGAGTGATTAATAATTGGTTAAATGTTCAATCAAAGTAATATTTTTAGGACAGAGGAATATTCCCCAAAGAACAAAGATTATGTGAAGCCCCCTACTTGAAATATCTTCATTATCTGGGATAGGGATCCCATTTAGAAGTTTGACTCAAGAGCTAAAAGCCACAAGAGAAATGTCTGGAGCAGACTGGGTGGCTCAGTCGGTTGAGCGGGCGACTTCGGCTCAGGTCATGATCTCGCAGTCCATGGGTTCGAGCCTTGCATCGGGCTCTGTGCTGACCGCTCAGAGCCTGGAGCCTGTTTCAGATTCTGTGTCTCCCTCTCTCTGACCCTCCCCCGTTCATGCTCTGTCTCTCTCTGTCCCCAAAATAAATAAGAACGTTAATAAAAAAATTTTTAAAAATAAATTAGTCTAAGGTGCATATTAAACAAACATCAAATTCAAATAAGAAATCTTCTCATTTACTACTGATATAGGTTTTATACGGATGTTGTTTCTTAAATGAAATAAAAATCTGAATAATAAGGACAGGCGCCAAGGTGGCACAATTGGTTGAGTGTTTTGACTTGATTTTGTCTCAGGTCATGATCTCATGGTTCATGGGATCAAGCCCCAAGTCAGGCTCTACAATGAGAGCACGAAGCCCTCCTCAGGATTCTCTCTCTCTCTCTCTCTCTGAAAATTAAGAATTAGAAAAAAAAAATAAATACAAATACATATGAAGAAAATGATATACCCCTGTCAAGAAATATTTGCCATTAGACATGGGGTCCCTCCTTCCAGTCCTTTCGCTTTGAGTGCAGCAATTGTGTGTGTTTGTGTGTGTGTGTGCGTGCGTGCGGTTGTGTGTGTGTGTGTGTATCAGTTGTGTGACAGGTTGTGCAGGAAGGGTTTCATGAGTATGGTCTTTAGTACCTGATGTCCCCATAATGGACAGGCTCAAGTTCTGTCCCCTTCTGCATCCTCAGGGGCCACACATCATCATTTACTCTGTGTCTCTACAAGTTGAATAATTGGGCCAATTCCAATATTTTGACTCTCATACCTGTACTGAAGGGTACATGTGTACCATTAATCTCTATTTCTTTAGAATGGCACACCTAGCACAATTTTGGGGACATAATTTGTACATGATTTTCAGGTGTAGCCTGCAGTTTCCAATATCTACAGACTGTTTATGACGTTAGGGCCTTCTTTGGGAAGGGAGCAACCCCTGAGACTGAGTGGATACCTGAGGAATTCAGAGGACAAGCCAGAACTGAGGTCATCAGGGTACCTGGGAGTGACCCAGGGGGCAGGGAAGAGCCCACACTCCCACTCATTCTGACCTCCTGCACAGCACCCCTGCCCCATGTCCTGGAACACACTCATCCAGGCCCCATCCCGTGACACACTCCAGACCCTTGTGCACCTCCTGTTCCATAGCTCTGCTTCTAAGTAGAGCAGCCATTCTCTGCTTTCAGGACAGGGGAGGATGCAGGCTGGGCCTCTGCTGCTCGCTTGGGTAACTAACTAGGAGTGTAATTGCCGGATCATAGGGTCGTTCTATTTTCAACTTTTTCAGGCACCTCCATACAGTTTTCCAGAGTGGTTGCACCAGATTGCATTCCCACCGTCAATACAAGACGCTTCCCCTTTCCCTGAATCCTCACCAACACCTATTGTGTCTTGGGTTGTTAATGTTAACCATTCTGACAAGGGGGAGGTGGGAACTCATCAGGGTTTTGATTGGTATTTCCCTGATGTTGAGGGATGTTGAGCATCATTTCATGTGTCTTTTAGCCATCTGGCTGTCTTCTTTGCAAAAATGTCTATTCATATCTTCTTCATATTTCGTTTGTAAAAGATTTATTAATTTATCGTGAGACAGAGATACAGAGAGTGTGTGGGTGTGTGTGTGCGCGCGCACGCGCACACACATACAGGAGAGACAGAGAACGAGGGAGAGAGAGAATCCTAAGCAAGCTCCATGATGTTGGCACAGAACCGGATGAGGGGCTCAATCCCATAAGCCATGAGATCATGCCCTGAGCGGAAATCAAGAGTTGGACACAGAACTGTGCTACCCAGCATGCCTCTTCTACCCATTTGTTAACTGGATTCTTTGTTTGGGGGGCATCGAGTTGTGTAACTTCTGTATGTATGCTGGATGATAACCTTTATTGGATATGTCATTTGCAAATATCTTCTCCCATTCCGTAGGCTGTCTTTTACTTTTGTTGATGGTTTCCTTCACTGAAAAGAAGTTTTTGTTTTGTTTTTGTCTGTTATTGTTGTTGTTGCTGGTGGTGGTGGTGGTGTTTTATGTTTTATCTCGAGGAATTCCCAATAGTTCATCTTTGGTTTTGTTTCCCTTGCTTACGGTGATGTGTGTGGTAAGAAGTTGCTATGGCCAAAGTCAAAGATGTTGCTGCCTGTGTTCTCCTCTAGGATTTTGATGGTTTCCTGTCTCACATTTAGGTCTTGCATCCAGTCTGGATTTCTTGTTGTGTACGCTGTAAGGAAGTAGTCCAGTTTCCTTCTTCTGCATGTTGCTGTCCAGTTTTCCCAACACCATTTGTTGAAGGGACGGTCCTTTTCCCATTGGCCATTCTGTTTTTATGCCAGGACCATACTGTCTTGATGACCTACAGCTGTGTCATATAGCTTGAAGTCAGGTCGGCCAGTCCTGTCCGTACGTAATTTTTTTCGAAAATTTGCCTTCACATGCTTCTCCAACTTTCTCTTTCATTGAGATTTGGGCCTAAGTTTTTCCCTTTCCAAATAATCTGTCTTGTTTCCTGGCAAAATTACATTCTTTTCTTTCCAGAAAAATGTATTCTCACTTCTCATTCCTTTTATGCATGTCTCCTAATTTCTTACATACAAGATTCTTTCCTTCAGGGTGCCCTGGTGCCTCAGTTCAATAAGCATCCAATGCTTGGTTTTGACTCAGGTCCTGACCTCATGATTTGTGAGTTCAGGCCCCAGGTCAGGCTCTGCACTGACAGTACAGAGCCTGCTTGGGATTCTCTCTCTCTCTCTCTCTCTCTCTCTCTCTCTCTGTGTGTGTGTGTGTCTTCCCCACTCCTGTTGCTCTCTCTCTCTCTCAAAAATAAATAAAAAGAAAAAAGAAAAGATTGTTCCTTACAATATTCAGTAGTTTCAATTCCATTTATCTGATGAAAACTAAGTAGTAACCAGTTGTGAATTACCACAGGAGAATTCTTTAGGTTAGCCAATTCATGAATATTTTGTAATTTTTAGAACATGTTCTTTCATAGTACAACTCTTTCGTAATGAATGAAACATGTTTCCAATACACCCATATTTACCTTTACATCTCTATAATAAGAAGCCAACAAATGATAAACCTCTGTTTAGCAATGAATGGTTTAGCGTTATAGCTTCTTTGGAAAAGACTTAGACATCTAGTGACTTTAACTCAATTTACAAAACATTATGAAACCAGCGAATACTTAATAAAATAGGCAAAATCAGTCAGCACTTTCAGGAATCCTTGCTGACAGAGAGCAATAATTACAACATGAACTTAACTAATAAATTCAGGCAGAATAAAAGTGGATTATCTATATCACGTTTGACACCCGATAACTCAGGAAGACGTATCTCTCTTCCTTGAAAGAACAATGTTTTGTATGGAATAATATGTGGCATCTGCACCCCCTGAAAGTTAATCACTTTGTTCCACACTGGCAATTTTACCTGGGGCTCCCATGGGGAAATCTCAAGTGGGCAATTTAACCCCAAAGCAGGCCCGGAGCCTTTTCATGTTGCTTTGGTAGATGCTCCACTCTGAAGCTCATAAGGCTGCGACCCAACAGCCTGGGGTACTTTTGCTCCTCAACAGTGAGGGGAGGAGAAGCAAGATCTGATAGTGGCAGAAATGCGGAGGACGGAGTCCACTGTGACAGTGGAAGCCTTGCGGGTCGCGCAGGAACTAGAAGAGGGGAAGGCGGGGGCGGAGGTGTGCTGGTAGGGATGCCACCAGCAAGGCCAGAAGCAGGTTCAAAGTTTGCACTAACATTCCGCTGTCACCGACTCCTGTCTCTTCCTCCTGCAAAACATGTCGTTTTCTCTACTTGGTTTTGAGCCCTCTGGTGGAGGCAGAGGAGCAGGAAATGGGTTGGACAGCTGGTGCTCGTGCTTGAGGAGGTGGATGGAGTATTTCCAGTGTCGGCCTGCCTGCCTTCTTCTTTTTCTCATTATTCTGACGATTGGCAAGGGTGTCCGGTGTCGTAGATTTTCACCCATCCTTATCTTTCTGGACCATAAATTGGGATCCTCCCCACCAGGCATCTTTATGATGGAGTCACAACAAAGCCTGAATGTAGGTGATTTCATCCCAGATCGGGTGAACTTGAAAAACACTTTGTTTAGTTTTTATTTTTCTGAGTGTTAGAAAGCACAGTCTTCCTCCACAAGTGCTTGATTTTAAGCCAATTACGTAGAGCTCATCTATAAATTATTTTTTGGAATACTATCCAGAGGTAGAAAAAATACCGGTCACACTTGTAACACATATGGGCACATACACACAATCCAGATGCCAACAAAATGTAGCCTTTGTTTCACTGATATTTGTGGAGTGAACATTAAAGATCCAACTTCCAATGATCTCCCGGTTATTAAAGCAAATCAAATGGCAAGACAGCATGTCAATTTAGGGACGTATGAATTAGCTATTTTCCAGTTTCCGACTAGAATACGACCAGTTTTGTCCAAAGATGCCAAATGCTGCAGCCACCAGCACAGCAAGGGAAGCCCAGTCTGCTTCTGTGAGCATCGGCTCCTCTCAAGAAGTCAGGGGTTTCACTGACAGAACTACATGGCTTCCTAGTCTCTGGTTGCTTAGTGTTAGAGCAGGGTTTCTCTTAACTCTGTGTAGAAGAAAACTCATTTCGACATGTCAACAGGAGCACGTCTGAGTCGTCTGTGACCCAAGTTATTCTTGGTTAGTTTTCCCAGTTAAGTAAGTACTTCCAAAGAGAGGTTCCATATACATTGTGTCTATATCCTGTGGAATTCCTGTGGGGGGTGGTTGCTTTTCCAGAAGCCGTTTGGCTTTGAAAGCACCATTCCCCATTCATTTAGTTTCAGTTTTAGAATAAAGCTTGAGCAAAATCAAAAATGGTATGTATAGTGGGTTGGGAGGGTGCTGCCTGTGAGTGTCTCTTACAAATGGCCACAATAGACTCTCCTGGGTGTCAGGTTCTCCCAGAGAGGGCTCAAACCGTCGAGGGGGCTCAGAGCACTGGAAGATCAATCCGGACGTGTGCGTCTCTGGATGAGCCAATCACTAATGACGGTATGGAATAGGAAGTTCCTCTAGGACTGATACACATGTCAAGGAATATCCTCAGACATTTGCACTAGGCTTTCAGCCAGCAAAAGGTGACATTCAGCTGGAAGGAACAAGTCCTCGTCTTTTATTGGAGAGGAATGCCTTAGTCTCTCATACTTCTAGCCAGAAAATTGCAATCAGTATGAAGTCAAATTCAAACAACCAACCCATCCAGGCCAACACCTCTATGGTATTCCCACCTAGAGAACATTAACAGTAACACTTAACACCTGGAATAAAAGTCAAGCCCACCAACGGAAACTGGGGAGTTCCAGACGTCAGCAGAACTCATGGATACACTTTCAGATGGTGAGAAGTCAGAGGGGCACAAAGAGCCTGTGCTGGTCCCAAGCACTGAGTTCCCAAAGACCTCCAGGTGTTCTCAGGCAAGTTTCTGTGATATCCTGCCCACTATGCCAAGAAATGTCGACACTAAATGAACAAATTGGGGCAAACAATGCAAAGAAAATGGGTTTTATCTGAGCTCCAGTTAGAAGAGCTGCTCGGGATACACAATTTTCTCAAAAAACCTGTGCTCCCCTGAAGGATCCCCTGGTGTAAGGGTATATAAATATGCATACATATGTGTAAAGGGTAAGGAATACGCATGAAGAAAGACATTGCAGAAAGTTACAGACTTAATCTTAAGATTTTAGTATATGGAAGGCTATATGAATTTAATCATATGGGAACAGGGAATTTTTTTCTTGTTCTTATTTTTATGATTGGAATGAACCTTTTTTGTCATTTTTAAAACCTATCAGAGGTACAGTATGTCCTCACGGGCGTAATAGAGCCCATGCTTTGAGGTTTTGCAGGGTTATTTTGACCTTGATCGCTGTTAAAGTATACCTTCCCTGGGAATCTCACGACGAGGCCCACAAACATGAAAACTGGAGAATTGCTTGTATTATACCTGTTCCCATGTGTGAATGGAGCCTGCCTATAAGCCCACACTTTGAATTCCTCTGTCCCCACAAACCTGTCCCACATTTGAATCCCTTATTCACAGCCGCACTTCCTGATCATCTCTTTCGCTCAGTTCTGGACAAAACAACACCTGTGTTCACCTCCCTCGTGGGAAAGAAGTCCTAGGGTGGAGTACCTTGACGTGCGCCCAAGTCCACTTCCGCACACTGAAACCAGTCTCTCTCATCCCTTACCATCAACATTGTGCCCTTTTCCTTCCTGGATGCAGGGGTGTGTGGAACATCTAAGGTGCATTTTAAGGGAGTCATACACATGAATTATACTACTGTTGATTTCTTTTGCTCTTAAAATGATTTACTGTTGAAATTGTCCTGGAACCATCAGGGCCTCTGGATCCCTCAGGCGGTGTTTCCTGAAACCTATCACAGAAAAACATGTTCCCGCTCCCCCACGTTGCTTGTTTCAGCTTCCTGCTAAATGTGGTGTTGCAGACCCTGGCGCCCTGATCAGTGTCCCCTGCGGGAGAGGGCCGAGGCGGGGGCTTGTATCCCAGACCCAAGCACATGTGCAGGAGCCCGGGCACGGGTGCCAGCAGGCGAGAAGGCCAGGGGCGGACCCTGGTGAGGGACACAGCTGAGGCTGCAGCGGTGCTGTGAGTCCTGGCTCCCAGCCCGCCTGCCGCCCCAAGCCCCCAAGAGTCTGGGCCCGCCAGGGACTGACGCCCACCTCAGCCCCCGACCGGGGACATGCTGCTGCCTGGCGCCTGCGACCCGGTAGCCATGGCATTGGCGGTAGGGGTAGCGGTAGTGCTACCGGGAGCGCTCGCGGGAGCGTGGGCGGGGCCCCGCGTGCAGAAGACTGGGAGCCATGAGCCTCCAGCCTGGGAGGGTGGCGGCCCTGCTGCTCCTGCTGCTCCTGGAGCCAGAGGGCAGGGCGCGGGACGCGCTTCCCGGGCGCCTCGGTCTTTGGGCGCGCTGGTGGAGTGCCAGCACTGGCTGGGGCAGAGCGCGATGCGATGCCCCCCGGCGCCCCCGAAAGACCATCTGGGAGAAGCCTAAAGGTGGAGCAGCTGAGACCCACAGCCTCCCTCCAGGACCTGCCTCAGTCGCGGTGCTGCCAAGGTAGGGACCCTAGCGACAAGGTCGCACGAGGCCTTCCCCCCTGCCCCCCTCTGTCTTCCCCTTCCATGAGCACCACCCACCCCCCCTCCCTGGTGCTCCGGGCTTCTTCTTGGGCTCCTTTGCGGCTGCAGTCTGGAGGCCTCAGGAGTGGGCTTTCTGGGTTGCACCCCGGTTCCCTGGAGGAGGAGGGCCCCAGATCGAGTAGGGGGTTAGGCTCAGGCGGTGGGGAGTGGCTCAGGTCGAGAGGGGGGGCGCCCTGAGTGCCCATGGAAGTCTGACTGGGTTGGTGGTTGGCGGGTGGAGGTGGGAACGAACGAAGGAACGAAGGAACGAAGGAAGGAAGGAAGGAAGGAAGGAAAGCGTGGACCTGCGGTTGTGGGAAAGTGTCAAGGCAGGGCCAGGGAAGTCGCAGCCATGAGCAGGAGGAATCATTCCTGCCTGTGAAAATGAAGTACAAGGGACCTGAGATTCCAGAGAAACATTCCAGGGAGAGTCAGGGTGGTGGGCCTGATTTGCTGGAGGCCAGCAGGGGATCGGTGTTGAAGGGATGGAGAGTGGAAGCAGCAGGTGAACACAGGCCTCCTGCCTCCCCCCTCCACACCTGCTCTCCTGGCCTGCCCAGCCCCGCCCCTGCCGCCCCTGGTGGCAGAGTTGCACCCTCTGATGGGGAGGGCGAGATCTCACCCCGCTTGTGGCGAAAGGGGGTCCTCTATCGTGGGAGTCCATGGGACTAGGGGGTAGGAGTCTGGATTAGGGCAAGTGCAACTCCTGGTTGAGCTTTTCATTTCTGAAGGCAATGTGCATTCCATCAGTGAACTCGGAGCCAGGGAGCCAGGAAGAAGTGGCGCTTCTGTGTTTTCGAGGGTGGTCCAGACTCTTTCCTACTTGGAGCTGTGTGCTGAAGAGAACTGGGTGTTGTGGATGGAGTCCAAAGTCATCTCTTTGGGACATGTTGGGTGGGAACGTCTTCTTCGCACTCTGGCGAGGAAGGTGGATGGAAAAGCTCCTTGTCCAAGGCAGACTTGTGGGTTTTGTTCTTCCTATCCGTGGGGCATGGTGCTTCCCGTTTCCGTGGAGCGCCTCCTGTCTTGCATTCGTTCCGTGTTTCCAGAGTTTCAGTCCTTGGCAATCACATCTCCTCCGCGACTCCCCAGGCAGCACGAGGGAGAAGTGACTCGGAGCCCGCCGGGTCCCTAGAAACCCGTGCGTGTGTACTGGAGCAGGCAGTGCTCCTCTCTCAGCCTCCTTTGGAAATGAGGTCTTGGGCAAACGGTCTTTCACTGCATGGGTTGTACCTCTCCCCGGTTGTTGGGGGGAGTGTGTGTGCGTGAGTGTGGTGCTGTGGCCCGTGTGGAGTCCGGACCGCGTCAGGGACCCAGTTCTTTGCAAGGAATGCGTTTTGTTGCATGGGAAGATCTCATTTCACTAGAGAGTTCCAATCCTGTCTCAAAGGCTGAACACATCCTGAAGGCAGCACCTTGACCTCACTGAAAGCAAAGGCCTAAGAGCAGAGGCTTTCCCACACTTCCCTATCCAGCTGACTGGTGCTTTATGTTTTCAGGAAGATGGTGTGGTGTAGGCCACTTGGAGCATCTCAGGCTCCTAAGCATGTCCCCGTGGGGTGAGTTGTCTCTCTCAGCAATTCAGAAGATTATGATTATCTTGAAGATCATTATTTTCTTGATTACCATGATTACTATATTCTGCATAATCCATGGCATGGAATTTGATAAGGAGCTCGATTCCCTGAACCTTTTCGTCACCAAAGCTCACTACAACAAGGAGTAAAACAATCACTGTTGTGCGATGGACAATGCACCTTACCTTTATTGTACTATTTTAGTGGTATATACATACGTTTAGAGCAATGAAAGTGTCCACTTAGATCTAAGGAGTTTTTGTGACATCATGGTACTTCAAGAAACCATAAAAATAATGGAAAATCTAAGTTACCTAGTAATCTAAGCACTGTGTTCTTTTGGATACGAAATCCTAAGTAAAGAACTCATCATGCAAAAACTGTCAAGTCCTGATAATTCCTTATTATTCCAGTAGGTCTAGTGAATGGAATGGACTGAACTAAGGTCTCTGAAAAAGAGGAAACTAGAATTTGAGATATTGAGTCACCTTTACTCTCCCTTTCCCTGTTGACATGGTCTTTTTTTATTCGGTGATGTCTTTTGACCTTTACCCTTTTCCCTCCTTTCTGCACCCCCACCTTTGCAATCATCTTTCTGTATTGATGGGCTTGTTTCATTCTGTTTTGAGGATTTTTGTTTTTTGTTTTCTTAGTTTTTGTTTCAGATTTCCCATATATGTGCGAGCATTTATATGTGTTTTTCTCTATGTGAATCTTTCACTGGGCATAATGCCCTCCAGGCTATTATAAACACTGTGGCATGATAACAGGTGTGAAGTCATTTTTGGGAGTTAGTGATTTCATGTGTTCTGAGTAGTACCTAGGGGGTAATTGAGGGAAGTGCTGGATGATATGGATGTTCTCCTCTGAATTGTGTGAGGAAACTTTACTTTGTTTACAACTGTCTCTGCACCAAGTTCCAATGTCACCAACAGGGCACAATGATTCGCTTTCTTCCACATTGTACCCGATGCTTGTGCTTTGTTGTCTTTTTGATAAGACCGTTCAGACAGGTTTCAGGTGATATCTGTTTGGCTTTGGACTTTCATTTCCCTAATGTGGAGTGACTTGGAACTTCTGTTCATGTATGTGGTGGCCATCTGTATGTCTTCATTGGAAGAATGCCTCTTCAGGACTCTGCCAGGTCCGTCATTGCTCTTTGCTTTTGCATTGTTGCGCTGTAGGAGATCTTGATACCTTTTGTGTTTTAACCCTTGACCATGTATGTAGTTTGCAAGTATTTTCTCCCATTCACTATGTTGCCTTCCCATTCTGTGAAAGATATTGTTGCTGTGCAGAACTTGTTTTTTTAGTTTCATGTAGTCCCACTTGTTTAGTTTTCCTTTGTAGCTTTGTCTTCTGGTGTCAAATCCCAAAACTCAAGTCAAGACTGAGATCCAAACCTTCTCGTGGGTTTGGCATTTGGCTTTGTCCAGCAAAGCCAAGGACAGCAGAAAGGATTGCTTCAGACTCTACGCAAGTCAAGAGAGGTGAGAGGGAGTTAAGGGACGTCTCCGCAAGCTGCTCTCAGGCTCCCACATTCATTAAGCCTACAAACGATGTACAACACGTCGGCGGGCCACATGCTAGAAAGAACGTATTGAAGATATTCTGCAAACCATATCTAGACAGGATAAAATATTCCATGCGACAACACGATCCAAGAACTTGGTGAGCCCATGCAGAACCCAACCCCTAGATACACACACACTAGATCAGCCAAGTCTCGCCTGCCCCCCAGATACACACCAACTAGGTAAGTGAGCTGCTGCTGGCTCTTTGCAGGAAGGCCAGAGAGCAGTGATCTGCTCTGCAAAGCTTTCCCTAGAACCTCCCAACTCAGGACATCGTTGTGCGATTTCCCACACCTGCTGCCCAAGGTCTTATCCAGGACTTTCTGGTTTCAGGTCTCAAGTCTGTACTACATTTTAACTTCGTTTTTGTGTGTGGGGTAAATAGGTGTCAAGTTGTTTTTCCACGCCTGTTGTTTTTCTGTGCCCAGTGATTCTGACACCACCTGTTGGGGAGACTGCCTTTGCCTCAGGTTATACTCTTGGTTCTTTGGTTGTGAAATAATTGGTTACATATGTGTGGGTTTCTTCCTGGGCCTTCATTTCTGGTCCAGTATCCTGTGTGTCTGCTTTTACCCCAATAGTGTACGGCTTGGGTTATTGTAGCTTTGATATCTAGTTTTAAATCAGAAAGCATGGTGCTTCCAGCTGTTTTCTTCCTTCTCACAATGACTTTGGTATTCAGAGCCTTTTGTGCTTCTGTCCACCTTGAAGGATGGTTCTATTTTTGGGAACGTGCTTAAGCTTTGATAGGGATTGCACCTAGGGAATATGTAGATGGCTTTAAGTAGTGTGGACATTTTGATAATCTTAATTCTTGGGATCCACTAACATAGAATGTCTTTCTGCTTATTTCTGTCTTTTCAAATTCTTTCTCCACTGATTTCTTCTTTTCAGGAAAAAGGTCTTTCTCCTTCATGGTTAAAGTCATTGTTTCTTTTTTAAGTTTTCTATCTTTTCCTTGACAGAGAGAGATACATGGAAACACACACATACACATGCACACACACACAAACAGAGAGAGACAGAGAAAGAGAGAGATTCAGAGAGAGCACACATGAGTGGGGAAGAACTGGGAGAAAGGAGACACAGAATCTAAAGTAGGCTCCAGACTGTGAGTTGTCAGCACAGAGCCCCACACAGGGCTCAAAACAACACCATGAGATCACGACCTTAGCCAAAGCCAGATGCTTCACTGACTGTGCCACCCCGGTGTTTGTAGGCTGAATTTACTCTTAAGTTTTTTCTTCTCTTGCAGTGATTTTAAATTATTTTCTTAATTTCCCTCTCCGATACTTTATTATTCATGTACAGAATTGAAGGATGTTCTGTACAACGACATAGATATCTTAACATGACTGAATTCATTTATTAGGTCTACCAGTAAGGTTGTGGAGTTTCTGCGGTCTCTCTAGAGCATATCATGCACTCCCAATAAGTGAAAAAGTACCTGGGAACATAGGATAGTGCGATCGAATTTAGATGAGAGTAAGAAGATATATGGAGTGAGAGTATGCAAGTTTTCTGAAATGTTTTGTGGTTGATACAATCCAACAAGTCCATAAACAAGGTTTGTTTGGATATATGTTTCCTTTCCACCAACAAGTCCATAAACAAGGTTTGTTTGTATATGTATTTTCTTTAAACCAGAACCAGAGAGCTGTGACATTGACATATGCTTCCCAACACATTCCCACAATGCGCCCTGTGCATTTGGGAGGTAGCCCCTTCTCTCTTTTCTGTCCTGGAACCCAGTGCCTGACTCCACCACTCAGTGAATTCATCTCAGAATACTGCAGTTGGGAAGAGACCTATGTTTTTCATAGACTTCCTGAAAGGCACCTAAAAACATTGGATTTTACATGGTTGTGTCTGATCTGTCTGGAATCCTCTGAGGATGTGTCAGTTGGAATGGCACTTTCTTTGCCGTGAGATCAGGGAGCCCTGCAGTATTCCTGTGTGCCCTGTGGTCGGTCACCAGTGGGTGCTGTGTGGCTGCTCATGACAGGGACACTGCTCCCCAGAGATGGGGCTGGCAGGTGCCGGGCGTCACTGCTGGAGGAGCCTGAAGGGTGGAGGGGCTTGACTCGCTACCAGAAGCCTGACTGAGTCTCCATCCTGCAGTCTCCTTGAGCTCCTGATGTGCTGTGTAAAGGACTCTCTGGCTTGTCGAGGTCCAGGTGGTTCTTGCTGTTGCCACTCAGTCGTCAGGATGAACACCTTCAGGTCCTGGTCTTTAACTCATTGACCTGACCTGCACTTAAGGTGCTTTCCTGAGAGTAAGCGACCCAGCCTGGGAGGAGAGCCAGCAAGCAGACAGCAGTGGACCAGCCTGTATCCTCCACTGGCCTGAAAGCAGGGCCTGGCTGCTCTACTGAGAAGCAGAGCTATGGAACAGGAGGTGCACAGGCAGTTGGAGTTTGTCATGGTAATGGGCCTGGATGGGTGTGTTCCAGGGCATGGGGCAGGGATGCTGTGCAGGAGGTCAGAATGAGGGAATGTGGTTTCTTTCCTGCCCCATGGGTCACTCCTAGGTACCCTGATGGCCTCAGTGCTGGCTTGTCCTCCAGATTCTTCAGGAATCCACTCAGTCCCAGGGGTCCCTGCTTTCCACATAAGACCCCAACGGAATCAAGAGTTTATAGATATCGGAACCTGGAGGCAGCGCCCGAAAAATGCATATAAATTTTTTCCCCAAAGTTGTGCTAGGTGTACACGCCTACAGAGAGGGAGAGTTTCGGTACACATGTACCTTTCTGTACAATGATGAGAGTCAAAATATTGGAATCGGCCCAGTCATTCAGTTTCTGGAGACGCAGAGTAAAGGATGATGTGTGGCCCCTGAGAATGCAGAAGGGGATAGGACTGTGCCTGTCCACCGTGGGGACATCCCATAGTACAAGACCATAGTCCTGGAGGGATGCCCAACCTGTCACACGACTCATGAACACAAACACAGACACCTGGGGCCCTCAAAGCCAAAGGACTGTGAAGATGACCCCGTGTCTTCTGGGCCAATATTTCTTGAAAGAATATACATTTTTTTCTGCGTATGTACTTGTTGTTTCCTATTTATTTATTTATTTATATGGAGAGAGCGAGAAGAAGAATCCTGACCAGGGCTTCAAGCTGTCATTGTAGAGCCTGACTTGGGACTTGATCTCAAGTACCTTGAGATCATGACCCGAGCCAAATTCGACTCGGAAACTTGCCCATTGAGCCACCTTGGTGCCTGTCCTCATTATTAAATCTTCATTTTACTGAATACATGTCACCTGTAGGAAACCCTTCAGAACTTTATACTTTAGTGCCTAATAGATTAGCATAAATGGAATATTGACGGTTTCATTTGGGTGTTTTTATAATATGCACGTTAGACCAATATCACCATGGCCAGTCGAGGAACATGAAAGATTTTCAAGGTATTCGCTCTGGTCCAGACATTTCTCTTCTGGCTTCTGCTCTTGTGTCAAACCTCAGAGGGTCCTCATGCCAGATAATGAAGATATTTCAAGTGGGGGCTTCACGTAATCTTTGTTCTTTGAGGACTATTCCTCTAGTGGATTCCTTGAGTGGAATATTCCACTACAATATTAGTGCCATTGAATATTTAAGCAATTATTAATCAGTCTCCTGTCATGTAGCCAGACACAACAGGCCATGTTGTGTGTTTGCACACACATGGAAATCCCAGAGGAGCTAAAGCAGCAGAAACCGAGATCGCTGGTTGCAGAGACTGGGGTGAGGGAATGAGCCGTGGGTGATTAGTAGTCCACGTGTCTCTGTGATGGAAATGTTCTAGGAGTACATAGTGGTCACGGGTGTAAAATCCTGCGAATGTACGTACTGACACTTGAAGTTGTAATTTCAAAGGATCAGAGTAAATTGTTTGGAACTTAGTTTATCTTTTATTTATAAAACACAAATATATAAGGACAGTAAATACCGCTATAACAACTACAGAAATGACAAAGAACACAATGACAAGGTCAGGGAATTCATCCTGTGGGGCTGCAGCGGACATGAGCCGCTGTTGGGGAGCTGAGGCTGGTTGCTCAGCTGCAGGAGGTGGTTGCTCCAGCCCTTCCGTGACCCCGCCGGCTGGGGCTGGGGGCTGCTCATGCTCTGGGGCCACCAAAGGGGCAGGTGGCTCTTCCAGCTCCTGACTGTCAGCCAGAGCTGGGAGTACCTCCTGCCCTGGTGGGGACGCTGCAGTGAGGGTCTCCGATTCTCGTACCCGCTGAGCTCCAGGAGAACTGGTGGCTTCAGGCAGCCTGGGCCGCGAGGCTGCAGTGGGCACCACAGAGATAGCGGGGGCTCGCTCCCGAGGCACGTCTGGACGGGGCTCTAGAGCTGCTGCCAAAGCTTCAAGAATAGAAAGTGTCATCACCGTGAGTGCCATTCCATGGCAGGAAACCTCTCCCGCAGACATTGTCATCTGAGTCAAAGAACCCACCAGGAGGAAATCTCCCAGACGGCAGGCTAATGGAACAGTGATCTGAGCCTAGTCCCTACGCCTGGCCCACCTACAGTCTCAGGAAACGTGTTCTCTGTGGCATACCCCGTCCCCGCCACACGCCCACATCTCCCACCCAGAGTCCTCCTCGCCCAGAGGCTCTGGCTCATTGGGCTCACGGTGTTTCCGCCATGAGTAGAGAAGGCGGGCGCGGCGCTGCAGCTCGGAGCCCGGCATGTGGGCCCGTACATACGCCCGCAGCAGCTTCAAGCTGGTGAAGTCTGGAGGCCGGAAAAATTCCTCGGGGTAGTGATCCAGCCAGGTGCCCAGGATGGAGGAGATGGCCCTGGGGATACAAAAGTAGCCAGAACAATCACCATGGGGTGTTCCTCCCGCTGATGTCTCAGGACAGGCCTGTGGGACCTGGCCTCTATGCCTCCTGCTCCTGGACGCCCAGAGGGTGCTTCTGTACGTTGTCCACCTGTGATTTGGCAGTCCCGCCGACGAGAGACCTGGTCACTGAAGAGGGACCGTCAAGATTCTGTTTGACGGGAACCCCTTAACCAATGATGTGGTGGTCTCTGTCCTTCTTGGGGAAGCCAGCCAGACTCCTCGCTGTGTCCCGCTGCCTACCTCCCACTGGAATTCAAGTCCGTGCGTGAGTGGAGGGGTGGTGTCGGGGTGAGTCAGTGCCTTCACTGCATACCCTAGCGCTCCACGAAAATCTGCGCAAATACGGGACAAGAGGACTCTGTCTCTTACCTGGGCTTGCTGGGACCCTCCTGATGCCTTCAACGTGACGACCTGTGCCTCTGTGCTGCCTCATGCACTCAGTGCACATGTGGGTGTCGTCCCGCTGACACCGTTCTCCCATCGTGTGGGTGATATGTGCTCCTTGAGCCCTCACTGTGTCTCCTGTACCCTTGCTAAGCACGCACCGTGGATGTTCCCCAAGGTGGTGAGCGTGATGCTCCCCAAAACCGTTATGCTGGGTCCCCTGATGGGGGTCTAGGCAAGGCTGTGAGTGGGAAGGGATGGGGTTGGACTCTCTAAGGGGCTGACGTGGTCCTCTGGCGCCCTCTGCTGCCTCCTTGTGCCCACAGCCCTACCTCTACCAGACAGGACAGAACCCCTTTCCTTGCTTCCAGGGAGAAGCCCTCAGATCTTTGCCCTCTCACAGGACTCTCAGACGTGTGGGATGCTGGGTCCTGCAGCCCCTCCCACGCACAGTCTCAGCACTGCCCTCTTGGAGAAGGAAGGCCCTCCAGCCTGAGCTCAGCCTACTCACAGTTTCTCCTGCTCCCGGGGTCCGCCATCCTCCTCAGCCTCCGAATGGAAGCATCCGTATCTGGAGGAGGCCAGAAGGACATCATATGAGCTGTCCTGTGGATGCTACGTCTTGTCCTACCCAGAGTCCCTGGCTGCTGACTAGAATGGAGCTCTGGAGGGGAGGGTACTGTCCGCTCTGCGCATTGGATCCCAGTCAGCTCCTACAGAAGTGCCTGCACCTAGTGGGGCTTCCTGCGTGTTTGAAGAATGATAGGGCCCCAGTCAGCTCCATCACACATATTGGTGTGGGTCTGGGCGTGCTGCTCACCCTGGGCATCCTTGACTGGTTTGAGCCAGGACTCAGACACACAGATAGAGCCTCCAATCTCCTTTTCCAATGGGAAAACAGCCCAAGTCAACACCTGGCGACAGTGAGGGATGAGGCAGAAAGTTGATCATGGGCAAGAGGACAAAGATGACCCAGCAGAGACGCAGCCCTGCCAGCAGAGCTTTCCACAGGCCAGGGTGACTTTCCCTGCTGTGCCCCCACTGAGGACCTGGAGTGTTTCCACCCGGATCAGAGGAACAATGTGAGACGCCAGGACGTGTGGTGACTTTCCTGAGACTCCGAGCTTTCAGGGGCTGAATCGCCCTGGGCTGTGAAGGGCAGGGTGCTCACCTCATAAACAGTATTTCCAGGACCTGCTGGGTGGTAGCAAAAGCTCTGTACGTGCTCAAGAATGTAAAAGGTAGCAGGGGTCTCTACCCAGGAAAGCAGGTACCAGGTGCTCCACTCGCTGTTCCAATAGCATCCAGCCTCCTTCGATGGTCCATTCCTACAGAAAGGGAGAGTTTCGGTACACACGTGCCCTTGTGTACAGTGATGAGAGAGAAAATATTGGAATTGGCCCAGTCATTCAGCTTCTGGAGACGCAGAGTAAAGGATGATGTGTGGCCCCTGAGAATGCAGAAGGGGACAGGACTGTGCCTGCCCACTGTGGCGACATCCCATAGTACAAGACCATAGTCCTGGATGGATGCCCAACCTGTCACACTACTCGTGAACACAAACACAGTCACCTGCTGCACTCAAAGCCAAAGGAGTGTGAAGATGACACCATGTCTTGGGGGCCATTATTTCCTCAAAGAATATACATTTATTTTGCCGTATGTATTTGTTGTTTCCTATTTATCTTTTTGGAAAGAGCAAGAAGGGGAATCCTGACCAGGGATGGCTTCAAGCTGTCATTGCAGAGCCTGACTTGGGACTTGATCTCAAGAACCATGAGATCGTGACCTGAGGCACATTCGCCCATTGAGCCACCTTGGTGCCTGTCCTCATTGTTTAGATCTTCACTTTACTGAATACATGTCACCTGTAGGAAACCTTCCAGAACTTTATACTTTATTGCCTAATAGATTAGCGTCAATGGCATATTGACGGTTTCATTTGGGCATTTTTATAATATGCACGTTAGACTGATATCACCATGGCCAGTGGTGGGGGCTTCACCTAATCTTTGTTCTTTGAGGACTGTTCCTCTGTCATAAAAAATATTAGTGCCATTGAATATTTAAGCAATTATTAATCAGTCTCCTGTCATGTAGCCAGACACAACAGGCCAAGTTGTGTGTTTGCACACACATGGAAATAAATCCCAGAGGAGCTAAAGCAGCAGAAACCGAGATCGCTGGTTGCAGAGACTGGGGTGAGGGAATGAGCCGTGGGTGATTAGTAGTCCACGTGTCTCTGTGATGGAAATGTTCTAGGAGTACATAGAGGTCACGGGTGTAAAATCCTGCGAATGTACGTACTGACACTTGAAGTTGTAATTTCACAGGATCAGCGTAAACTTTTTGAAACTTCAATTATGTTTTGAGTATAAACCAATAGTATATAAGGACACTAAATACCTCTATACCCACTACTAAACTGACAAAGAACGCAACGACAAGGTCAGGGAATTCATGCTGGGGGGCTGCAGCCGACATGAGCCGCTGTTGGGGAGCTGAGGCTGGTTGCTCAGCTGCAGGAGGTGGTTGCTCCAGCCCTTCCGTGACCCCGCCGGCTGGGGCTGGGGGCTGCTCATGCTCTGGGGCCACCAAAGGGGCAGGTGGCTCTTCCAGCTCCTGACTGTCAGCCAGAGCTGGGAGTACCTCCTGCCCTGGTGGGGACGCTGCAGTGAGGGTCTCCGATTCTCGTACCCGCTGAGCTCCAGGAGAACTGGTGGCTTCAGGCAGCCTGGGCCGCGAGGCTGCAGTGGGCACCACAGAGATAGCGGGGGCTCGCTCCCGAGGCACGCCTGGACGGGGCTCTAGAGCTGCTGCCAAAGCTTCAAGAATAGAAGGTGTCATCACCGTGAGTGCCATTCCATGGCAGGAAACCTCTCCCGCAGACATTGTCATCTGAGTCAAAGAACCCACCAGGAGGAAATCTCCCAGACGGCAGGCTAATGGAACAGTGATCTGAGCCTAGTCCCTACGCCTGGCCCACCTACAGTCTCAGGAAACGTGTTCTCTGTGGCATACCCCGTCCCCGCCACACGCCCACATCTCCCACCCAGAGTCCTCCTCGCCCAGAGGCTCTGGCTCATTGGGCTCACGGTGTTTCCGCCATGAGTAGAGAAGGCGGGCGCGGCGCTGCAGCTCGGAGCCCGGCATGTGGGCCCGTACATACGCCCGCAGCAGCTTCAAGCTGGTGAAGTCTGGAGGCCGGAAAAATTCTTCGGGGTAGTGATCCAGCCAGGTGCCCGGGATGGAGGAGATGGCCCTGGGGATACAAAAGTAGCCAGAACAATCACCATGGGGTGTTCCTCCCGCTGATGTCTCAGGACAGGCCTGTGGGACCTGGCCTCTATGCCTCCTGCTCCTGGACGCCCAGAGGGTGCTTCTGTACGTTGTCCACCTGTGATTTGGCAGTCCCGCCGACGAGAGACCTGGTCACTGAAGAGGGACCGTCAAGATTCTGTTTGACGGGAACCCCTTAACCAATGATGTGGTGGTCTCTGTCCTTCTTGGGGAAGCCAGCCAGACTCCTCGCTGTGTCCCGCTGCCTACCTCCCACTGGAATTCAAGTCCGTGCGTGAGTGGAGGGGTGGTGTCGGGGTGAGTCAGTGCCTTCACTGCATACCCTAGCGCTCCACGAAAATCTGCGCAAATACGGGACAAGAGGACTCTGTCTCTTACCTGGGCTTGCTGGGACCCTCCTGATGCCTTCAACGTGACGACCTGTGCCTCTGTGCTGCCTCATGCACTCAGTGCACATGTGGGTGTCGTCCCGCTGACACCGTTCTCCCATCGTGTGGGTGATATGTGCTCCTTGAGCCCTCACTGTGTCTCCTGTACCCTTGCTAAGCACGCACCGTGGATGTTCCCCAAGGTGGTGAGCGTGATGCTCCCCAAAACCGTTATGCTGGGTCCCCTGATGGGGGTCTAGGCAAGGCTGTGAGTGGGAAGGGATGGGGTTGGACTCTCTAAGGGGCTGACGTGGTCCTCTGGCGCCCTCTGCTGCCTCCTTGTGCCCACAGCCCTACCTCTACCAGACAGGACAGAACCCCTTTCCTTGCTTCCAGGGAGAAGCCCTCAGATCTTTGCCCTCTCACAGGACTCTCAGACGTGTGGGATGCTGGGTCCTGCAGCCCCTCCCACGCACAGTCTCAGCACTGCCCTCTTGGAGAAGGAAGGCCCTCCAGCCTGAGCTCAGCCTACTCACAGTTTCTCCTGCTCCCGGGGTCCGCCATCCTCCTCAGCCTCCGAATGGAAGCATCCGTATCTGGAGGAGGCCAGAAGGACATCATATGAGCTGTCCTGTGGATGCTACGTCTTGTCCTACCCAGAGTCCCTGGCTGCTGACTAGAATGGAGCTCTGGAGGGGAGGGTACTGTCCGCTCTGCGCATTGGATCCCAGTCAGCTCCTACAGAAGTGCCTGCACCTAGTGGGGCTTCCTGCGTGTTTGAAGAATGATAGGGCCCCAGTCAGCTCCATCACACATATTGGTGTGGGTCTGGGCGTGCTGCTCACCCTGGGCATCCTTGACTGGTTTGAGCCAGGACTCAGACACACAGATAGAGCCTCCAATCTCCTTTTCCAATGGGAAAACAGCCCAAGTCAACACCTGGCGACAGTGAGGGATGAGGCAGAAAGTTGATCATGGGCAAGAGGACAAAGATGACCCAGCAGAGACGCAGCCCTGCCAGCAGAGCTTTCCACAGGCCAGGGTGACTTTCCCTGCTGTGCCCCCACTGAGGACCTGGAGTGTTTCCACCCGGATCAGAGGAACAATGTGAGACGCCAGGACGTGTGGTGACTTTCCTGAGACTCCGAGCTTTCAGGGGCTGAATCGCCCTGGGCTGTGAAGGGCAGGGTGCTCACCTCATAAACAGTATTTCCAGGACCTGCTGGGTGGTAGCAAAAGCTCTGTACGTGCTCAAGAATGTAAAAGGTAGCAGGGGTCTCTACCCAGGAAAGCAGGTACCAGGTGCTCCACTCGCTGTTCCAATAGCATCCAGCCTCCTTCGATGGTCCCTTCCTCACGGTTCTCATTGTCGGGCATGGGTGAGATGTTCATACCCTGAGGTAGAACACAGGAGGGACACAGAGTCAGACACAGCACCATGGACATCAGGAGGCTTGGGGTCCAGAATGCAGACCAAACCCCCAAGCCGTCAGTGACTTGTGGCAAGAGTGAGACCTGGGTGCCCAGAGTCTGAAGAAGGATGTTGGCATTCACACGAGAATTTGAGGTGGGAAATGGCTGAACACGTTAGGATCTCCGATCTGACATCCCCACAGGCGAGAGAATTAAAAGCAAGAATGAACTATTGGGACCTCATGAAAATAAAAAGCTTCTGCACAGCAAAGGAAACAACCAACAAAACTCAAAGGCAACCAATGGATTGGGAAAAGATATTTGCAAATGACATATCGGACAAAGGGCTAGTATCCAAAGTGTATAAAGAGCTCACCAAACTCCACACCTGAGAAACAAAGAATCCACTGAAGAAGTGGGCAGAGAACATGAGTAGATACTTCTCTAAGGAAGACATCCGGATGGCCAACAGGCACATGAAAAGATGCTCAACGTCGCTCCCCATCAGGGAAATACAAATCAAAACCACACTCAGCTATCACGTCACGCCAGTTAGAGTGGCCAAAATGAACAAATCAGGAGACTATAGATGCTGGAGAGGATGTGGACTAACAGGAACCCTCTTGTACTGTTGGTGGGAATGCAAACTGGTGCAGCCGCTCTGGAAAACAGTGTGGAGGTTCCAAACAATTAAAAATAGACCTTCCCTATGACCCAGCAGTAGCACTGCTAGGAATTTACCGAAGGGATACAGGAGTGCTGATGCAGAGGGGCACTTGTACCCCAATGTTTATAGCAGCACTCTCCACAATAGCCAAATTATGGAAAGAGCCTAAATGTCCATCAGCTGATAAGTGGATAAAGAAATTGTGGCTTATATACACAATGGAGTACTACGTGGCAATGAGAAAGAATGAAATATGGCCCTTTGTAGCAACGTGGATGGAACTGGAGAGTGTTCTGCTAAGTGAAATACGCCATACAAGGAAAGACAGATACCATATGTGTCCACTCTTTTGTGGATCCTGAGAAACTTAACAGGAACACATGGAGGCGGGGAAGAAAAAAAAAGAGCTTAGAGTGGGAGAGAGCCAAAGCATAAGAGACTCCTAAAAACTGAGAACAAACTGAGAGCTGATGGGGGTGGGAGGGAGGGGAGCGTGGGTGATGGGTACTGAGGAGGGCATGTGTTGGGATGAGCACTGGGTGTTGTATGGAAACCAATTTGGCAATAAATTTCCTATATATTTTTTTTAAAAAAAACCACCAAGGAAAAAGAATCTCAGGTCAGATTGTTAGATGAGTATGCACGGCACCTCCCCACATGAACAGCAGTGTCCCTGTGATTTCTAACAGCACAGTCCATTCTGGGGATCCGAAGATAGGGACAGTACCTGGCAGAGGTTGGATCAGGATAATAGGACATGTAGGATGTTCAGTGCAGCACTGTGACATGGCAAGAGAAGGGAATCCTGTCACAGTCCCACATTTGTGAAGGGTTGAATGGGTGAGGTGAGTGGTCACATTTCCAGAATGTTGTCTAGGTGGTAAGGCCCTTGCTCCTGATCTGGAGGGGCCCCAGGGGCGTGTTGCTTGGCCACCAAAGTGCAGAGCAGTAGACATAATGCAATGAGCCCCATGTCCTTTGGGTAAAAATCTCCCTGCTCCTCACGAACGTGTGTCAGACGTGGAGAAGGTGTGGAAGGATGGTCGGGCGACCCGGGACCCCTGGGAACGTTCGTCGGGGAAACGTGTACAACAATGCCAATACATTCTAGACAGAATGGGACGTGAAATGGTCTCACGCCTCTTTTCTGATCTTCCTCCAAATAAGTGGCGAGTGACGTTGCGTCTGGCCGTGGCAGGGGCTGGGCCCTGCTGGCATGTTTGGGGAGCAGATGGGGTTCCAGGTTCATCTGGGACCAGGAGTCTCCGAGAGCTACCAGGGGAGCAGCAGTGTGTTTTCTGGGCCCTGGGATTCTTTGCATTGGCTCTGGGCCCTTGGTGTTGGGTTTCCCTGGTACCTGCACTCACCCTGAGCCAGCGGGGCTTCGTGCTGATGGCATGGGGCTTCCTCCTTTCCTTCAGGGAAGTAGAGCAGGGGCTCTCATTCAGCTTCTCCTCCATCTGTGGCATGTGGCTCTGTAAAGACAGTGCCCAGCAGGCAGGCAGGCAGGCAGGAGTCCTCAAAGCCGTGTCTGCTTGCTTTCACTTGTCCTCAGACCCATAAGAATTCATTCCAGATATGACACCACAGTGTGCACTCACCTCCCCCACGGAGGAGAAGCAAGGTGGCGTGAGGGCCTTGGATTCAACCTGTTACAGGTTAGAGGCACCTCAGAGATCCCTTTTCCCTCCTTCCAGCATGACATGTGCATGGCCATGATGGGTTCACCAGGTGGTCCACTGCCATCGAACCTGCTCCGGTCCCAGGGAGGACCGGCCCCCATGTCCCCCTTTCCCCGAAACTGAACATGAGGGGATGGGGGTGCCCAGGGAGGGCTCCGAGCTGTGACCTGACCTGACCTGGCCTGCTCTAGGCTGTTCTGTGTTACCTTATGTGACCTCCTGGAAAACATCCTGAGGCATTGCCAGCGTGGGTTAAGGAAACCTCTCCAAAATCTGAGTAATCCTGCGCACTGGGGTTTCTGGCATCCAGAGCCCCGGTACCTGGGAAAACAACAAGAGAACATCCTAAAGTCTCTGTGTCTGTAGGCAAATGAGCCTGGTATGGGACCTTCCTAGAACATGGGTGCCAGGGTACAGGAGTTCCAAGCTTTCCTGGGGACTATTGTGAGCAAAGTGATGTCACGGCCTAGGATCCACCTCCTGAGTCCCCCTCTGGGATAACACCTTTGCAAATAGTCCTCTCTTTGCTGACTGCTCACCCCCATTCTCCATGAAATGTCCCATCGGTACACAGTTCCACCAATGCACCCCTCTCCACAGTCCCCTGAGAAGCTCTGGGGGCAGCCAGGGTCCCAGCTGTGAGACCTATCTGGGTTGAGACAGAACTCTTCTTTCTTACCTCTTTCGGGTCCCAGATTCGCGACTGTGCTTCTCAGGGATGGTCCGTGTCTTTTCCGCCCAATGGAGATCATTCTAGCATGTCCTCAGGATGTCCTCAGGATGTCCTCAGGCATATGTGGGATGATACCTGTGAAATTGGAGCAGTGGTGTCACCTGTTGGAAGTTCATCCAACCACATTGACTTCAACGTCTCACCTCCTCTGATTCTGCTGCTGCTCTGATCCCAGCCCATAGTCCTTCCAGGTGTGCGTACGTGCGTGAGTGTGAGTGTGTGTATGTGTGTTTACCAGTGCTCGTTTTCTGGGGTCCCAGAAGGTCACATCCCCACCTAGGGAAGGATGGCCAAACATTTCCTAGGAGCTTAGGTTCTCTACTTTCTAAAGCAATCCCTACAGAGGGATTGGAGTTGGGGCCTAGTAGGACAGAACTCTCTTTTACGTAGACTTTGTCAGTAGTGTGCCACGAGCCATTCCCTGCCTTTCCACTGGGTACATACAATGGGGACAGGGTGGCACTCAGTGGGTTGCCCTGGCCTGGGGGTCCTCCTCAGGGAAGAACGTGCTGGGATGTCTTCTGTGACGCTCCTCTTCAGCCTCACCCCCACGCCACCTCCATGTCTGCACCCAGTGACAGTAACACACCCTTTTCCAGACCCCCTTCGAAATCCTGGGTCAAATCCAGGACCCCATTTTGAGGACATGAAGTTGGGGTCATGCCTGGTTCTGACTTTCTACCCGTCTGTGATTCTGGGCAAGGCACTGACCCTATCAGGGTCTTCACTTTCTCCTCCCCTCAGTGGCTCCCTGGGATCCCCACATCCTGTCAACACATCCTTGTGGATTTCCTTCCTGGAGTGAGGTATGGACGTAGTGTTTGATTTCTGTTGCAAAGAAGATGGCACCGTGGCCCCAGACCAAACAAGTTTAGGTGATAAAATTTGCATGGCATGGCCACATGCTCACTGTCACTCTCTGTGTTGTCTCTCAGCTCCTCACAGTGGGGACCAACCTCCGTGTTGAGTCGTGACATGGACAGGTACACACAGCCTAGCCCTGAGAGACAACAACAGACAGGGAAGAACTAAGGCACTCGATGTGGACTGAATCCTGCCACCACCCTGAAGTGGGCTCAGGGGTTGAGTGAAGCAGGTTCTGTCTGAGTGATGACAGCAGCCCCAACCTCCTGAGAGGCTCTGGAAGGAGCCCTCAGCTGAGCCCTGCTGAATTCCTGGTCCCCTGGGCCTGTGAGGTGGGAAGTTTATGGGGAAGCCACTAAGGGTGGGGGAATATTGTCCCACGGCACTAGAGCAGAGTAGTCACAACGTCCTCCTGCCCCCGGCGCTGCTCCTCCTCACCCTCCCTCTCTGCTGTCCTCCGCAGCTCTTTCAGATCTCCCTGGTCTCCTTTCACACGTCCCCTCTGAAACAATGGCCTCTGCCTCCGAGTGTCTGCCCCACTGTGCCTTCTGCCGGGATACATTTTCTCGGACTTGAGCAGGGCTGACTCGTCTTGCACTGCGGCAAGTAATATTAACGTTTCCTCAGCACAGCCTTGTCAGACCCTCCCCTGGTGGAGCTCAGGACCCACTTGTTGCACCTTGAATTTTCCATGGAGTCCTTGCTCATGTCATTCCCATTTTTGTTTCATGTTCTTTCCATCTTCCTGGCTAGTCCTTGAACTCCTAGAGGGAAGATGTGGCTGCCTTACCAGCACTGGCACTATGTGAATGCTCAGATGCTCATTCCCGGGGGCTGACTGAGGAGGTAAAGGGATCCCACCCACCAATTAGCAGCTCAGTCATTGTAGCCTAATTTACCTGGGTCATTTTGCAATACTTATTTTATCGTATATCTGTGGAGTCCACTCTAGTCGTAATTTGGGGCGTGAAATCACACTCCAAGATCAAGAGTCTCATGCCCTACTGACTGAAACAGCCAATTTTCATGGAACTAGCCTGATGTCTAAATTACCTTGCGGGTTAACATTTCGTACGTGTATTAGGTTATGCTGAATTACCAGAGAACGCGCCACATTTCAGAAAGCATGTCCCCATAGATTTCCTCACATGACAGAGCTGGGTGTGTGTTTAGATTGGAGACTAAAGTCCTTCATGTGGTCACTGAGGACCCCAGAGTTCCTCCATTTTGTCCCTTCTCCCTCCCGAGGATATCAGGTACTTGCACAACCAGCAGCACAAGGGGCGATCAAGGGGAAAGAGAACAAGGAAATGCACCTGGGAGCATGTTATCAGCCTGGTCTAGAGTGCCTAAAATATCCACCTTTTCACTCATTCCTTGCTTTCAAGGCAAGGATTTTTAAGTAGTGATCTGTGAGAACCTATGTCCCACAAACCATAGAAAATGCATCCCTAGATATGCACCACAAAACATACGAAGGTAATTCCTGAGCTGAAGGAAAATATTCTCCCTCCGGGACACGTTGTATGAAGGCAACAAGAAGAGTAAACATCTATGTGTGTGTTTGTGTGCGATCTCTACATATTAATGAATATGACGTTTTATAGCTATCCCTGAATATCTTTAAGAAGTCAAGGATCATTGACTTTTAAATAGAAGAATTAGGAAAACAATAAGTAAAAAATTGTAATTAGTGAGCTTACAGACATATAGTATTAAGATATATGAGAGTATCGGGGCGCCGGGGTGGCTCAGTGGGTTGAGTGTCCACCGCCTTGTCAGATCATGATCTCACGGTTCGTGGGTTCGAGCCCCGCATCGGGCTCTGTGCTGACAGGCTGTTTCCGATTCTGTGTCTCCCTCTGTCTCTGCCCCTCCCCCACTCACGCTTTGTCTCCCTCTCTCTCAAAAAGAACCATTCAAAAACATTTAAAGAAATTCCATTAAGATCTAGGCCAGTAGGAAGTAAACGACTTGTGGTTGAGAAGTCAATGAAGGGCCTCCTACGATGGATTGTTTTCAAGTACGAAAACGCTCATAAGCCACATGACTGCAAGTATAGTGTGAATATTGAAACTGCAGCCCAGTTCGCCAGTTAAATGGAAAGAATTCCATATATCTGTGTTCAGTTACACTTCGCCATCCAGAGCAGGGTCTGGTACACCTTGCACGTTCAGTCGATGCTTGCTGCACAATCGCATGGGTGATGGCCTGTCTCTCTCACCAAAAGAAAGAAACGTTGAAACGCAATGAAACCCAAGAAAAGAAAAATGGCACGGAGGAGTTGGGATCTGAGGCACACTGTGAAGAAAACATGGGGGTTGGGAGGTAGTGGAGGTGGACAGGCGGTTCCACAGAGTTGAAGGACATGCCACAGTCAGCGGTGGCAGGGTGGACTTGAGGGTGGGACCGCTGGGGGTGCAGTCCAGGTAGGGCCATGGGAAGGGCATGCAGAGCTGAAAAGCACCGGCCTTTCAAGGAGAAGGGAGGTGGAAGGAGTCTCGAGTACCCAGTGTGTCTCCCTGTCCCTTAGGGCTGCCCTTGCGGTCATGGGTCACAAGCGAGGAGGGTGCACAGCTGCAGATAGATGTCAACGGTTGGTGGCAACGTGAGGCAGAGTGAAGAACAAACACAGAGGCCTAGGATGCAAGAGGGAGCACTAGTTCACGTCGAGGCACCTCCCTGGGAAACCTGCTTTGCAGTAAGCCTCCTGGGTTTCTTGAGGAGAGAAAGGGAGTTGTCCACTTTGGAGGAGGCACCTGCTAGTCCCTGTCCCACTGGCCTGGTCTCTGGAGCCCTCTGCCTGGCTCCTGGGTGTCAGGCTGGCGGGTAGGCGGTCAGAGCATCTGGTGGGCCCAGCGAGGTGCAGTGATGCAGACCCTGTCGCCCAGGAGCTGTGCCCCCTGAGGGGGGGCGGGGGTGGGGGGATGGGGGGATGGGGCGGCCTGGATCGCTGGATCAAGCAGGTGTGCGGGAGGGCACGCACAAGTGTGCGCATGCGCTTGGGCCAGGGGCGGAGCCCGTTGAGGGGCACAGGTGAGGCTGTAGTGATGTTCTGTATCCTGGCTCCCAGCCTGTCTGCCGCCCCAGGCCCCCAAGTGTCTGTGCCAGTCAGGGGCTGACGCCCCCCACCCCGCCTCCCCCGACCGGGGACATGCTGCTGCCTGTCGCCTGTGACCCAGTAACCTTGGCTGTTGCCCTAGGGATAGCCCTATCGCTAACGGTAGCGCTCGCGCCCCCCACGCGGTTAAGACTGGGAGCCATGAGCCTCCAGCCTAGTAGGGTGGTGGCCCAGCTGCTCCTGCTGCTCCTGGACCAGAGGCCAGGGCGCGCGACACGCTCCCGGGTCCCCTCGGTTTTGGTTGCTCTGCTGGAGTGCCAGCCCTTGCAGGGGCAGAGCGCGATGCGATGCCCCGCCCCCCACGCCCCCGAAAGACCATCTGGGAGAAGCCTAAAGCTGCAGCAGCTGAGACCCACAGCCTCCCTCCAGGACCTGCCTCAGTCGCAGTCTGCCAAGGTAGGGATCCTAGTGACAAGGTCCCATGTGGCCTTCCACCCTGCCCCTCTCTGTCTTCCCCTTCCATGACCACCCCCCCCCCTCACTCGTGCTCCGGGTTCTTCTTGGGCTCCTTTGCGGCTGCAGTCTGGAGGACTCAGGAGTGAGCTTTCTGAGTTGGACCCGGGTTCCCTGGAGGAGGAGGCCCCAGATCCATTAGGGGTTTAGGCTCCGGTGGTGGGGAGTGGCTCAGGTCGGGGGTTGGGGGGGGCGACCTGAGTGCCATGGAGGTCTGACTGGGTTGGTGGTTGGAGGGTGGAGATGGGAAGGAACGAACGAAAGAACGAACAAAGGAAGGAAGGAAAGCGTGGACCTGCGGTTGTGGGAAAATATCAAGGCAGGGCCAGGGAAGTCGCAGCCATGAGCAGGAGGAATCATTCCTGCCTGTGAAAATGAAGTACAAGGGACCTGAGATTCCAGAGAAACATTCCAGGGAGAGTCAGGGTGGTGGGCCTGATTTGCTGGAGGCCAGCAGGGGACGGTGTTGAAGGGATTGAGAGTGGAAGCAGCAGGTGAACACAGGCCTCCTGCCTCCCCCCTCCACACCTGCTCTCCTGGCCTGCCCAGCGCCGCCCCGCCCCGCCCCGCCCCGCCCTGCCCCGCCCCGCCCCTGGTGGCAGAGTTGTACCCTCTGATGGGGAGGGCGAGATCTCACCCCGCTTGTGGCGAAAGGGGGTCCTCTATCGTGGGAGTCAATGGGACTACAGGCTAGGGGTCTGGATTAGGGCAAGTGCAACTCCCTGTTGAGCTCTTCATTTCTGAAGGCAATTTGCATTCAATCAATGAACTCGTAGCCAGTGAGCCAGGAAGAAGTGGCGCTTGTGTGTTTTAGAGGGTGGTGCAGACTCTTTCCTACATGGACGTGTGTGCTGAAGAGAACTGGGTGTTGTGGATGGAATTCAAAGTCATCTTTTTGGGACATGTTGGGTGGGAACGTCTTCTTCGCACTCTGGCGAGGAAGGTGGATGGAAAAGCTCCTTGTCCAAGGCAGACTGGTGGGTTTTGTTGTTCCTATCCGTGGGGCGTGGTGCTTCCTGTTTTCCGTGGAGCGCCTCCTGTCTTGCCTTTTTCCGTGTTACAAGAGTTTCAGACCTTATGAATCACATCTCCTCCAGGATTCACCAGGCAGCATGAGGGAGAAATGACTCTGAGCCCACCGGGTCTCTAGAAACCAGTGCATTTGTACCTGAGCAGACCGTGCTGGTCTCTCAGCCTCCTTTGGAAATGAGGTCTTGGGCACATGGTCTTTCATTGCATGGGTTCCAGCTCTGTCAGGTTGTTGGCATTTGTGTTTGTGCATCTGTGTATGTGTCTGCGATGCCGTGTCCTGTATTTAGTCCGGACCCCAACAGTGTCCCAGTCCTTTCCAGAGACACAGTTTTGTTGCATAGGAAATTCTCATTTCAATAGTGTGTCCCAATGCTGTTACAACGGATGAAAACTTCCTGCAGGCACCACCGTGACCTCACCAAAAGCAAAAGTCTAAGAACTGAGGCTTTCCCAAACTTACATATCAAGCTGACTGGTGCTTTATGTTTTCAGTAAGATGGTGTGGTGTAGGCCACTTTGAGCAGCTGAGGCTCCTAGGCATCTGTTTTGTCCTCGGGAGGTGAGTTGTCTCTGTCAGCATTTCGGGAGATTATGATTCTCTTGAAGATCATTATTTTCTTGATTACCATGATTACTATATTCTGCATAACCCATCGCATGGAATTTGATAAGGAACTCGATACCTGAAACCTTTTCGTCACCAAACGCTCACTACAACAAGGAGAAAAACAATCACTTTTGTGCAATGGACAATACACTTTACCTTTATTGTACTGTTTTAGTGGTTTGTACATATGTTTAGAGTAATGAAAGTGTCCACGTAGATCTAAGGAGTTTTTTGTGACATCAGAAACCACAAAAATAATGGAAAATCTAAGTTACCTAGTAATGTAAGCACTCTGTCCTTTTGGATACGAAATCTTAGGTAAAGTACTCACCTTGCAAAAACTGCCAAGACCTGATAATTCGTTACTATTCACGTAGGTCTAGTGAATGGAAGGGACTGAACTAAGGTCTCTGAAATAGAGGAAGCTAGAATTTGAGATATTGAGTCACCTTTACTCTGTCTTTCCCTGTTGACAAGGTCTTTTTTTATTCAGTGATGTCTCTTGACCATTAACCTATTTCCCTCCTTGCTGCTCCCCCCCGCACCTTTGCAATCATCTTTATGTATTTATGGATGGGCTTGTTTCATTCTGTTTTGAGGATTTTTGTTTTTTGTTTTCTTAGTTTTTGTTTCAGATTCCCCATATATGTGCGAGCATTCTGTATGTGTTTTTCTCCGTGTGAGTTCTTTCATTTGGCATAATGCCCTCCAGGCTATTATAAAACACCGTGGCATAATAACAGGTGTGAAGGTATTTTCGGGAGTTAGTGATCTCCTGTGTTCTGAGTTGTACCTAGGGGGGTAATTGAGGGACGTTGCTGGATGATATGGATGTTCTCCTCTGAATTGTGTGAGGAAACTTTACATTGTTTGCGACTGCCTCTGCACCAAGTTCCAATGCCACCAACAGGGCCCAATGATTCGCTTTCTTCCATAGTGTCCCGACGCTTGTGTTTTCTTGTCTTTTTGAAAATACCGTTCAGACAGGTTTCAGGTGATATCTCTTTGGCGCTGGACTTTCATTTCCCTCATGTGGAGTGACATGGAACTTCTCTTCATGTATGTGGTGGCCATCTGTATGTCTTCATTGGAAGAATGCCTCTTCGGGACTCTGCCGGGTCCGTCATTGCTCTTTGCTTTTGCATTGTTGCGCTGTAGGAGATGTTGATATCTTTTGTGATTTAACCCTTGACCATATATGTAGTTTGCAAGTATTTTCTCCCATTCACTAGTTGCCTTTCCATTCTGTGGAAGATATTGTTGCTGGGCAGAACTTGCTTTATTAGTTTCACGTAGTCCCACTTGTTTAGTTTTCCTTTGTAGCTTTGGCTTCTGGTGTCAAATCCCAAAACTCAAGTCAAGACTGAGATCCAAACCTTCTCGTGGGTTTGGCATTTGGCTTTGTCCAGCAAAGTCAAGGACAGCAGAAAGGGTTGCTTCAGACCCCATGGAAATAAAAGAGAGGTGACAGGTAGTTTAAGGGACGTCTCCGCAAGCTGCTCTCAGGCTCCCACATTCATTAAGCCTACAAACGATGTACAACACGTCAGCGGGCCACATGCTAGAAAGAACGTATTGAAGACATGGTGCGAACCACATCGAGACAGGATAAAATATTCCATGTGAGAACGTGGTCCAAGGACTTGGTGAGCCCATGCAGAACCCAACCCCTAGATACACACGCACTAGATCAGCCAAGTCTCGCCTGCCCCCCAGATACACACCAACTAGGTAAGTGAGCTGCTGCAACTGTTTGCAGGAAGGCCAGAGAGCAGTGATCTGCTCTGCAAAGCGTTCCCTATAATCTCCCAACTCAGGACATCGTTGTGCGATTTCCCACACCTCCTGCCCAAGGTCTTATCCAGGACTTTCTGGTTTCAGGTCTCAAGTCTGTAATACATTTTAACTTCGTTTCTGTGTGTGATGCTAAATAGGTGTCAAGTTGTTTTTCCATGCCTGTTGTTTTTCTGTGCCCAGTGATTCTGGGCACCACCTATTGAGGAGACTGCCTTTGCCTGAGGTTATACTCTTGGTTCTTTGGTTGTCAAATAATTGGTTACATATGTGTGGGTTTCTTCCTGGGCCTTCATTTCTGGTCCAGTGACCTCTGTGTCTGCTTTTACCCCAATAGTGTACGGCTTGGGTTATTGTAGCTTTGATATCTAGTTTCAAATCAGAAAGCATGGTGCTTCCAGCTGTTTTCTTCCTTCTCACAATGACTTTGGTATTCAGAGCCTTTTGTGCTTCTGTCCACCTTGAAGGATGATTCTAGTTTTGGGAACGTGCTTCAAGTTTGAAAGGATTGCACCTAGGGAATGTGTAGATGGCTCTAAGTAGTGTGGACATTTTGAGAATGTTAATTCTTTGGATCCACTAGCATAGAATGTCTTTCTGCTTATTTCTGTCTGTTCAAATTCTTTCTCCACTGATTTCTGGTTTTCAGTAAAGAGGTCTTTCATCTTATTGGTTAAATTCATTCTTTTCTTTTTGAATTTTTTTATGTTTATTTATTCTTGACACAGAGAGGTACTTGGAAAAACACACACATACACACACAGAAAGAGAGAGAGAGAGCACGTTTATGAGTGGGGAAAGTTGAGAGAAAGGGAGACACAGAATCTGAAGCAGGCTCCAGACTCTGAGCTGTCAGCACAGAGCCCATCAGAAGTCTCAGAACACAAGTCATGAGGTCACGACCTGAGCCAAAGTCAGATGCTTCACTGACTGTGACACCCAGGGGCCTGTAGGGTGATTTGTTGTCAAGTATTTTCTTCCTTTGGAGTTACTTTAAATTATTTTCTTAATTTCTCGCTCTGATAGTTTGTGATTCATGTACAGAAATGAAGCACATTATGGAAAACGACATACATATCTTACATGACTGAAATCATTTATTAGGTCTACTAGTAATGTTGTAGAGTCACTGCGGTCTCTCTAGAGCATATCATGCACTCCCAGTAAGGGAAAAAGTATCTGGGAATATAGGATGATGTGATCGAAAATAGATGAGAGTGAGCAGGTATATGGAGTGAGAGTGTGCAAATTTTCTGAAATGTTTTGTGGTTGATATAATCCAACAAGTCCATAAATAAGGTATGTTTGGATATATGTTTTCTTTCAACCAGAACCAGAGAGCTGTAACATAAATATATGGTTCCCAACACATTGCCACAACACGCTCTGTGCATCTTGGGAGCTGGCCACCTTGTCTCTCTTTTGTGTCCTGGAACCCAGTGCCTGACTCTACCGCTCAGTGAATTCATCTCAGAATACTGCAGTTAGGAAGAGACCTACATTTTTACATAGACTTCCTGAAAGGTACCTCAAAAGCATTGGATTTTACAGAGTTGTGTCTGATCTGCCTGGAATCCTCTGAGGATGTGTCAGTTGGAATGGCACTTTCTTTGCTGGGAGATCAGGGAGCCCAGCAGTATTCCTGTGTGTCTTGTGGTCGGTCACCAGAGGGTGCTGTGTGGCTGCTCATGACAGGGACACTGCTCCCCAAAGATGAGGCTGGCAGGTGCCGGGCGCCACTGCTGGAGGAGCCTGAAGGGTGGAGGGGCTTGACTCGGTATCAAAGCCTGACTGAGTCTCCATCCTACAGTCTCCCTGCGCTCCTGATGTGCTGTGTAAAGGACTCTCTTGCTTGCCGAGGTGCAAGTGGTTCTTGCTGTTGGCCCTGAATCCTCAGGGTGAACCCATTCAGGTCCTGGTCTTTAACTCATTGACCTGACCTGCACTTGAGGTACTTTCCTGAGAGTAAGCGACCCAGCCTGGGAGGAGGGCCAGGAGGCAGACAGCAGTGGCCCAGCCTGCATCCTCCACTGACCTGAAAGCAGGGACTAGCTGCTCTTCTGAGAAGCAGAGCTATGGACCAGGAGGCACACAGGCCACTGGGGTTTGTCATGGGATGGGGCCTGGATGAGGGTGTTCTAGGACATGGGGAGGGATGCTGTGCAGGAGGTCAGAATGAGGGAGTGTGGTTTCTTCCCTGCCCCATGGGTCACTCCTAGGTACCCTGATGGCCTCAGTGCTGGCTTGTCCTCCTGATTCTTCAGGGATCCACTCAGTCCCGGGGGTCCCTGATTTTCACATATGAACGCAACAAAGAGTCTGTAGATGTTGGAAACTGGAGGCAGCCCCCGAAAAATGCCAGAAATTATGTCCCCAAAGTTGTGCTAGGTGTACACGCCTGAAGAAAGAGAGAGTTCCGGTACACATGTGCCCTTGTGTTCAATGATGAGAGTCAAAATATTGGAATTGGCCCAGTCATTCAGCTTCTGGAGACGCAGAGAAAGGATGATGTGTGGCCCCTGAGAATGCAGAAGGGGACAGGACTGTGCCTGTCCACTGTGGGCACATTCCGTAATACAAGACCATAGTCCTGGATGGATGCCCAACCTGCACACCACTCGTAGACACAAACACAGACACCTGCTGCACTGAAAGCTAAAGGACCGTGAAGATGACACCATGTCTTAGGGGCTATTATTTTCAAAGAATGTATATTTTTTCTCCGTCTGTATTTGTTGTTTCCTCTTTATTTATTTGGAAAGAGCAAGAAGGAGAATCCTGACCAGGGCTTCAAGCTGTCATTGCAGAGCCTGACTTGGGACTTGATCTCAAGAACCATGAGATCATGACCTGAGCCATATTCCACTCAGAACTCGACTGTTTGAGCCACCTTCGTGCCTGTCCTCATTATTTAAATCTTTCCTTTTACTAAATAAACATCACCTGTTGAAAACCTTTAACAAGTTTACACTTTATTGCCTAATAGATAGCATAAATGGAATATTGACTGATACATTTGGGTATTTTTATAATATGCACATTAGACCAATATCCCCATGGCCTGTCCAGGAAAATGAAAGATTTTCAAGGTATTCGCTCTGGTCCAGACATTTCTCTTCTGGCTTCTGCTCTTGTGTCAAACCTCAAAGGGTCCCCATGGCAGACAATGAAGATATTTCAAGTAGGGGCCTTCACCTAATCTTTGTTCTTTGTTCTTTGATAAATGTCCATATCATAGAAATTCCAGAAGAAATTCAGAGAAAAAGGGGCTGAGGGTGTACTTGAACAAATAATAGCTGAGAACTTCTCCAATCTGGGGAAAAAACATGCATTGAAATCCAAGAGGTACAGAGAACTCCCTTCAGACATAACTTGAATCGATCTTCTGCACGACATATCATAGTGAAAGTGGAAAAAGAAGGATAAAGAGAATCCTGCAAGCAGCTAGGGATAAATGGGCCCTAACGTACAAAGGTCAACACAGAAGGGTAGTAGCAGACCTATCTATTGAAACTTGGCAGTCCAGAAAGGAATGGCAGAAAGTCTTCAATGTGATGAACAGGAAAAATCTGCAGCCGAGAATCCTTTATCCAGCAAGCCTGTCATTCAGAATAGAAGGAGAGATAAAGGTCTTCGCAAACATACAAAAACTGAAAAATTCATCACCACTAAACCATCCCTACGAGAGATCCTAAGGGGGATTCTGTGAGGGAAATGTTGCAAGGACCACAAAGTACCAGAGACACCACTACAAGCATGAAAGCGACAGATGTCACAATGACTCTAAACCCATATCTTTCAGCAATAACACTGAATGTAAATGGACTAAATGCTCCAACCAAAAGACATAGGGTATCAGAATGGATAAAAGAAAACAAGACCCATCTATTTGCTGTCTACAAGAGATTCACTTTAGACCTAAGGACACCTTCAGATTGAACGTGAGGGGATGGAGAACTATCATGCTACTGGAAGTCAAAAGAAAGCTGGAGTAGCCATACTTTTATCAGACAAACTAGTCTTTACATTAAAGGCTGTATCAAGAGATGAGGAAGGACATTATATAATAATTACAGGGTCTATCCATCAGGACGTTCTAACAATTAAAAATGTCTATGCGGCAAATATGGAAGTCCCCAAATATATACAACAATTAATCACGAACATAAGCAACCTCATTGATAAGAATGTGGTCATTGCAGGGGCTTTCATACTCCACTGACAACGTTGGATAGATCATCTAGACACAGGATCATTAAAGAAACAAGGGCCCTGAATGATACATTGGATCAGATGGACTTGACAGATCTATTTAGCACTCTGCATCCCAAAGCAACAGAATATACTTTCTTCTCGACTGCACATGGAACATTCTCCAAGATAGATCACACACTGGGTCACAAAACAGCCCTTCATAAGTATAAAAGAACTGAGGTCATACCATGCACACTTTCAGACCACAATGCTATGAAACTTGCAATCAACCACAGGAAAAAGTCTGGCAAACCTTCAAAAGCATGGAGGTGAAAGAACACCCTCCTAAAGAATGAGTGGGTTAACCAGGCAATTAGAGAAGAAATTAAAAAATATATGGAAACAAATGAAGATGAAAATACAACAATCCAAACTCTATGGGATGCAGCGAAGGCAGTCCTGAGAGGAAAACACATTGCAATCCAGGCCTATCTCAAGAAACAAGGAAAATCCCAAATACAAACTCTAACAGCACACCTAAAGGAAACAGAAGCAGAACAGCAAAGGCACACCAAACCCAGCAGAAGAAGAGAAATAATAAAGATCAGAGCAGATATAAACAATAGGAAAAAAAAAAAACCCCACAACTGTAGAGCAGATCAATGAAACCAAGAGCTGTTTTTTGTTTGTTATTTTTTTTTTTGAAAAAAAATAAACAAAATTGATAAACTTCCAGCCAGGCTTCTGGAAAAGAAAAGGGAGATGACCCAAATAAATAAAATAATGAATGAAAATGGAATTATTACAACCAATCCCTCATAAATACAAGGAATTTATCAGGGAAACCTATGAAACATTATATGGCAACAAACTGGACAACCTGGAAGAAACGGACAAATTCCTAAGCACCCACACACTTTCAAAACTCAAACAGGAAGAAACAGAAAACATGAACAGACCCATAACCAGCAAAGACATTTAATCAGTTAAAAAATATCTCCCAACAAATCAGAGTCCAGGACCAGATGGCTTTCCAGGGGAATTCAACCAGGCATTTTTTTTTTCATGTGACATTTATTGTCAAATTGGTTTCCATACGACACCCAGTGCTCATCCCAACAGGTACCGTCCTCAGTACCCATCACCCACCCTCCCCACCCTCCCACCCCCATCAACCCTCAATTTCTTCCCAGTTTTTAAGAGTCTCTTATGGTTTGGCTCCCTCCCTTTCTGTTTTTTTCTTTCCCCTGCCCCATGGTCTTCTATTCAGTTTCTCAGGCATACACATTTTCAGTAAAATAGTTGACTGAATCCAAGACTGCATTACAAAACTAAACTGAGATCAATTAGTATTTATCCCAGAAATGCAAAGATGTTTTTTTTGTAATTTATTTTTTAATATGAAATTTATTGTCAAATTGGTTTCCATACAACACCCAGTGCTCATCCCAACAGGTGCCCTCCTCAATACCCATCACCAGGCATGTAAAGCAGAGATAATATCTATCGTTCTCAAGCTGTTCCAGAAAATAGAAAGGGAGGGAAAACTTCCAGACCCATTCTATGAAGCCAGCATTACTTTGAACCCAAACGAGGCAGAGACCTAGCAAAAACAGAGAACTACAGGCCAATATCCCTGATGAATAGGGATGCAGAAATTCTCAACAAGATACTAGCAAATCGAATTCAACAGCATGGAAAAAGAATTATTCACCATGATCAAGTGGGATTCATTCCTGGGCTGCAGGGCTCGTTCGATGTTCCCAAGTCAATCAGTGTGATACATCACATTAACAAAAGAAAAGATAAGACCATATGATCCTGTCAATCGATGCGGAAAAAGCATTTGATGAAATTCCGCATCCTTTCTTAATCAAAACCGTCAAGAAAGTTGGGATAGAAGGAACATACTTAAACATCACAAAAGCCATTTATGAAAAGCCCACAGCTAATATCATCCTCAATGGGGAAAACCTGAGAGCTTTCCACCTGAGATCAGGAACACGACAGGGATGTCCACTGTCACCAGTGTTGTTTAACATAGTGTTGGAAGTTCTAGCATCAGCAGTCAGACAACAAAAGGAAATCAAAGGCATCCAAATTGGCAAAGATGAAGTGAAGCTTTCGCTTTTTGCAGATGCCATGATATTATACATGGAAAACCCAAGAGACTCCACCAAAAGTCTGCTAGAACTGATACATGAATTCAGCAAAGTCGCAGGATACAAAATTAATGTACAGAAATCAGTTGCATTCTCATACACTTGTGTGAAGCCACAGAAAAACAAAGAAAGAAACCGATCTCATTCACAACTGCACCAAGAATCCTAAAATACCTAGGAATAAACCTAACGAAAGATGTAAAAGATCTGTATGCTGAAACTATAGACAGCTTATGAAGGAAATTGAAGAAGATACAAAGAAATGGAAAAATACTCTGTGCCCGTGGATTGGAAGAATTAATATTGTTAAAATGTCAATACTACCCAAAGCAATCGACACATTCAACGCAATCCCAATCAAAACGGCGCCAGCATTCCTCTCAAAGCTAGAACAAGCAATCGTAAAATGTGTATGGAACCACAAAAGACCCCGAATAGCCAAAGTAATGTTGAAAAGGAAAACCAAAGCAGGAGGCATCACAATCCCAGACTTTAGCCTCGACTACAAAGCTGGCATCCTCAAGACAGCATGGTATTGGCCCCAAAACAGACACATAGACCAATGGAATAGAATAGAAACCCCAGGGTGAGACCTACAAAAGTATGGCCAACTAATCTTTGACAAGGCAGGAAAGAATATCCAATGGAAAGAAGACAATCTCTTTAAGAAATGGGGCTAGGAGAACTGGACAGCAACATGCAGAAGAATGAAACTCGACCAACTAGACCACTTTCTTACACCATTCCCAAAACTAAACTCAAAATGGATGAAGGACCTGAATGTGAGACAGGAAACCATCAAAACCCTAGAGGCGAAAGCAGGAAAAAACCTCTCTGACCTCAACTGCAGCAGTTTCTTGCTGGACGCATCTCCAAAGGCAAGGGAATTCAAAGCAAAAATGAACTATTGGGACCTCATGAAGCTAAAAAGCTTCGGCACTGCCAAGGAAACAATCAACAAAACTAAAAGGCAACTGATGGAATGGGAAAAGATATTTGTAAATGACATATCGGATAAAGGGCTAGTATCCAAGATCTATGAAGAACTCACCAAATTCCACACCCCAAAAACAAAGAATCCAGTGAAGAAAGGGGCAGAAGACATGAATAGACACTTTTCTAAAGAAGACATCCAGATGGCCAACAGGCACATGGAAAGATGCTCAACGTCGCTCCCCATCAGGGAAATACAAATCAAAACCACACTCAGATACCACCTTACGCCGGTCAGAGTGGCTAAAATGAACAAATCGGGAGACGATAGATGCTGGCAAGGATGTGGAGAAAGGGAACCCTCTTGCACTGTTGGTGGGAATGCAAACTGGTGCAGCCGCTCTGGAAAACAGTGTGGAGGTTCCTCAAACAATTAAAGATGGATCTACCCTATGACCCACAATAACACTGCTAGGAATTTACCCAAGGGATACAGGAGTGCTGATGCCTAGGGGCACTTGTACCCCCATGTTTATAGCGGCACTTTCAACAATAGCCAAATTATGGAAAGAGCCCAAATGTCCATCAACTGACGAATGGATGGAGAAGTTGTAGCTTATATGTACAATGGAATACTACTTGGCAATGCGAAAGAAGGAAATCGGGCCTTTTGTAGCAACGTGGATGGAGCTGCAGAGTGTTCTGCTAAGTGAAAGAAGTCAGGCAGAGAAAGACAGATACCATATGTTTCCACTCCTATGTGGATCCTGAGAAATTCCACAGAAGACCTGGGGGAGGAGAAGGGGGAAAACCATCATTGACTCTTAAAAACTGAGAATAAACTGTGGGTTGATGGGGGGTGGGAGGGAGGGGAGGGTGGGTGATGAGCATTGAGGAGGGCACCTGATGGGATGAGCACTGGGTGTTGTGTGGAAACCAATTTGACAATACACTTCATACTAAAAAAAAAAAAAAAAAGAATTAAGAAAAAGAAACAAAAGCTGGACTTGGCTGCAGCTCATAGTCTCCAGGTAGAATTCCTGAGGCTTCCAGATTGTCATCCTCCTACAGGTCTCTCAAGGACTTTATTTAACGTTTTACCACTAGAGCTTGGCCCCGGTTAGTGTCACTTTCCCTGATAGCCATAAACACTTCCCCAGATAGATGCTAGCAATTACCTCTCAAGCCTATGGCCTACTGATACACATCGGAAGGGTTTCAAGACTGATGTTTTCATAGCCAGTAGTAAACAACCTTATCTTAGCAGCAGCTAGCTCCTCCTGGTCCTGAAAGTGCTACTTCTAAATTCCTTAGAGACTTGCATTACCCTTAGCCCCCACTAAGTAGAAAGTATGGAATCAGTCACTTTCTCACTAAACACACAAGTGCAGCTCTTCCTACCCATGGGTTCTAGCTCCATCCTGTAATAGAAGCACGTTGTTGCACCGAAAATGGCTCAAAATTCTGTCTTGACTGTTTGCTCTCAGCCCACATCACACCAGCAATGCTACATATTAGCTCCTGGTGCATTGATCTGTTCCTTTGTTTGTTTACTTTGAATTTTGTTTATTTCTGCTCTGCTCTTCATTATTTCCTTCCTTCTAATGGTTTTGGGTTTTGTTGTTCTTTTTCTAGCTCCTTTAGATGTAAGGTTACATTGTTTATGAGGGAGTTTTTCTTGCTTTGTGAGGAAGTGTATTGCTATAAACTTCTATCTGAGAACACTTTTGTGGCATCCCAAAGATACTACCTATGTCAGATACTACATACTTAGATTCTTTGTTCTCGAAAGGTTTGAAAGCATTGCTTCTACTTGGATGATAGATGATCATAGTAAAGTGAGTCATGTGTTGCAGAGAAGTAGGAAAGCTTGTTTCAGGGCACCCATTTAGAGATGGAATTCCTGGCTGGGTGTGAGATTCAGTGGACTATACGCTGATCTGGTCACGCATTTTGATGCATTCAATCTCAATGACTTCATGAAGCCATCTTATAAATTCAGTAGGGAAGACAGACGATCTTGTTTTAGAAATAAGACAGCTGAGGTGCAGACTGACTGGCACTATGGCTGATAAGTGGCAGTCAGCTTGAGAACCCAGCTATGTTCTGATTCGTCTTTCCTCAGTGGGATGAATCCACCCTTATCCCTTGATGCGGGTGTGTTTTCCTAGTGGACCCTAACACAAATGCCTTCCTTCTGCCTCTCCCCATACCACGCATCCATTTGCTCACGAAGTCACTTCTGAGAGCCTTTGTTGGTAGACATTCAGTTGGCGGAACCGGCTCTCAATCCTGGGTGGTTTCTAGCAGGGATCTTCCTTTCCACCCACGGCCCTACGGTACCTGATCTTCAGTCCTACCATGAAGCTCTTGGATTGGTGTGCAAGCTGACTTAGACACCTGGGATTCAGTTAACAAGCATTTAGTGAAGGAAAGACTCGATGATGAAAATTCCCAGAACTTCTTAGTCCTCATTCAGTGTTTTCAGCTGACTCATGAAATATGTCATTCTGTGTTCTTCCAATTATCCAGCTGTAAAAAGGAATAATACCCCATTCTAACGTAGGGAAGTATTATCTCTGTGTATTATGATATAATATTTCTTATACAAGAAAGCTGTTGTAAAAGTCCAGCTACCAAAAATAATGAAGAAGTTACCTGGATGTTTGCAAATGTCAAAAGCTTAAACTAGCTTCAAGTAGCGATAAATGAAACTATGTTTTAATGGCAGATAGCTCAGCTTCAAAAGTGTTTATCTCTTCTGCTTCAGGAAATGTGGCCACAAAATGTTCTGTTTGGTAAAGATTATTTTTATTTATTTTGAGAGGGGGGAGAGAGAAAGAGAGAGAGAGAGAGAGAGAGAGAGAGAGAGAGAGAGAGAGAATGAATGTGCAGAAGCAAGGGAGGGCAGAAAGAGAGAGAGAGAGAATCCCAAGCAGGCCCCACACTGTCAGCACGGAGCCCAACACGGGACTCCATTTCAGGAACTGTGAGATGATGCCGTGTGCTGAAATCAAGAGTCGGTTGCTTAACCGACTGAGCCACCCAGGTGCCCCCACAATAACATTTTCTGAAGAGAATGTTTTCTAAAGGAACAAATGGAGGTTGATACTTTTCAAACTAGGTTTTATTTGACTAGCTTAATGAAAAATGGTAAAAGGTGATTAGCAAATAACTGTGAACAAAAGTAATGACCAAGGAGGCCCCAGTGAGGTTACTGAAGATCTCAGCAAAAACACCAGAAATACCATTTTGAGATCAGAGGGAGAATGGGATGGAAATAGTGTCCTAACATCTGAGGGCATTGGGAGGGTGTGAAGAGGAGTGTGTTCTCCTCACAAGTTTCTTGTGAAGCTCTTCTAACTTCCCAGCTGTTTGCTGTGTCTGCTTCCTTCCGGCAAAAAAGTGATGTGTGCGTGCAGTGCCCTGATAGTCTTAGTCGATTTTTGTGGTCTGAGAAGAGTAGATTTTTTACAAATTCTTTTTCACTTAACCTTATTTTTCTCAACGTGAAAGAATTTTACATGATTCCAAAGTCAAACTGTGAATAAAAAAGTATACACAGAGAAATGTGCCATCACTCTCTCTCCCATCTCCTAACGCAGCCCCCATGGGGTAAGCGTTCTCATTAGTTTTTACTATACCTTTCCTGTAATTCGTTTAGTAAGAAATGAACCAAATGTAGAATTTTCCTTTTCCGTAACAAGGAGCATAGTGGATGCACACTTTTGCCTATTGTCTTTTGAGTAACGCCGCATCTTAGAAACCATTTCATACTGTTTCCGAGAGACCTCGGGACAAGAGACGTCTTGTTGGCCACGTTGTGTACATTTCTCGTCGTGTATTTTACCAGCCTGCTGTGAGTATCTGTGTCATTGCCGAGATTTTGCTATTAGAAATAAGGCCATGATCAATAAACCTTTGCATATTATGTTTCATATTTGTAGAGAGATAGTCCGTGGTTAAAGAGAAATACATTCATCGTTTTCCAGGCACTGCTAGATTTCCTTCCCAATCGTCATGTCTGATAGTGCCTGGGAGCTGTTCTGTACGTAACAGTTTGGTGCTTTTCGATACCCTGTCGTAGTTCTGAAGTTTCACACGTACCGCCATAGGTCCCATACACACATCTGTGCATGTCACAGGCCCCACCACACGGGCAGCTGAGTGTCGAGGGCAGAGAGAGCCTCCTTTCACAGAGTCTGTCAGGCTTAGAGAGAGAGCTGGGAGCAGGATCCTGATGTCTTGGTCTGGAGCTCTCTCTGCCACCCTGTAGTCATAGGGCAGTATGGGGAGAGCTGAGTGTCAAGTACTAAGAAAGTGTGCCTGTCTCCGATAGTGATGGAGAATAAAGAAGGAACATTTAACATGCCACCGGGAAGAACGCCCTGGTTGCTCAGCTTATAATGGAGGACTCTAGTGAAATAAATTGTAATTTAGGGCAGACACTTGAAATTTCTCTTTCTTGCCAAAATAAATTAATTTCTTCAGCTGTCTGAATTTCCTTTCTTAAACTGGACAGGAACTAACAGAGTCTAAATTAAACTCATTTTCCATTCATACAGCTGGGTCACTTTGGGCTGCCCGAGTGTGCTTCTGGGTGTCCTAAAGCACATTTAAACCACTCCCCCACCCCCGGTGTTTCACGCTGTTTTCATAACCCATCTGATTTAGCCAGTGTAACACATAATATTTGCTTTCGCCTCTCCACTCTAGAGTCAGGGTCTATTTCTGAAACGTCTTGAGAGCTATTCGGGAAGACTGTTGTGGGAAGGCATCGCCATACACCTGCTAGCACTGGGCAAGGCAGAGGGCAGATGGCGGGGGGTCAGGCTGGGGAGTTGGGTGAGACAGACCCTGCCTTGCCCAAAGAAAGCTTTGTTTTCGTGACGCCTTTCCCTGTGTTCCCACTGGTAGCTTTGCACTACTATTTGGGAGGTATTGTTTATACATAGGGTCCAATGAACTGGATCATGAATGTAGGGAGTTGTGAATTAAAAAAAAAATGGTACAACAAGCCGAAGAATTTTAGAAATATCTTGTTTAGGTCCAGGACAGTGTTTCTGCTTGGAGCTCTCACTGAGCACTTGGTGCCGTCGGCTTGCTCTCACTTGTTGGAGGCGTGTGAGGCAGTCTGTGCAACAGGGCAGCATTTGCACCTGCTGAGCCCCCCATAACGTCAAGTGTGACACTTCCTTGGAAAGCACTCGGGAAGCTCTTAGTGTCTTTCCTCATCACCCTCCCTGTTTCTCATCCCTGGGAATGAGGGCAGGGGGCAGTACTGATGCTGGCAAGTGAATCCTGCTTTACACAGTCTGCCAGATGTGGTTCCCCATGGGAGGAGCCATGATTTGAATATGCCTTTTGGAATATTCTGAACTAGAAAGATCTGGAAAGGTCAAAACTGTGGAAAATACCTTTCAAACACGAAAGTTGGGGAGAAATTGAAATATTTATAATATTTTAGGTCTAGCATATTTTAGATTTTGGAGTATCGTAATATGTGAATTTTAAATTTTGTTAACTTTATTTATTTATTTTGAGAGAGACAGTGAAGGGGGGGGCAGAGAGAGAGAGAGGGAGAGACAGACTCTCAAGTAGGCTCTGTGCTGATGTGGGGCTTGAAACCGCAAAACCGTGAGATGATAACCTGAGCCAAAACCAGAAGTTGGGCACTTAACCAACTGAGCCACCCAGGTGTCCCCATAGTGTGTGAATTTTTAAAAACAGATTGTCTTTAGTTTACTTCTGAATGAAATGGTCATGCCTGTATATGTAGGGAAGTAGAAAGCTAGAAGAATTACAGGCAAAGATTTGTTTTCCTATGTTTCTTCTTCCCTTTTAAGAAATATAAAGAAATAAAAAGTCATCGTAGAGGGTGAATCTCCCTCTGATTGATGGTCTCCACCAACCCTCTTTTCCCTGCTTTCCTCTGCTTTCCCTTGGATCCTGGGCCCAAGCAGGTGTGCCCAGGGCAGGTTCAGATCCGCGCATGCGCATGGCCAGGGGCGGAGCCCGGTGAGGGACACAGCTCAGGCTGCAGGGGTGCTGTGAGTCCTGGCTCCCAGCCCGCCTGCCGCCCCAAGCCCCCAAGAGTCTGGGCCAGCCAGGGGCTGACGCCCACCCCACCCCCCGACCGGGCACATGCTGCTGCCTGGCGCCTGTGACCCGGCAGCCATGGCATTGGCGGTAAGGGGTAGCGGTAGTGCTCGCGGGAACGCTCGCGGGGCCCTCGTGGAGAAGACAGGGACCCATGAGCCTCCAGCCTCAGAGGGTGGCAGCCCTACTGCTCCTGCTGCTCCTGGAGCCAGAGGCCAGGGCGCCGGACGCGCTTCCCGGGCGCCTCGGTCTTTGGCTGCGCTGGTGGGGTGCCAGCACAGGAAGGGGCAGAACGCCATGCGATGCGCGCCCCCCCCCCCCCGGGGCCCCCGAAAGACCATCTGGGAGAAGCCTAAAGGTGGAGCAGCTGAGACCCACAGCCTCCCTCCAGGACCTGCCTCAGTCACGGTGCTGCCAAGGTAGGGATCCTAGTGACAAGGTCCCACGTGGCCTTCCCCCCTGCCCCTCTCTGTCTTCCCCTTCCATGACCACCCCTGCCTCCCTCTGCTCCGGGCTTCTTCTTGGGATCCTTTGCGGCTGCGGTCTGGAGGACCCAGAGTGAGATTTTTGGGTTGGACCCGGGTCCCCTGGAGGAGGAGGGCCCCAGATGGAGTAGGGGGTTAGGCTCCGGCGGAGGGGAGTGGCTCAGGTCGAGAGGGAGGGCACCCTGAGTGCCCATGGAAGTCTGACTGTGTTGGTGGTTGGAGGGTGGAGGTGGGAACGAAGGAAGGAAGGAAGGAAAGCGTGGACCTGCGGTTGTGGGAAAGTGTCAAGGCAGGGCCAGGGAAGTCGCAGCCATGAGCAGGAGGAATCATTCCTGCCTGTGAAAATGAAGTACAAGGGACCTGAGATTCCAGAGAAACATTCCAGGCAGAGTCAGAGAGCACTCCAGCCTGAGTTGCTAGAGGCCAGCCAGGGAACTTGTTGAAGTAATTGAGAGTGGAAGCAGCAGGTGAACACAGGCCTCCTGCCTCCCGCCCTCCACACCAGCTACCCTGCCCCGACCCACCCCGCCCCGCCTCTGCTGGCAAAGTAGCATCCGATTAAGGTGGGGGGGGGGGGGGAGATCCCACCACGCTTTTGGCTAAAAGGGGTCCTGTATCATGGGAGTCCATGGGACTGTGGGGTGTGGAGTGTGAAGTAGGGGTAGTGTAACTCCCTGTTGAGCTCTTCATTTCTGAAGTCAATTTGCATTCAATCAATGAACTCTGAGCACATGGGCCAGGAATAAGTGGCGCTTCGTTCTTTGAGAGGGTGGTCCAGACTCTTTCCTACTTGGAGCTGTGTGCTGAAGAGAACTGGGTGTTGTGGATGGAGTCCAAAGTCATCTCTTTGGGACATGTTGGGTGGGAACGTCTTCTTCGCACGCTGGCGAGGAAGGTGGATGGAAAAGCTCCTTGTCCGAGGCAGACTTGTGGGTTTTGTTCTTCCTATCCGTGGGGCCTGGTGCTTCCCGTTTCCGTGGAGCGCCTCCTGTCTTGCATTCGTTCCGTGTTTCCAGAGTTTCAGTCCTTGGCAATCACATCTCCTCCGGGACTCCCCAGGCAGCACGAGGGAGAAGTGACTCGGAGCCCGCCGGGTCCCTAGAAACCCGTGCGTGTGTACTGGAGCAGGCAGTGCTCCTCTCTCAGCCTCCTTTGGAAATGAGGTCTTGGGCAAACGGTCTTTCACTGCATGGGTTGTACCTCTCCCCGGTTGTTGGGGGGAGTGTGTGTGCGTGAGTGTGGTGCTGTGGCCCGTGTGGAGTCCGGACCGCGTCAGGGACCCAGTTCTTTGCAAGGAATGCGTTTTGTTGCATGGGAAGATCTCATTTCACGAGAGAGTTCCAATCCTGTCTCAAAGGCTGAACACATCCTGAAGGCAGCACCTTGACCTCACTGAAAGCAAAGGCCTAAGAGCAGAGGCTTTCCCACACTTCCATCTCGAGCTGACTGGTGCTTTATGTTTTCAGGAAGATGGTGTGGTGTCGGCCATTTGGAGCAGCTCAGGCTCCTAAGCGTGTGTTTGGTCCCCGAGGGGTGAGTTGTGTCTCTCCGGAATGAGGGAGATTATGGTGACCTTGAGTATCATTACCTTCATGATTACCGTGATTATTCTGCCTAAGTCATGGCATGGATATGGATCCATGAGCTCGCCATGTGAGAGGTTTCCTTGGTAAAGTAGTCGCCGTGCGTGTCCTCGAAACTTGGTTGTGGTCCGAACACCTTTGATGCTTTGCACGTCCTGAAGCGGCTCCACGGGTGTGCAGTCCCTGTTGCCATATAGGTGAGGAGGCAGAGTCTGTTGACCTGAAAGCCCGTCCAAGTATCCAGGGAGATGTGCGAGGGCCTCTCCCTGAGGCACTGGGTTCCTAGCCGGCACCACCCAGAATCAGGCAGGGAGGTTTTCTTGATGCCAGGGGGAAGTCCTGAGGAGGGAGGGGGAGCCGGACACGGTCGGTCGGTCGGGGGAAGGAAGGGATCCCTCCCCTGCCTCACCATCCCCAGCAGTTGCCTAGGTGCTGGCCACGAGGGAGGGGACTGCCTAGGCGTGTTTGTTTTCTCGTTGGTCTTATCCCACCTTGGTAGAGCGCTTAGCCTGTTCCAGGCACTGTTCTGGGCACTGGAGAGATCTATGGTGACGACACAGAGTACCTCGGCAAGGACTCTGGTCCCCGTTCGTATTTCCAAGGGAAGATGTGAAAGAATGTGTGCCGGGGGTCACTGCTGTGAGGCGGGAGGACTCGAGGCATGAAGCCAGGCAGTCGGGCTCCACATGAGCGTGCTGCACCGCTGGCTTTCCCACCGCTGCCTGTCGAGAGGCAGGGAAAGCATTTGCACCTAGCGTGCGTGTCCTGCGAGCAGAGGTGGGCTTGGAGACGTGCGTGTGCCCTCAAACGGGGAATCCAGCAACATAGGCTCTAGGGCCTGAGTCACGCTCTCTGCGGGGAACCCTATCATTTCAAGTCCAGCCTGAGACGCTTTGGACAGTGACACGCGGGGCTCTTAGTGAGGGTGGCGGCGCAGCGGGGGGCATGGGTCAGCGGGACCTTCCTAGGACCCCCGCCCCGGTGCTCAGCTCCCCCTGAAACCCAGGCCGGGCTGGAAGGAGGAACAGGCTGTCGATGGCACCATCCCTTCCGCAGGGAGGCTTCTTGGGAGCTGGTGACTGAGGTGACCTTGGCGAGTTCCCCCTCTGAATTGCAGGAGAAGCGGCCGAGGGCCCTCATTTCCTGCGGTCCACACTCCCCGTCGCCCTGTGTGCCAGTTGCCAACGTCGCAGGCGCCCTGGTGGTGAACGTGTTCCCCGAGTAGGGGAACCCCAAGGCCGTTTCTGCGTCCTCAAATGCTAACGTTCTCTGCTTGCGTCCTGCGCCCTGGCTGGTCCGAGACCCTGAGCACAGGGCCTGCAGGAAGGGTGAAGGGTGCGAAGCTGTCTCCTGGTAGGTAGCTGCGGTGAGGTCGTTCCCGGTGGCCTGCGCTCAGCTGCAGGGCTCCTTGGAACCCAAAGCCACGACGTTTCCCGTGGGACAGAGTGCGCTGCAAGGGGAGCCTGGGGAGTCATCAGGCCCTAAGGGTAGGCAGGCATGACCTTGATCCGTGGGCCTTTTGATCAGAGCGCCCTCTTTGCTACCTATCGTCAGGGCAGCCTCTTTGGAAGACAGAGGGCAGGTTGTGGACAGTTGTATAGCATCCTTCCTGGTGGTATGTGTTGTAAGGGCTCTGACCTTGCGGAAATGGGCGGGGATGGATGGAGTGGACTCCTGAATGGAACCTTCCCCGGGCGCCTGGGTGGTTCAGTGGGTTGAGCTTCCGACTTGGGCTCAGGTCACGCCCTCGCCGTTCCTGAGTTCCAGCCCTGCGCTGGGCTGTGTGCCCACAGCTCAGGCCCTGGGGCCTGTTTTCAGATTCTGTGTGTCTCGCTCTCTGCTTCTCTGCCCCTCCCCCACTGGCGGTCACTGGCTTGTCAGCTTGCTCTCTCGCTCCCTGTGTCTCCAGAGTGAAGAAACATGAACAGATAGGAAATAGAACGTTCCCCAGGGCAGGTGCTGGCCACGGGCACAGCCATTCATTCGCGGTGGTAATGAACTCGACGGTGTTCCTTTCGTGTTATCATTTGAGGTTCTTTGTTTCTTTCATTCATTCTGAGAGACAGAGAGAGAGTGGACGCATGCATGTGTGCCTGTGAGCAGGGATAGGGCACACAGGGAGGGAGAGAGAGAGGAGGGCCAGCGGGCTCCGCATCGTTGGCGCCCATCTTGAGGTGGGCCTCCCTGTGGAGGCTCAGCCTCACAAACTGTGAGATCGTGACGTGAGCTGAGATCCAGAGCCACATGCTTTTGTTTCTTTTTTCATGTTCACGTCGGAGAGAAAGCGAGAGAGACAGAGAGAGCACAAGCGAGGGAGGGGCAGGGAGAGAGAGAGGAAACCCAGAAGGGAATCAGGTTCCAGGCTCTGAGCTGTCAGCACGGAGCACTAGGCGCGACTCAGCTCAGGAACCCTGAGAGCCTGACGTGACCCGAAGTCGGACCATTACCCAGCTGAGTCATCCAGGCGGCCCACAGAGTTTGCCGTGTGTGTTTTCAAAAGAAAAAACAGCTACGTTGATATATAGATCTATCTACCTGTGTGTCCATAGGGATACCTATGTACATACACATACATGTCTACATATACGTACACACATTCGTGGATGTGTATATATGTGTATATGCATACACACTCGCGCGGGCGCGCGCGCGCACACACACACACACACACACACACACACACACACACACACACACACACACACACACCATGTAAACGGAGCCCAACAGTCTTGTCAGTGGAGACGCAGAGCCAGGAGGGAGGCATCAGCACAATGTTCAAAATGAAAGGGAAACGTCATTCTCGTATCTCTCAGTACGTGCCATGACAGGGAGACACACGTGAGTGTTCTGGTAGGATAGGAAGCTGCTCCCACGGAGAATGCAGGCAAATGGCCCCTATGGAGCCAATGGAACCCTAGTGCACTTGTGGTAGGAGACTGATCAAGGAGGCCCAACACTGGTGACCTTTGTAATGCTAGCAGAGGGCATTTGCATTTGTATAGCATGCGATCATTGACGTTGCCCCTGGGGGGAGAAAGGTTTTGCATCTCTCTTCTCCTAGGTTTGTGGCTTCCTTTTGTCTTCCCTTGTGCACTTGAAAGAGTCCTGACAGGTCCTGATGGTCCACAGTAAGTCCCAGTCACCAGAGTCCAGAGTCCCTTGGTGGGGCTTGTGGGATGGTGTCCTTCCCATGACCATGAAGTCCACAGACCAGTCTTGAGCTTTTGCTGTAAGTCCTGTTTCTACCAGGTCCAGTCTGGGGGTGCCTCTTTGCAAGTCCTCAGGTGAGGACACGTGATGAAGGCTGCCCATTGGGACTGGCCTTCCATGATCCCTATGTCCGTGACTCCCTGCTCTCCTTCCAGGGCTGCGTAGGTTCGTGCCCTTGATGCTCCTTTCGTAGAAAGCCTTGACTGCTTGGTCTCTCTACTCCTCCTCACCCTGGACGGTAGTCCTGTGGCTCCCCTTGAATCCTCAGGCATACGTTTCCTTGCCCACCTCTGCACACTGGCCCTCCAGAGCAGGGTCTGGTACGCCTTGCACGTTCAGTCGATGCTTGCTGCACAATCGCATGGGTGATGGCCTCTCTCTCTCTCTCTCTCTCTCTCTCTGTCTCTCACCAAAAGAAAGAAACGTTGAAAAGCAATTGAAACCCAAGAAAAGAAAAATGGCACGGAGGAGTTGGGATCTGAGGCACACTGTGAAGGAAACATGGGGGTTGGGAGGTAGTGGAGGTGGACAGGCGGTTCCACAGAGTTGAAGGATGTGCCACAGTCCGCGGTGGCAGGGTGGACTTGAGGGTGGGACCGCTGGTGGTGCAGTCCAGGTAGGGCCATGGGAAGGGCATGCAGAGCTGAAAAGCACCGGCCTTTCAAGGCGAAGGGAGGTGGAAGGAGTCTCGTGTGCCCAGTGTGTCTCCCTGTCCCTTAGGGCTGCCCTTGCGGGCACGGGTCACGAGCGAGGAGGGTGCACGGCTGTAGATGTCCCCGGTTGGCGGGAATGGGAGGCAGAGTGCAGAAGAAACACAGAGGCCTGGGATGCAAGAGGGATCACTGGGTTCACGTGCAGCCACCTCCCTGGGAAACCAGCTATGCAAAAGGTTCCTGGGTCTCTTGAGGGGTGACAGGGAGGTGTCCACCTTGGGAGGAGACACCTGCCAGTCCCTGTCCCACTGGCCTGGTCTGTGGAGCCCTCTGCCTGGCTCCCGGCTGTCAGGCTGGCGGCCAGTCGGTCAGAGCATCTGGTGGGCACAGGGAGGTGCGGTGGTGCAGACCCTGGCGCCCAGGAGCTGTGCCCCCTGCGGGGGGGTGGGGGTGGGGGTGGGGGTGGGGGGATGGGGCGGCTTGCATCCTGGGCCCAAGCAGGTGTGCGGGAGCGCGCGCACGAGTGCGCGCACGCGCGTGGGCCAGGGCCGGAGCCCGGTGAGGGACACAGCTGAGGCTGCAGCGGTGCTGTGAGTCCTGGCTCCCAGCCCGCCTGCCGCCCCAAGGCCCCAAGTGTCTGGGCCAGCCAGGGACTGACGCCCACCTCAGCCCCCGACCGGGGACATGCTGCTGCCTGGCGCCTGCGACCCGGTAGCCATGGCATTGGCGGTAGGGGTAGCGGTAGTGCTACCGGGAGCGCTCGCGGGAGCGTGGGCGGGGCCCCGCGTGCAGAAGACTGGGAGCCATGAGCCTCCAGCCTGGGAGGGTGGCGGCCCTGCTGCTCCTGCTGCTCCTGGAGCCAGAGGGCAGGGCGCGGGACGCGCTTCCCGGGCGCCTGGGTCTTTGGGCGCGCTGGTGGAGTGCCAGCACTGGCTGGGGCAGAGCGCGATGCGATGCCCCCCGGCGCCCCCGAAAGACCATCTGGGAGAAGCCTAAAGGTGGAGCAGCTGAGACCCACAGCCTCCCTCCAGGACCTGCCTCAGTCGCGGTGCTGCCAAGGTAGGGACCCTAGCGACAAGGTCGCACGAGGCCTTCCCCCCTGCCCCCCTCTGTCTTCCCCTTCCATGAGCACCACCCACCCCCCTTCCCTGGTGCTCCGGGCTTCTTCTTGGGCTCCTTTGCGGCTGCAGTCTGGAGGCCTCAGGAGTGGGCTTTCTGGGTTGCACCCCGGTTCCCTGGAGGAGGAGGGCCCCAGATCGAGTAGGGGGTTAGGCTCAGGCGGTGGGGAGTGGCTCAGGTCGAGAGGGGGGGCGCCCTGAGTGCCCATGGAAGTCTGACTGGGTTGGTGGTTGGCGGGTGGAGGTGGGAACGAACGAAGGAACGAAGGAACGAAGGAAGGAAGGAAGGAAGGAAGGAAGGAAGGAAGGAAGGAAGGAAGGAAGGAAAGCGTGGACCTGCGGTTGTGGGAAAGTGTCAAGGCAGGGCCAGGGAAGTCGCAGCCATGAGCAGGAGGAATCATTCCTGCCTGTGAAAATGAAGTACAAGGGACCTGAGATTCCAGAGAAACATTCCAGGGAGAGTCAGGGTGGTGGGCCTGAGTTGCTGGAGGCCAGCAGGGGACGGTGTTGAAGGGATGGAGAGTGGAAGCAGCAGGTGAACACAGGCCTCCCGCCTCCCCCCTCCACACCTGCTCTCCTGGCCTGCCCAGCCCCGCCCCTGCCGCCCCTGGTGGCAGAGTTGCACCCTCTGATGGGGAGGGCGAGATCTCACCCCGCTTGTGGCGAAAGGGGGTCCTCTATCGTGGGAGTCCATGGGACTAGGGGGTAGGAGTCTGGATTAGGGCAAGTGCAACTCCTGGTTGAGCTTTTCATTTCTGAAGGCAATGTGCATTCCATCAGTGAACTCGGAGCCAGGGAGCCAGGAAGAAGTGGCGCTTCTGTGTTTTCGAGGGTGGTCCAGACTCTTTCCTACTTGGAGCTGTGTGCTGAAGAGAACTGGGTGTTGTGGATGGAGTCCAAAGTCATCTCTTTGGGACATGTTGGGTGGGAACGTCTTCTTCGCACGCTGGCGAGGAAGGTGGATGGAAAAGCTCCTTGTCCGAGGCAGACTTGTGGGTTTTGTTCTTCCTATCCGTGGGGCATGGTGCTTCCCGTTTCCGTGGAGCGCCTCCTGTCTTGCATTCGTTCCGTGTTTCCAGAGTTTCAGTCCTTGGCAATCACATCTCCTCCGGGACTCCCCAGGCAGCACGAGGGAGAAGTGACTCGGAGCCCGCCGGGTCCCTAGAAACCCGTGCGTGTGTACTGGAGCAGGCAGTGCTCCTCTCTCAGCCTCCTTTGGAAATGAGGTCTTGGGCAAACGGTCTTTCACTGCATGGGTTGTACCTCTCCCCGGTTGTTGGGGGGAGTGTGTGTGCGTGAGTGTGGTGCTGTGGCCCGTGTGGAGTCCGGACCGCGTCAGGGACCCAGTTCTTTGCAAGGAATGCGTTTTGTTGCATGGGAAGATCTCATTTCACTAGAGAGTTCCAATCCTGTCTCAAAGGCTGAAAACATCCTGAAGGCAGCACCTTGACCTCACTGAAAGCAAAGGCCTAAGAGCAGAGGCTTTCCCACACTTCCATCTCGAGCTGACTGGTGCTTTATGTTTTCAGGAAGATGGTGTGGTGTAGGCCACTTGGAGCAGCTCAGGCTCCTAACCGTCTGTTTTGTCCCCGTGGGGTGTGTTGTCTCTGTCAGCAATTCAGAAGATTATGATTATCTTGAAGATCATTATTTTCTTGATTACCATGATTACTATATTCTGCATAATCCATGGCATGGAATTTGATAAGGGGCTCGATACCCTGAACCTTTTCGTCACCAAAGCTCACTACAACAAGGAGTAAAACAATCTGGACAATGCACCTTACCTTTATTGTACTATTTTAGTGGTATATACATACGTTTAGAGTAATGAAAGTGTCCACTTAGATCTCTGGAGTTTTTTGTGACATCATGGTACTTCAAGAAACCATAAAAATAATGGAAAATCTAAGTTACCTAGTAATCTAAGCACTGTGTTCTTTTGGATACGAAATCCTAAGTAAAGAACTCATCATGCAAAAACTGTCAAGTCCTGATAATTCCTTATTATTCCAGTAGGTCTAGTGAATGGAATGGACTGAACTAAGGTCTCTGAAAAAGAGGAAACTAGAATTTGAGATATTGAGTCACCTTTACTCTCCCTTTCCCTGTTGACATGGTCTTTTTTTATTCGGTGATGTCTTTTGACCTTTACCCTATTTCCCTCCTTCCTGCACCCCCACCTTTGCAATCATCTTTATGTATTGATGGGCTTGTTTCATTCTGTTTTGAGGATTTTTGTTTTTTGTTTTCTTAGTTTTTGTTTCAGATTTCCCATATATGTGCGAGCATTTACATGTGCTTTTCTCTATGTGAGTTCTTTCACTAGGCATAATGCCCTCCAGGCTGTTACAAACACTGTGGTATGATAACAGGTGTGAAGTCATTTTTGGGAGTTAGTGATTTCATGTGTTCTGAGTAGTACCTAGGGGGTAATTGAGGGAAGTTGCTGGATGATATGGATGTTCTCCTCTGAATTGTGTGAGGAAACTTTACATTGTTTGCGACTGCCTCTGCACCAAGTTCCAATGCCACCAACAGGGCATAATGATTCGCTTTCTTCCACATTGTACCCGATGCTTGTGCTTTGTTGCCTTTTTGATAAGACCGTTCAGACAGGTTTCAGGTGATATCTCTTTGGCTTTGGACTTTCATTTCCCTAATGTGGAGTGACATGGAACTTCTGTTCATGTATGTGGTGGCCATCTGTATGTCTTCATTGGAAGAATGCCTCTTCAGGACTCTGCCAGGTCCGTCATTGCTCTTTGCTTTTGCATTGTTGCGCTGTAGGCGATCTTGATATCTTTTGTGTTTTAACCCTTGACCATGTATGTAGTTTGCAAGTATTTTCTCCCATTCACTGTGTTGCCTTCCCATTCTGTGAAAGATATTGTTGCTGTGCAGAACTTGTTTTTTTAGTTTCATGTAGTCCCACTTGTTTAGTTTTCCTTTGTAGCTTTGTCTTCTGGTGTCAAATCCCTAAACTCAAGTCAAGACTGAGATCCAAACATTCTCGTGGGTTTGGCATTTGGCTTTGTCCAGCAAAGCCAAGGACAGCAGAAAGGGTTGCTTCAGACTCCACACAACTCAAGAGAGGTGAGGGGCGCCTGGATGGCGCAGTCGGTTAAGCGTTCGACTTCAGCCAGGTCATGATCTTGCGGTCCGTTAGTTTGAGCCCCGTGTCGGGCTCTGGGCTGATGGCTCAGAGCCTGGAGCCTGTTTCCGATTCTGTGTCTCCCTCTTTCTCTGTCCCTCCCCCGTTCATGCTCTGTCTCTCTGTCCCAAAAATAAATAAACGTTGAAAAAAAAATTAAAAAAAAAAAAAGAGAGGTGAGAGGGAGTTTAAGGGATGTCTCCGCAAGCTGCTCTCAGGCTCCCACATTCATTAAGCCTACAAACGATGTACAACACATCAGCGGGCCACATGCTAGAAAGAACGTATTGAAGATATTCTGCAAACCATATCTAGACAGGATAAAATATTCCATGCGACAACACGATCCAAGAACTTGGTGAGCCCATGCAAAACCCAACCCCTAGATACACACGCACTAGATCAGCCAAGTCTCGCCTGCCCCCCAGATACACACCAACTAGGTAAGTGAGCTGCTGCTGGCTCTTTGCAGGAAGGCCAGAGAGCAGTGATGCTCTGCAAAGCGTTCCCTAGAACCTCCCAACTCAGGACATCGTTGTGCGATTTCCCACACCTGCTGCCCAAGGTCTTATCCAGGACTTTCTGGTTTCAGGTCTCAAGTCTGTAATACATTTTAACTTCGTTTTTGTGTGTGGGGTAAATAGGTGTCAGGTTGTTTTTCCATGCCTGTTGTTTTTCTGTGCCCAGTGATTCTGACACCACCTGTTGAGGAGACTGCCTTTGCCTCAGGTTATACTCTTGGTTCTTTGGTTGTGAAATAATTGGTTACATATGTGTGGGTTTCTTCCTGGGCCTTCAGTTCTGGTCCAGTGACCTCAGTGTCTGCTTTTACCCCAATAGTGTACTGCTTGGGTTATTGTAGCTTTGATATCTAGTTTCAAATCAGAAAGCATGGTGCTTCCAGCTGTTTTCTTCCTTCTCACAATGACTTTGGTATTCAGAGCCTTTTGTGCTTCTGTCCACCTTGAAGGATAATTCTATTTTTGGGAACGTGCTTCAAGTTTGAAAGGATTGCACCTAGGGAATGTGTAGATGGCTTTAAGTAGTGTGGACATTTTGATAATCTTAATTCTTGGGATCCTCTAACATAGAATATCTTTCTGCTTATTTCTGTCTTTTCAAATTCTTTCTCCACTGATTTCTTCTTTTCAGGAAAAAGGTCTTCTCCTTCATGGTTAAAGTCATTGTTTTCTTTTTTAAGTTTTCTATCATTTTCTTGACAGAGAGAGATACATGGAAACACACACATACACACGCACACACACACACAAACAGAGAGAGAGAGACAGAGAAAGAGAGAGAGACAGAGAGAGCACACATGAGTGGGGAAGAACTGAGAGAAAGGAGACACAGAATCTAAAGTAGGCTCCAGACTGTGAGTTGTCAGCACAGAGCCCCACACAGGGCTCAAAACAACACCATGAGATCACGACCTTAGCCAAAGTCAGATGCTTCACTGACTGTGCCACCCAGGTGTTTGTAGGCTCAATTTACTCTTAAGTTTTTTCTTCTCTTGCAGTGATTTTAAATTATTTTCTTAATTTCCCTCTCCGATACTTTATTATTCGTTTATAGAATTGAAGCTTGTTATGTACAACGACATAAATATCTTAACATGACTGAATTCATTTATTAGGTCTACCAGTAAGGTTGTGGAGTTTCTGCGGTCTCTCTAGAGCATATCATGCACTCCCAATAAGTGAAAAAGTACCTGGGAACATAGGATAATGTGATCGAATTTAGATGAGAGTAAGAAGATATATGGAGTGAGAGTATGCAAGTTTTCTGAAATGTTTTGTGGTTGATACAATCCAACAAGTCCATGAACAAGGTTTGTTTGGATATATGTTTCCTTTACACCAACAAGTCCATAAACAAGGTTTGTTTGTATATATGTTTTCTTTAAACCAGAACCAGAGAGCTGTGACATTGACATAGGCTTCCCAACACATTCCCACAATGCGCCCTGTGCATTTGGGAGGTAGCCCCTTGTCTCTCTTTTCTGTCCTGGAACCCAGTGCCTGACTCCACCACTCAGTGAATTCATCTCAGAATACTGCAGTTGGGAAGAGACCTATGTTTTTCATAGACTTCCTGAAAGGCACCTAAAAACATTGGATTTTACAGAGTTGTGTCTGATCTGTCTGGAATCCTCTGAGGATGTGTCAGTTGGAATGGCACTTTCTTTGCCGTGAGATCAGGGAGCCCTGCAGTATTCCTGTGTGCCTTGTGGTCGGTCACTAGAGGGTGGTGTGTGGCTGCTCATGACAGGGACACTGCTCCCCAAAGATGGGGCTGGCAGGTGCTGGGCGTCACTGCTGGAGGAGCCTGAAGGGTGGAGGGGCTTGACTCGCTATCAGAGGCCTGTCTGAGTCTCCATCCTGCAGTCTCCTTGAGTTCCTGATGTGCTGTGTAAAGGACTCTCTGGCTTGCCGAGGTCCAAGTGGTTCTTGCTGTTGCCACTCAGTCGTCAGGATGAACACCTTCAGGTCCTGGTCTTTAACTCATTGACCTGACCTGCACTTAAGGTGCTTTCCTGAGAGTAAGCGACCCAGCCTGGGAGGAGAGCCAGCAAGCAGACAGCAGTGGCTCAGCCTGTATCCTCCCCTGGCCTGAAAGCAGGGACTGGATGCTCTACTGAGAAGCAGAGCTATGGAACAGGAGGTGCACAGGCAGTTGGAGTTTGTCATGGTATGGGGCCTGGATGGGTGTGTTCCAGGGCATGGGGCAGGGATGCTGTGAAGGAGGTCAGAATGAGGGAATGTGGTTTCTTTCCTGTCCCATGGGTCACTCCTAGGTACCCTGATGGCCTCAGTGCTGGCTTGTCCTCCTGATTCTTCAGGGATCCACTCAGTCCCAGGGGTCCCTGCTTTCCACATAAGACCCCAACGGAATCAAGAGTCTGTAGATATTGGAACCTGGAGGCAGCGCCCGAAAAATGCATATAAATTTTTTCCCCAAAGTTGTGCTAGGTGTACACGCCTACAGAGAGGGAGAGTTTCGGTACACATGTACCTTTCTGTACAATGATGAGAGTCAAAATATTGGAATCGGCCCAGTCATTCAGCTTCTGGAGACGCAGAGTAAAGGATGATGTGTGGCCCCTGAGAATGCAGAAGGGGACAGGACTGTGCCTGTCCACTGTGGGGACATCCCATGGTACAAGACCATAGTCCTGGAGGGATGCCCAACCTGTCACACCACTCATGAACACAAACACAGACACCTGGGGCACTCAAAGCCAAAGGACTGTGAAGATGACACCGTGTCTTCTGGGCCAATATTTCTTGAAAGAATATACATTTTTTTCTGCGTATGTACTTGTTGTTTCCTATTTATTTATTTATTTGGAGAGAGCGAGAAGAAGAATCCTGACCAGGGCTTCAAGCTGGCATTGTAGAGCCTGACTTGGGACTTGATCTCAAGTACCTTGGGATCATGACCTGAGCCAAATTCGACTCGGAAACTTGCCCATTTAGCCACCTTGGTGCCTGTCCTCATTATTAAATCTTCATTTTACTGAATACATGTCACCTGTAGGAAACCCTTCAGAACTTTATACTTTATTGCCTAATAGAATAGCATAAATGGCATATTGACGGATTCATTTGTGTTTTTATAATATGCACGTTAGACCAATATCACCATGGCCAGTCGAGGAAAATGAAAGATTTTCAAGGTATTCGCTCTGGTCCAGACATTTCTCTTCTGGCTTCTGCTCTTGCGTCAAACCTCAGAGGGTCCCCATGCCAGATAATGAAGATATTTCAAGTGGGGGCTTCACCTAATCTTTGTTCTTTGAGGACTATTCCTCTAGTGGATTCCTTGAGTGGAATATTCCACTAAAATATTAGTGCCATTGAATATTTAAGCAATTATTAATCAGTCTCCTGTCATGTAGCCAGACACAACAGGCCATGTTGTGTGTTTGCACACACATGGAAATCCCAGAGGAGCTAAAGCAGCAGAAACCGAGATCGCTGGTTGCAGAGACTGGGGTGAGGGAATGAGCCGTGGGTGATTAGTAGTCCACGTGTCTCTGTGATGGAAATGTTCTAGGAGTACATAGTGGTCACGGGTGTAAACTCCTGCGAATGTACGTACTGACACTTGAAGTTGTAATTTCAAAGGATCAGAGTAAATTGTTTGGAACTTAGTTTATCTTTTATTTATAAAACACTAATATATAAGGACAGTAAATGCTTCTATAACAACTACAGAAATGACAAAGAACGCAATGACAAGGTCAGGGAATTCATCCTGTGGGGCTGCAGCCGACATGAGCTGCTGTTGGGGAGCTGAGGCTGGTTGCTCAGCTGCAGGAGGTGTTTGCTCCAGCCGTTCCGTGACCCCTATGGCTGGGGCTGGGGGCTGCTCATGTTCTGGGGCCACCAAAGGGGCAGGTGGCTCTTCCAGCTCCTGACTGTCAGCCAGAGCTGGGAGTACCTCCTGCCCTGGTGGGGACACTGCAGTCAGGGTCTCCGATTCTCGTACGTGCTGAGCTCCAGGAGAACTGGTGGCTTCAGGCAGCCTGGGCCGCGAGGCTGCAGTGGGCACCACAGAGATAGTGGGGGCTCGCTCGAGAGGCATGTCTGGACGGGGCTCTAGAGCTGATGCCAAAGCTTCAAGAATAGAAAGTGTCATCACCGTGAGTGCCATTCCATGGTAGGAAACCTCTCCCGCAGACATTGTCATCTGAGTCAAAGAACCCACCAGGAGGAAATCTCCCAGACGGCAGGCTAATGGAACAGTGATCTGAGACTAGTCCCTACGCCTGGCCCACCTACAGTCTGAGGAAACATGTTCTCTGTGGCATACCCCATCCCATCCACATGCCCACATCTCCCACCCAGAGTCCTCCTCGCCCAGAGGCTCTGGCTCATAGGGCTCACGGTGTTTCCGCCATGAGTAGAGAAGGCGGGCGTGGCGCTGCAGCTCGGATCCCGGCATGTGGACCCCTACATATGCCTGCAGCAACTTCAAGCTGGTGAAGTCTGGAGGCTGGAAAAAGTCCTCGGGGTAGTGATCCAGCCAGGTGCCCAGGATGGAGGAGATGGCCCTGGGGATACAAAATAGCCAGAACAATCACCATGGGTTGTTCCCTCCACTGTTGTCTCAGGACAGGCCTGTGGGACCTGGCCTCTAGGCCTCCTGCTCCTGGACGTCCAGAGGGTGGTTCTATACGTTGTCCACCTGTGATTTGGCAGTCCCGCCTACGAGAGTTCTGGTCACTGAAGAGGGACCGTCAAGATTCTGTTTGACGGGAACCCCTAACCAATGATGTGGTGGTCTCTGTCCTTCTTGGGGAAGCCAGCCAGACCGCTCGGTGTCTCCCCCTGCCTACCTCCCACCGGAATTCAAGTCCGTGCGTGAGTGGAGGGGTGGTGTTGGGGTGAGTCAGTGCCTTCACTGCATACCCTAGCGCTCCATGAAAATCTGCACCAATACAGGACAAGCGGACTCTGTCTCTTACCTGGGCTTGCTGGGACCCTCCTGATGCCTTCAACGTGACGACCTGTGCCTCTGTGCTGCCTCATGCACTCAGTGCACATGTGGGTGTCATCCCGCTGACACCGTTCTCCCATCGTGTGGGTGATATGTGATCCTTGAGCCCTCACTGTGTCTCCTGTACCCTTGCTAAGCACGCACCGTGGATGTTCCCCAAGGTGGTGAGCGTGATGCTCCCCAAAACCGTTATTCTGGGTCCCCTGATGGGGTCTAGGCAAGGCTGTGAGTGGGAAGGGATGGGGTTGGACTCTCTAAAGGGAGGACGCGGTGTCTGGCGCCCTCTGTTGCCTCCTTGTGCCCACAGCCCTACCTCTACCACACAGGACAGAACCCCTTTCCTTGCCTCCAAGAGAAAGCCCTCAGAACTTTGCCCTCTCACAGGACTCTCAGACGTGTGGGATGCTGGGTCCTGCAGCCCCTCCCACGCACAGTCTCAGCACTGCCCTCTTGGAGAAGGAAGGCCCTCCAGCCTAAGCTCAGCCTACTCACAGTTTCTCCTGCTCCCGGGTTCCGCCATCCTCCTCAGCCTCTGAAAGGAAGCATCCGTATCTGGAGGAGGCCAGAAGGACATCATATGAGCTGTCCTGTGGATGCTACGTCTTGTCCTATCCAGAGTCCGTGACTGCTGACTAGAATGGAGCTCTGGAGGGGAGGGTACAGTCCGCTCTGCACATTGGATCCCAGTCAGCTCCTACAGAAGTGCCTGCACCTAGTGGGACTTCCTGCGTGTTTGAAGAATTAAGGGACCCAGTCAGCTCCATCACACATATTGGTGTGGGTCTGGGCGTGCTGCTCATCCTGGGCATCCTTGACTGGTTTGAGCCAGGACTCAGACACACAGATAGAGCCTCCAGTCTCCTTTTCCAATGGGAAAACAGCCCAAGTCAACACCTGGCGAGAGTGAGGGATGAGGCAGAAAGTTGATCATGGGGAAGAGGACAAAGATGACCCAGCAGAGACACAGACCTGCCAGCAGAGCTTTCCTCAGGCCAGGGTGACTTTCCCTGCAGTGCCCCCATTGAGTACCTGGAGTTATTCTACCCCGATCAGAGGAACAAATGGAGACTCAAGGATGTTTGGTGACTTTCCTTAGACTCAAAGCTTTAAGGGGCTGAATCACACTGGGCTGTGAAGGGCAGGGTGCTCACCTCATAAACAACACTTCCAAGACCTTTTGGGTGGTAGTAAAGGTTGTGTACGTGCCCAAGAATGTGGAGACATATGTGGGGTCTGTCCCCAGGAAGGCGGGCACGAGGTGTTCCACTCGCTGCTTCAGCAGGCCTGCATCGATGGTCCACCGCACACAGTTCTCATTATCATCCCCGGGTGTGACCTTTGTTCCCTGAGGTAGAACACAGGAAGGACATAGAATCAGACACAGCACTATGGCCAACAGGAGGATTGGAGTCCAGAATGCACCAAACCCCCAGACCCCAGTGACTTTGTGAAAGCCTGAGACGTGGGTGCCCAGAGTAGGAAAAGGATCTTGGCATTCACACGAGAATTTGAGGTGGGAAATGACTGAACATATTAGGTTCTCAGGTCAGATTTCTTGATGAGTATGGACAGCAGCTCCCTGCATTAACAGCAGTGTCCCTGTGATTTCTAACAGCACAGTCCATTCTGGGGATCCGAAGACAGGGACTTTACCTGGCAAAGGTTGGATCAGGATAATAGAACATGTAGGATGTTCAGTGCAGCACTGTGATATGGCAAGAGAAGGGAATCATGTCACAGTCCCTCATTTGTGAAGGGCTGAATGGGTGAGGTGAGTGGTCACATTTCCAGAATGTTGTCTAGGTGGTAAGGCCCTTGCTCCTGATCTGGAGGGGCCCCAGGGGCGTGTTGCTTGGCCACCAAAGTGCAGAGCAGTAGACATAATGCAATGAGCCCCATGTCCTTTGGGTAAAAACTCTCCCTACTCCTCACGAACGTGTGTCAGACGTGGAGAAGTTGTGGAAGGATGGTCGGGCGAACCGGGACCCCTGGGAACGTTCGTCGGGGAAACGTGTACAACAATGCCAATATATTCTAGACAGAATGGGACGTGAAATGGTCTCACGCCTCTTTTCTGATCTTCCTCCAAATAAGTGGAGAGTGACGTTGCGTCTGGCCGTGGCAGGGGCTGGGCCCTGCTGGCATGTTTGGGGAGCAGATGGGGTTCCAGGTTCATCTGGGACCAGGAGTCTCCGAGAGCTACCAGGGGAGCAGCAGTGTGTTTTCTGGGCCCTGGGATTCTTTGCATTGCCTCTGGGCCCTTGGTGTTGGGTTTCCCTGGTACCTGCACTCACCCTGAGCCAGCGGGGCTTCGTGCTGATGGCATGGGGCTTCCTCCTTTCCTTCAGGGAAGTAGAGCAGGGGCTCTCATCCAGCTTGTCCTCCATCTGTGGCATGTGGCTCTGTAAAGACAGTGCCCAGCAGGCAGGCAGGCGGGCAGGCAGGCAGGAGTCCTCAAAGCCGTGTCTGCTTGCTTTCGCTTGTCCTCAGACCCATATGAATTCATTCCAGATATGACACCACAGTGTGCACTCACCTCCCCCACGGAGGAGAAGCAAGGTGGCATGAGGGCCTTGGATTCAACCTGTTACAGGTTAGAGGCACCTCAGAGATCCCTTACTCTCCTTCCCAGCATGACATGTGCATGGCCGTGATGGGTCCACCAGTTGGTACACTGCCATTGAACCTGCTCCGGTCCCGGGGAGGACCGGCCCCCATGTCCCCCTTTCCCCGAAACTGAACATGAGGGGATGGGGGTGCCCAGGGAAGGTTAAGAGCTATGAGCTGACCTGACCTGGCCTGCTCCAGGCTGCTCTGTGTTACCTTATGTGACCTCCTGGAAAACATCCTGAGGCATCGCCAGCGTGGGTTAAGGAAACCTCTCCAACATCTGAGTAATCCTGCGCACTGGGGTTTCTGGCATCCAGAGCCCCGGTACCTGGGAAAACAACAAGAGAACATCCTAAAGTCTCTGTGTCTGTAGGCAAGTGAGCCTGGTATGGGACCTTCCTAGAACATGGGTGCCAGGTTACAGGAGTTCCAAGCTTTCCTGGGGCCTATTGTGAGCAAAGTGATGTCACGGCCTAGGATCCGCCTCCTGAGTCCCCCTCTGGGATAACACCTTTGCAAATAGTCCTCTCTTTGCTGACTGCTCACCCCCATTCTCCATGAAATGTCACATCGGTACACAGTTCCACCAATGCACCCCTCTCCACAGTCCCCTGAGAAGCTCTGGGGGCAGCCAGGGTCCCAGCTGTGAGACCTATCTGGGTTGAGACAGAACTCTTCTTTCTTACCTCTTTCTGGTCCCAGATTCGCGACTGTGCTTCTCAGGGATGGTCCGTGTCTTTTCCGCCCAATGGAGATCATTCTAGCATGTCCTCAGGATGTCCTCAGGCATATGTGGGATGATACCTGTGAAATTGGAGCAGCGGTGTCACCTGTTGGAAGTTTATCCAACCACATTGACTTCAACGTCTCACCTCCTCTGATTCTGCTGCTCCTCTGATCCCAGCCCACAGTCCTTCCAGGTGTGCGTACGTGCGTGAGTGTGTGTGTGTGTGTGTATGTGTGTTTACCAGTGCTTGTTTTCTGGGGTCCCAGGAGGTCACATCCCCACCTAGGGAAGGATGGCCAAACATTTCCTAGGAGCTTAGGTTCTCTACTTTCTATAGCAATCCCTACAGAAGGGATTGGAGTTGGGGCCTAGTAGGACAGAACTCTCTTTTACGTAGACTTTGTCAGTAGTGTGCCACGAGCCATTCCCTGCCTTTCCACTGGGTACATACAATGGGGACAGAGTGGCACTCAGTGGGTTGCCCTGGCCTGGGGGTCCTCCTCAGGGAAGAACGTGCTGGGATGTCTTCTGTGACTCTCCTCTTCAGCCTCACCCCCACGCCACCTCCATGTCTGCACCCAGTGACAGTAACACACCCTTTTCCAGACCCCCTTCGAAATCCTGGGTCAAATCCAGGACCCCATTTTGAGGACATGAAGTTGGGGTCATGCCTGTTTCTGACTCTCTACCCGTCTGTGATTCTGGGCAAGGCACTGACCCTAGCAGAGTCTTCACTTTCCCCTCCCCTCAGTGGCTCCCTGGGATGCCCACATCCTGTAAACACATTCTTGTGGGATTTCCTTCCTGGAGTGTGGTATGGACGTAGTGTTTGATTTCTGTTGCAAAGAAGATGGCACCGTGGCCCCAGACCAAACACGTTTAGGTGATAAAATTTGCATGGCATGGCCACGTGCTCACTGTCACTCTCTGTGTTGTCTCTCAGCTCCTCACAGTGGGGACCAACCCCCGTGTTGAGTCGTGACATGGACAGGTACACACAGCCTAGCCCTGAGAGACAACAACAGACAGGGAAGAACTAAGGCACTCGATGTGGACTGAATCCTGCCACCACCCTGAAGTGGGTTCAGGGGTTGAGTGAAGCAGGTTCTGTCTGAGTGATGACAGCAGCCCCAAGCTCCTGAGAGGCTCTGGCAGGAGCCCTCCGCTGAGCCCTGCTGAATTCCTGGTCCCCTGGGCCTGTGAGGTGGGAAGTTTATGGGGAAGCCACTAAGGGTGGGGGAATATTGTCCCACGGCACTAGAGCAGAGTAGTCACAACGTCCTCCTGCCCCAGGCCCTGGCCCTCCTCACCCTCCCTCTCTGCTGTCCTCCGCAGCTCTTTCCGGTCTCCCTGGTCTCCTTTCACACGTCCCCTCTGAAACAACGACCCCTGCCTCCGAGTGTCTGCCCCACTGTGCCTTCTGCCGGGATACATTCCCTCGGACTTGAGCAGGGCTGACTCGTCTTGCACTGCGGCAAGTAATATTAACGTTTCCTCAGCACAGCCTTGTCAGACCCTCCCCTGGTGGAGCTCAGGACCCAATTGTCGCACCTTGAATTTTTCTATGGAGTCCTTGCTCATGTCATTCCCATTTTTGTTTCATGTTCTTTCCATCTTCCTGGCTAGTCCTTGAACTCCTAGAGGGAAGATGTGGCTGCCTTACCAGCACTGGCACTATGTGACTGCTCAGGTGCTCATCCCGGGGACTGACTGAGGAGGTAAAGGCATCCCACCCACCAATTAGCAGCTCAGTGATTGTAGCCTAATTTACCTGGGTCATTTTCCAATACTTATTTTATCATATATCTGTTGAGTCCACTCTAGTCGTAATTTGGGGCGTGAAATCACACTCCAAGATCAAGAGTCTCATGCCCTACTGACTGAAACAGCCAATTTTCATGGATGTAGACTGAGCTCTAAGTTATCTTGCGGGTTAACATTTCGTACGTGTATTAGGTTATGCTGAATTACCAGAGAACACGCCACATTTCAAAAAGCATGTCCCCATAGATTTCCTCACATGACAGAGCTGGGTGTGTGTTTAGATTGGAGACTAAAGTCCTTCATGTGGTCACTGAGGACCCCAGAGTTCCTCCATTTTGTCCCTTCTCCCTCCCGAGGATATCAGGTACTTGCACAACCAGCAGCACAAGGGGCGATCAAGGGGAACGAGAACAAGGAAATGCACATGGGAGCATGTTATCTGCCTGGTCTAGAGTGCCTAAAATATCCACCTTTTCACTCATTCCTTGCTTTCAAGGCAAGGATTTTTAAGTAGCGATCTGTGAGAACCTATGTCCCACAAACCATGGAAAATGCATCCCTAGATATGCACCACAAAACATACGAAGGTAATTCCTGAGCTGAAGGAAAATATTCTCCCTCCGGGACACATTGTATGAAGGAAACAAGAAGAGTAAACATCTATGTGTGTGTTTGTGTGCGATCTCTACGTATTAATGAATATGACGTTTTATCGCTATCCCTGAATATCTTTAAGAAGTGAAGGATCATTGACTTTTAAATAGAAGAATTAGGAAAACAATAAGTAAAAAATTGTAATTAGTGAGCTTACAGACATATAGTATTAAGATATATGAGAGTATGGGGGCGCCAGGGTGGCTCAGTGGGTTGAGTGTCCGCCGCCTTGTCAGATCATGATCTCACGGTTCGTGGGTTCGAGCCCCGCATCGGGCTCTGTGCTGACAGGCTGTTTCCGATTCTGTGTCTCCCTCTGTCTCTGCCCCTCCCCCACTCACGCTTTGTCTCCCTCTCTCTCAAAAAGAACCATTCAAAAACATTTAAAGAAATTCCATTAAGATCTAGGCCAGTAGGAAGTAAACGACTTGTGGTTGAGAAGGCAATGAAGGGCCTCCTACGATGGATTGTTTTCAAGTACGAAAACGCTCATCAACCACATGACTGCAAGTATAGTGTGAATATTGAAACTGCAGCCCAGTTCGCCAGTTAAATGGAAAGAATTCCATATATCTGTGTTCAGTTACACTTCGCCATCCACAGTAGGGTCAGGTACACCTTGCACGTTCAGTCAATGCCTGGTGCACAATCGCATTGATGATGGCCCGTCTCTCTCACCAAAAGAAAGAAACGTTGAAACGCAATGAAACCCAAGAAAAGAAAAATGGCACGGAGGAGTTGGGATCTGAGGCACACTGTGAAGAAAACATGGGGGTTGGCAGGTAGTGGAGGTGGACAGGCGGTTCCACAGAGTTGAAGGACATGCCACAGTCAGCGGTGGCAGGGTGGATTTGAGGGTGGGACCGCTGGGGGTGCAGTCCAGGTAGGGCCATGGGAAGGGCATGCAGAGCTGAAAAGCACCGGCCTTTCAAGGAGAAGGGAGTTGGAAGGAGTCTCGAGTGCCCAGTGTGTCTCCCTGTCCCTTAGGGCTGCCCTTGCAGTCATGGGTCACGAGCGAGGAGGGTGCACAGCTGCAGATAGATGTCCACGGTTGGCGGCAACGTGAGGCAGAGTGAAGAACAAACACAGAGGCCTAGGATGCAAGAGGGAGCACTGGGTTCACGTTGAGCCACCTCCCTGGGAAACCTGCTTTGCAGAAGCCTCCTGGGTTTCTTGAGGGGAGAAAGGGAGTTGTCCACTTTGGAGGAGACACCTGCCAGTCCCTGTCCCACTGGCCTGGTCTCTGGAGCCCTCTGCCTGGCTCCTGGGTGTCAGGCTGGTGGGTAGGCGGTCAGAGCATCTGGTGGGCCCAGCGAGGTGCAGTGGTGCAGACCCTGTCGCCCAGGAGCTGTGCCCCCTGAGGGGGGGCGGAGGTGGGGGGATGGGGGGATGGGGCGGCCTGGATCGCGGGACCAAGCAGGTGTGCGGGAGGGCACGCACAAGTGTGCGCATGCGCTTGGGCCAGGGGCGGAGCCCGTTGAGGGGCACAGGTGAGGCTGTAGTGGTGTTCTGTATCCTGGCTCCCAGCCTGTCTGCCGCCCCAGGCCCCCAAGTGTCTGGGCCAGTCAGGGGCTGACGCCCCCCACCCCGCCTCCCCCGACCGGGGACATGCTGCTGCCTGTGGCCTGTGACCCGGTAACCTTGGCGGTTGCCCTAGGGGTAGCCCTAGCGCTAACGGTAGCGCTCGCGCCCCCCACGCGGTTAAGACTGGGAGCCATGAGCCTCCAGCCTAGGAGGGTGGTGTCCCTGCTGCTCCTGCTGCTTCTGGACCAGAGGCCAGGGCTTGCGACACGCTCCCGGGACGCCTCGGTTTTGGTTGCTCTGCTGGAGTGCCAGCCCTTGCAGGGGCAGAGCGCCATGCGATGCCCCCCCCCCCCCCGGCGCCCCCGAAAGACCATCTGGGAGAAGCCTAAAGGTGCAGCAGCTCAGACCCACAGCCTCTCTCCAGGACCTGCCTCAGTCGCGGTGCTGCCAAGGTAGAGATCCTAGTGACAAGGTCCCATGTGGCCTTCCACCCTGCCCCTCTCTGTCTTCCCCTTCCATGACCACCCCCCCCTCACTTGTGCTCCGGGTTCTTCTTGGGCTCCTTTGCGGCTGCAGTCTGGGGACTCAGGAGTGAGCTTTCTGGGTTGGACCCGGGTTCCCTGGAGAAGGAGGCCCCAGATCGAGTAGGGGGTTAGGCTCCGGTGGTGGGGCGTGGCTCAGGTCGGGGGTGGGGGGGGGCGACCTGAGTGCCATGGAGGTCTGACGGGGTTGGTGGTTGGAGGGTGGAGGTGGGAAGGAACGAACGAAAGAACGAACAAACGAAGGAAGGAAAGCGTGGACGTGCGGTTGTGGGAAAATATCAAGGCAGGGCCAGGGAAGTCGCAGCCATGAGCAGGAGGAAACATTCCTGCCTGTGAAAATGAAGCACAAGGGACCTGAGATTCCAGAGAAACATTCCAGGGAGAGTCAGGGTGGTGGGCCTGCGTTGCTGGAGGCCAGCAGGGGACGGTGTTGAAGGGATTGAGAGTGGAAGCAGCAGGTGAACACAGGCCTCCTGCCTCCCCCTCCACACCTGCTCTCCTGCCCTGCCCGGCCCCGCCGCGCCCCGCCCCTGGTGGCAGAGTTGCACCCTCTGATGGGAAGGGGGAGATCTCACCCCACTTGTGGCTAAAGGGGAACCTCTATCGTGGGAGTCAATGGGACTACAGGGTAGGGGTCTGGATTAGGGCAAGTGCAACTCCCTGTTGAGCTCTTCATTTCTGAAGGCAATTTGCATTCAATCAATGAACTCGTAGCCAGTGAGCCAGGAAGAAGTGGCGCTTCAGTGTTTTAGAGGGTGGTGCAGACTCTTTCGTACATGGACGTGTGTGCTGAAGAGAACTGGGTGTTGTGGATGGAGTCCAAAGTCATCTCTTTGGGACATGTTGGGTGGGAACGTCTTCTTCGCACTCTGGCGAGGAAGGTGGATGGAAAAGCTCCTTGTCCAAGGCAGACTTGTGGGTTTTGTTGTTCCTATCCGTGGGGCGTGGTGCTTCCCGTTTTCCGTGGAGCGCCTCCTGTCTTGCATTTGTTCCGTGTTTCAAGAGTTTCAGACCTTATGAATCACATCTCCTCCAGGATTCACCAGGCAGTATGAGGGAGAAGTGACTCTGAGCTGACCGGGTCTCTAGAAACCAGTGCATTTGTACCTGAGCAGACTGTGCTGGTCTCTCAGTCTCCTTTGGAAATGAGGTCTTGAGCAAATGCTCTTTCATTGCAAAGGTTCCACCTCTGTCAGGTTGTTGGCGTTTGTGTTTGTGCATCTGTGTAAGTGTCTGCGATGCCGTGTCCTGTATTTAGTCCCGACCGCGACAGTGTCCCAGTCCTTTCCAGAGACATAGTTTTGTTGCATAGGAAATTCTCATTTCAATAGTGTGTCCCAATGCTGTTACAACGGATGAAAACTTCCTGCAGGCAGCACCGTGACCTCGCCAAAAGCAAAAGTCTAAGAACTGAGGCTTTCCCAAACTTACATATCAAGCTGACTGGTGCTTTATATTTTCAGTAAGATGGTGTGGTGTAGGCCACTTTGAGCAGCTGAGGCTCCTAGGCATCTGTTTTTCCCTCGGGAGGTGAGTTGTCTCTGTCAGCAATTCAGGAGATTATGATTCTCTTGAGGATCATTATTTTCTTGATTACCATGATTACTATATTCTGCATAACCCATCGCATGGAATTTGATAAGGAGCTCGATACCCGGAACCTTGTCGTCACCAAACGCTAGCTACAACAAAGAGAAAAACAATCACTTTTGTGCGATGGACAATGCACCTTACCTTTATTGTACTGTTTTAGTGGTTTGTACATATGTTTAGAGTAATGAAAGTGTCCACTTAGATCTAAGGAGTTTTTTTGTGACATCATAAACCATAAAAATAATGGAAAATCTAAGTTACCTAGTAATGTATAAGCACTCTGTCCTTTTGGATACGAAATCTTAAGTAAAGTACTCATCTTGCAAAAACTGCCAAGTCCTGATAATTCGTTATGATGCGCATAGGTCTAGTGAATGGAATGGACTGAACCAAGATCTGTGACATACAGGAAGCTAGAATTTGAGATATTGAGTCACCTTTACTCTCCCTTTCCCTGTTGACATGGTCTTTATTTATAATCTAAGTCTTTTTTATAATCTACACACTGTGTCTTTTTGATACGAAATCCTAAGTAAAGAACTCATCTTGCAAAAACTGCCAAGACCTGATAATTCGTTACTATTCACGTAGGTCTAGTGAATGGAATGGACTGAACTAAGGTCTCTGAAATAGAGGAAGCTAGAATTTGAGATATTGAGTCACCTTTACTCTGTCTTTCCCTGTTGACAAGGTCTTTTTTTATTCAGTGATGTCTCTTGACCATTAACCTTTTCCCTCCTTCCTGCTCCCCCCCCCACCTTTGCAATCATCTTTATGTATTTATTGATGGGCTTGTTTCAATCTGTTTTGAGGAATTTTGTTTTTTGTTTTCTTAGTTTTTGTTTCAGATTCCCCATATATGTGCAAGCATTCTGTATGTGTTTTTCTCCGTGTGAGTTCTTTCACTTGGCATAATGCCCTCCAGGCTATTATAAAACACTGTGGCATAAAACAGGTGTGAAGGTATTTTCGGGAGTTAGTGATTTCCTGTGTTCTGAGTTGTACCTAGGGGGGTAATTGAGGGACGTTGCTGGATGATATGGATGTTCTCCTCTGAATTGTGTGAGGAAACTTTACATTGTTTGCAACTGCCTCTGCACCAAGTTCCAATGCCACCAACAGGGCCCAATGATTCGCTTTCTTCCATAGTGTCCCGACGCTTGTGTTTTCTTATCTTTTTGATAAGACCCTTCAGATAGGTTTCAGGTGATATCTCTTTGGCTTTGGACTTTCATTTCCCTAATGTGGAGTGACATGGAACTTCTCTTCATGTATGTGGTGGCCATCTGTATGTCTTCATTGGAAGAATGCCTCTTCGGGACTCTGCCGGGTCCGTCATTGCTCTTTGCTTTTGCATTGTTGCGCTGTAGGAGATCTTGATATCTTTTGTGTTTTAACCCTTGATCATATATGTAGTTTGCAAGTATTTTCTCCCATTCACTATGTTGCCTTTCCATTCTGTGGAAGATATTGTTGCTGTGCAGAACTTGTTTTTTTAGTTTCATGTAGTCCCACTTGTTTAGTTTTCCTTTGTAGCTTTCGCTTCTGGTGTCAAACCCCAAAACTCAAGTCAAGACTGAGATCCCAACCTTCTCGTGGGTTTGGCATTTGGCTTTGTCCAGCAAAGCCAAGGACAGCAGAAAGGGTTGCTTCAGACTCCATGGAAATAAAAGAGAGGTGACAGGTAGTTTAAGGGACGTCTCCGCAAGCTGCTCTCAGGCTCCCACATTCATTAAGCCTA